>NC_045730.1:5795453-6093843 GCF_009834535.1 Camelus ferus | reverse complement strand
CTATAAAATGGGCATAATAATAGTACCTACTTCAGAGGATGGTGGATTTTAAATAGGTCATATCACGTAAAGCATTCACAGTTGTGCCTGGGGCTTCATCAGCGTTCCATGCATTCGTTATTATTACTACATTTAATTATCATTGTTTGTATCCGGTGCCACAGTCTAAGCTTTTAGTCATTGCAGTAAACTTTGAGATTTTCTTCTGTCACAGATGTCTGTTGGATTTACTGATTCCCTAGTCTGGAATAGCTGTGATAAAAGCAATACCAACTTCTGGCCCAGGAAGTTAAATTAAGGGCTACATTTTCCACATACTTACAGCACACCATTCTATAATAAGTTTTATGTCTTGAGGTGAAGGGTATAGCCCAGTGGTAGAGTGTGTGCTTAGCATGCACGAGGTCCTGGTTTCAATCCCCAGTACCTCCATTAGATAGATAGATAGATAGATAGATAGATAGATAGATAGATAGATAAATCTAATTACCTCTCCCCCCCAAAATTTTCTTTTAAAATAAATTTTATGTCTTTCTTCCATGACTCTCCTTAGGAAGTGAGTAACATAGAGTCTCAGGGAACTTCCCACACTGTGAAAGTGTCTTACGTAGCTTCCAGTTGGGATGTGTTATTTAAGAAAGGTTGTTCTAAATTAGTAATACATTTTTATAAAACAAAAAGTTTTCAGAGTGGTTTTTGAAAACACAGTTATGCTTTTAACAAATCACATTTATTCAAAAAGTTAACATTTAAAAACCCCTCAAAATGCATGAATACATATTAGCCATTCATCTATTGGTACTGCTGATGAGAACAGGAAGGGGTGAGGGGATGGAATTGTGACTAGCAATGGGCAGAAGAGAAGGGATTCTCTGTGTGTGTGTGTGTGTGAAGGGTGTAAAGGGAGGAGGCAATGAAATACTTTAAAGCTCACAGTGTGATCTGGGGGCAACCCTGCCAGAAAATGAAACCCAGAGCATCTCAGTGATAGGGAAAAATTAATATTAACAGAGAAACTTCCACTTACAAGTCAAATGATGCACACCAACCATCAATAAGTGTGTCCAAGAGTCCGACCCAGCAAGGACAGCAGGTTGTGACATACACAGGCAAGGGAAACTCTGTCTCATGCCCACCAGCCCAAGGGGAGGCTCCAAGGTGCTGAAGATGTGGCACAAAACATACACCAGAGCCCACATTCTGTATTAAAACTGGAGAAAGAATTTTAAAATCGTGCTTTATATAAATAACTTTGTTTAGAAAAATAGCAATAAATGAAAAAAATTGAAACTGCACTGAAAATATACTTATGTACTCATACATTATTGAGGCTAGTGGGAACAGAGTGGGATGGGTCGATGGAATCCATAATGAGCAGAGGAGGTTTGCCATAAGGGAACTGAGTGTGTGCTGGTCCAGGGTGGTTGTCCAGAGATTCATTCCTTACCCTCCTCTGCTCTGCTCTGCCCTCTATCTCCAGCCACTGGCCTCTGCAGACTTGCTTGCAGGCTTCTTTGCTGCTGGCTCCCTGCTGGATTCCTAACGTGGGAGACATTAACAAGAGAGTGAGGGTAAGGGAGAAGCCAGGTATTTCCCCATCACCACTTCCAGCAGCAATTCTGGCAGTAGCAGCATCCCAGGCATGGCTCCACCGTCCACCAAGCAGGTCAGCCATGGTCCAGCTTTTAGCTACCCAGAGCCCCAGTCTCTGGGCTCACTCTCAGTCCCTCCCATAGCTTTCTGGTGATTATTCTTTAGGTTGCCCCATTGTCCCATTTGAATTTCTCTGCTCTCCCATCAACTGTGTAACTAGTCTCCTGGATTAAATTCCCTATGCTTTAAAAGCTTAGAGTGATTTGTATTTTCCTATTGGACCCTGACTGTCACAAGAGGTAAATAAATTATCTGTGAATCACTACATGGTTTAGGTACAACTCCATCTGAAAATAGATTCTTGGAGCACCTCCGTGGAACAGCACAGATAAATGCAAAGAGGAAAGATACAACCAGCGACCAAAATGATGCACTAGAAAGCCAGCAAGCAAATGAACAATGTGCCCAGGAGTCTGAACCAGCAGGTAAGACTGGCTGGGTTTGATGAGTGTGGAGGGGCCAAGAGGTCCTGACTGGTAATAGGGAATAAAGTAATGCACAGCTCAAGGAGACATCTATTAACAAAGCATGGGGAAATCACACAGACACACAGAGGACAGGAATGGTGCCTGATACGTTGAAGGGAGAGAACTGGAGGAAGAAAGGGAGAACGGAAAAACTGAGACAGAAGGCGAAGAGTTGCAGAGCCTCATCGGGGAAGAGAGACAGAAATAAAAGCCAGAAGAAGTCAGGGGGAGACTGGCTCCAGAATCAGTGAGGCATTACGCTTTCATAGGGTGAAGGTGGCAATATATGCAGAGAGACTATAAGTAGAGACATAAGGAGAAGAGAGAAGTCAAGTGACATGCAAGAAAATGGAAATGGGGCAAAGCAAGTCTCTGTTGGATGTCAGCTGTGATCTTTTTTTATCCTCAGAGTCTTATGAACAAGTACCTGTCCAATCAAATAATGGAGATGCAGGAAAGGAGACGCCCAGCTCATTGGCCTGTGATGAAGAAAGTAATTATTACTTACCTTACCAGTTTTCTAATTACACCTTTATCTATGGGAGCAAAAGCTTTCCTTTGCTCTCCCATACTAACATCTTTCCTATCCTAACACCATCCAAGACATAGAGCCTTGTACACAACCTCTGACTGATTTTAGCAGGTATAAAATGCAAGGGAGAAGTAAGGATGAGCTCATTAATGAAGGGCATATCCCTGGGAAGAAAATGCAAAGAGGGAGAATAGGAAAAGCTGTGCTGGAGAGCACCAAATTGTAAAGTACAAGAGTGAGATAGATTTTAGACAAACTGACATAGAATCAAAACAGTGCCTTGTTGTGGAGTTGGTGAAGAGAAATAAGTTGCAACTTCTTTTTCAGCAGTTATAATGGAAACATGGAAAGCATGCAAGATGCTGCAGGTCAGATTTGCAAGTAAGGAAGCCCAGAGGAAAGACCCTTTAGAAAGGAAGTGGCAGGTGGAGGGACGTGGTGTGGTGGACAATGGCACAGGGGGAGAACTCTGGTGATGATTGGAATGCTTGAGATGAGGAAACTACTTAGAAAGACAAAATTAATATATTGGACATATACACAGGTCATATTAATCATTAAGAAATAGGAACAGACTAGAAAAAAGTAGGAAACATAGCAGAGAATGGATATATCGCAAAAGCAGGTAGGGCACAGCAGGGCCAGGTCTAGGGTGAGGCAGGGCGACCCTGGGGCACATATAAGGAGAATCTCACTCTTGGCACCTTCTTGTGCCCTGGGCATCTCCTTTGCCTCCCCCTAATCCCTGCTGGGCCCTGGGGACAGTGGTTAAAAAAAAATGTAGAGGAAAAGAGATGAATAGAAGAAGATACAAAGGGAAAAGAAAACCAGTAGATAGAAAAATGGGGATGAGAGAGCCACAAAGAGTAAGTTAAAGGACAATGAATGAAAAATCAGTAGAGAATGGACCAAATACAGAGAGAGAAGAGAGATATCAAGACATTATCCCATTTGGGGAGACAATCACTAGAAAGAAGGCACAGGGGTCTGTTCCTAATACCATTGAGAAGGGTGAGGTGTCAGCAGTGATCAGAATGGTCCCATAACCCCCTCAGATAAAAATACGCTTCTCGCCCGGCATCTGATGCTCTCCATGGTTTCAGTACCATCTATGGTCTGTTGAAACACATCTCCAGCCCAGACTTGATCTCTGGATTCATTCCTCCAAGTACCTGAAGGTCTTTACTCAAGATCTGATGGACATCTCTGTTTAGAGGTTGTATCACTTATCTACTGCTGTGTAACAAACAGTTCCAAAATTCAGTGGATTAAAACAACCATGACTTTTTTTGTCACTTCTGTCAATTCTTTAAAATACCTGCAGCCTGCCTGGTTTTTTTTCCATTCTCTGCATGCTCACTCTAATCCAGATCCCTACCTCTTCTCACTTCATGTAGAGGAACAGTATCCTGCTGGCCTCCTCTCTCCTATCTTGCTTCCTTCAGATTCATTCTCTGCACTTCAGAGAATGGACCTTTCATAAATTCAGACTGGTTCATGTGCTTTTCCTATTTATAACCCAGTACCTTCTTGCGGCCCTCAGCACTAGTTCAGTGCTGTATAGTGTGATACTAGGCAGATACCTGCCATGCAGCTGCACAGTTCCCCATCACTGCCTCTCTCCCCCTCCCACCACATTCCTACTACACCAACTCCCTTTAGTTACTTGAATTTTCCAAGCCCTCTCAATTATACTTCTGCCTTTACATGTACTTTTGGAAAACAGTTTGGTATATTCTTCCAAAGTTGAAAATACAACATAGCCTATGATTTAGCAATTACATTCCTCAACAGATCAACAGAAATGTATATTATGTTCATCAAAACACATACAAAAGAAAGTTCATCTCCGTAATCATAACATTATTAATAGAAGTCTAAAGCTTGAATGAGCACAAATGGATACTGTATGGTTTTATTTTTAATGGATAATTTCTACAATGGAATATTATATAGGAATGAGAATAAATTACAAAATGGGTACAGATGACTATCACACACATAATGTTGAGAAAAGAAACTAAATCCACCCTCTGCCAAAAGACAGAGAGACGGAGAAAGAGAACTAGGGTGAATGATTCCATTTATACAAATTTATATAAATTTTGAACTGACAAAATCAATCATTTATGATATTGAAAGTTAAAGTGGTGATTAACTTGAGCAAGATTGATGGGGACAGTTAGTGGGGCATCACTAAGAGGTTTCTGGAGTGTTAGTAATCTGTTACTTGGCCAAAGTTATGGTTACCCAGATAAGCTTATTCTGTGGTAATTCGAAATGTATAATTTATAAATTTTTATCTATGTTATACTACAATTGTGATTTTTATTTTTGAAAAGCAAAAAAAAAAATTATCAAAAAGGGTGAGAAAATAGGTAAAAAGTAAAAACAAATAAACAAAATAAAATTTCAGAGTTGAGAGAGGCACAAAGGAAGAGACAGAGTTGAAGACCAGGAAAGGAGGGGGTGGGGGTGAAGATTCCCCCTGCGGTGGAATTACAAGAAGTAGGGCTTGTTAATGCCAGTGAACAGTGCTAGCATTTTTGGGGAAACAAAAGAAAATTCTTTGTTTATTACATTTGACCCAGGAGCAAATCTACCCAATCATGGAATCCAAATCAATTCCTGTTCTGTCTGTCTGGTGGATATAAAGAAGGAAAAACCATTTTTTACTCAGAAGTTAAATGGAAAGCCCAAGCAAGCACCAAATGTAACCAGACATCTGACATAATAGGTAAGTCTGATGGAAAGAATGTGTAACAGGAATCACAGGAATCGGGCAAGAGGCTGGGGCATGTTGTCAACATCCAGCAAGTCAGTCTAGGTGGCCTTGGACAGAAGCAGGAAGGGGAAGGAGCCACAGCCTTACACAGTGAGTTTGGTAGAACAGAGACCCCAGGAACTAGAAAAATATCAGTAGCCAGGGAAGGGATAAATTGGGAGTTTGAGATTTGCAGATACTAACTACTATACAAAAAATAGATAAACAACAAGTTTATACTATATGGTACAGCGAACTATATCCAGTATCTTGTAGTAACCTAATGAAAAAGAATATGAAAACAAATACATGCATATGCATGACTGAAACGTTATGCTATACACCAGAAATTGACACATTGTAAACCGACTACACGTCAATAAAAAAGAATGAAAAGTTAAAAATGCAAAAAAAGAGAAACGATAGATAATGAGTATTGATGTCTGAGAGACTATTTCTAAAGCAAGAGAGGAAAGTATGAAAGGAGAAGATAAAGAAAAGGGAAAAAATTCAGAAAGCCAAGGTATTCATGAGATGAGATGAAAGAGAAACCCATGAAGTTAAAGAAAGGTATAAAAGGATACGATCAGCAGGAACAGGCATAACTAGGGGAAATGGGCCAAGCAAAGAGGAAGGTGAAGAAGTAAAATGAGAATGAAAGAAAGAGGCAGAACCAAGTAGAGAGTCAGAGGTAGACTGAGAGGTAGATTGAAGTAGGGGGAGGAGGAGGTGGGGGAGGAAGACTGAAGATGGTGGAGGAAGAGGTGCCAGCAGGGTGTACGAAGCTGCCCTCTGTGTGTGAATATCTTCACTTTTATGCAGGCCCTGGAGCAACCTGCAAGTCACACACATTCTAACACAGACCACGGTGCCCTGAGTTAACTTCAGTCCTAGGTCTTCCCGTGTTCTCATTCTGGGGTTTCCTGCTGCATGGGCTCCACCCTAGTGTCCTAAGGGGTTTTGCTCTTCTGTGCAGTGATCAGCAGTGAGGACTCTGCAGAATCCAGTGATGGAGATGAGACCCCAGAAGCCTCCATATCAGCACAGAGGATTCCTGGTAAGGAACAGGGAGAGCAAGGCCTGGGCTGTAGGAATCTGAACTAGAGCTGCTATTCCCTGAGCATCGTATTCTGAGCCCCTTCTGTACTGTGGCCAGGATATCCTGGAATCCCATTCTTCGTATTTGTTTTACTGAACTTTTGAGGGAAATGCAAAGAGATAAGACATCCATATCTCAATCTGAGAATGAGGTCTCTTAATGTATGGGTCCCATTAATCAGTATGTGTATGCCCTGTATTGATTGTACAGGAGAAATAGGCCAGCAAAGTAATGAGTGTATTTCAAACTACTAGTTGCTGTGTCTGTAGGGTGTTGGATTTATACAGTGATCTCTGTAGGGAACAGGAAGCTAAATATGGTTGCCCCTTGGACAATGCACAGGTTAAGGGCACCAATGCTCAGCGCAGTTGAAAATCAGCTTGTAAATTATAGTCATCTCTCCAGACACGCAGGTCTGTATCCACAGTTTTAACCAACCATGGATCATTTAGTGCTATAGTATTTATTACTGAAAAAATCTAAGTTCAAGTGGACCTCGCAGTTCAAGCCCATATTGTTCAAGGGTGGCTGTATTCTTTCATTGGAAGGTCGTATTGTCATCTGATCACAAACTTGAATCATGTCGTAAGATACCTCACCTCGCTATCTAGTGTTAGCAGAAATAAAAACTTCTGATAATGTATTCTGAAACCCAAAGTACTGTTTTTGACAGAATTATTCAACAAGTCATGACATATATAGTGGTTTTTCAAGGGACCTTTATAATCAGTATCTTACAACAACCTTAAAGAGTAAGCAGGGTAGACATTTCTACCTTTGTTTCTAGATGAGAAACACCATCACGTAAATGTTTCAAGGTCTTCTACAAGTCTCATGGGCAACTACAGGGAATAACAAGCCTAGTGTCCTGGATTCTGCATTTTTTTTTAAACTGGAGCTTGAAATGATTATCAAAATGTTGCTTCCTCAATCTTATGGGTATCCTGAGTTGTCATAAGATCTGTAGCTCTTTAGGATAAATTGGTGATTTTTTTTTCCCTTTCTACTTTCTAGACCCAGACAATATTAGAAACATGCCTATTTAGGGAAACACACTAGGAAAGTCCTGAGAACAAATAAAAATGTTACCTGATCTTGATGCTACAGAAGAGCAATATTTTAAATAATACAGTCAATGCAATTGCTCTCTAGATCTTGCCTGCATGTAGCTAATCATTTTATGACGAAACTCAATGGGGAGACATTAGGGACACAGTGTATGAAAACACTGAGCCTGGACCTCTGGTTTTCCCCAGCCTGGGTCACTCAATAAACTGCCTTCACTGTCTTTCCTTTTTTCTTCCAGTTGGGCATTTTTGCGTCTCACCTGTCCTTTGCTTTCATTCTGATCTCTTCATTCTTTTTCCTTTCCAAAATCAATAAACCTTGCTTTATCATCTTATTTCTGCATCTCTCCTTTGATCCCATCATCCATGCTTCCATATATACTTGGACTCTGAGAATTTAGAAAAGGTACTTAGAGAAACTGTTCATGATCATGTCTTGCCTGCCTCCTCCAGGTGGTGGATGTTTGATTTGTTTTATCTTTGAATGGGTTGTGTATGCCCTTGGGTGTTCTGAGGAGGGAGGTGGTAAAGGTGACAACCTTCACAGACTGTCTCCTGACAGTTCGCATGAGAAGAGAATATTCTCAGTGGAACTTGGGAAGAACGCGTGCTGTCCGCTTGGATTTCTGCAGCCCTGTGTTCCCACTGAGGTGTGATGACGCAGGCTGGTCCCCCTGGTCCCCCGTGGGCCCAGAGCTCAGGGACCTGCAGAGGGAGCCAGCACTTCAGTGACGTCGTTGTCCAGATCTGGCTCTGCGGGCTCCTGTAGCTGCCACGCTCTCTCTCAAGATGCCTGACAAACTGGCCGCCTGCTCAGGGCAGGGGACCCGTGGGAGGAGTTAATGAGCCACAGCAAATACAGTTCTCAGAGAACAGAAAATGTTGCCTGTGTCCCGAACTCCTTGTCCCTGCAGTTTCCAGAGAGAAGTCTAATGGAACAGGGTTAAAAACCTCCCACTTGGCGTTGATCTCATTTGAATGGGAAAAGAAACCGCAACATTTAAAAATCATCAGGGCACATCGTTTGGCTGTCATGTGGGTATTGGGGTTCGGACACTTCTGGGACACGCAGGAGACACTTGACAAAGAGACAGGAGCTGCAGTGAGTAAGAGACATTTGCATTGTCAGAACCTGGATTTTCTCAAGCCCAGGTTTTGAGGTCTGATGTGGTTCTACTGGACTGGCTCAGCTGCTGGGGGCTGGTTCTCAATGCCTCCCAGCTGTTTGCAGATGCTTCATGGGCATCTATTCCACTGGTAGGTTTTTCTTTCCCAGTGGATTGAGCATGATATTCTGCGGAGCCTACATCCCCTCAGTCCTCACCTCTGTCCCCAACCATTGTGCCTGATTCCAGTTCCTTCAGTCATCTTAAGGCCATGCTGGGGCCATGCTTCTCAGAATTCCCGCAGTTGCCCTCACCTCTCCAGCACTCAGAGCACTCTCTCTCTCTTATTTGTACCCTCCCTTCACCCACTAAACCACTTGCCTGCCACCCTGCCTTGTCCTGACTCCTGCAAAAAGCTCCCAATCAGGAGGGCAGGAGAGCCCAGCCAACCTCCCCCATCCCTGACAGAACCTCACCTGTTTCCCAGAACTGTGTCTGCTTTCAGCAGCCAGATGGACACGAGGAAGCTGCATAGTAAGCTATGTGATCTGCTGTCCCCTCCTTTAAGGCACAGGGAGCTCCTTAAATGAGGGAGGCTGGGTGTCCAGGAGAGGGAGGGATTCTGAGCTAAAAAATCTCCATAATCTTTGGTTTCTAGTTTTTCTTAAAAAGGACAACTCTTTTTGAAAAGGTTAGTCTTTTAGAGCCTTTTTAGAAGAAAACATTCATGGGTTGAACAGGGGCCACACGGTGATATGGGTGCTACCTTGAAAACACCCCTTCTGCTTCATTTCTCGTGAAATGCCTACTTAACATTTTGAATATTGAAAACAACTGGAACATACTCAGTTCTCTTTCAGTTATCCGTCTATGTATTATTTATGGAAAATATTTAAATCCAGCAGGATCTTGGCTTATATTCTTCTGGGTTTCCCTCTTCAACTCAGCTGGCTTAGGTGAGATGTAATAATAATCTTGGCTGTGTGTGTTTATGGAACTGAACCCAATGCCTTCCCAACCAGATACTGCATTTGATTTGTTGATTCAAAGTCTATTGAATACCTACTAAGTGACAGGTACCACGCTGTGGACTAAGGTCTCAGGACAGATACGGTGACTGCTTTTCTGGAGGTTACACTCAAGAGGAAGATGGATATTAATTAATCACACAAGTATATAATTCCAAGCTTAGTCTAAGATGAACAAAGGAGGTCTCCCATTTACTCGGGAGTGGCGCTGGTCCAGGTTTCACTTGGATGAAATGTTTAAACTTCATGTAAAAGATCTTTGCGTTGCCTACTCCACAGGATTCCCAGACAATTTAATGACCTTAACTGCTTCCTAGACTTTGAAGCTTTCTATTCTCATGTGTATTTGTTGCTATTAATACTTTTTGCTCTGCTAAATTGGGTCCAGTAGACTCAATTCAGGGGAAGTCTGAGAAGACTTAGAGGTAGAGATGTACCCTTTTTCAAAGACATTGCAAAAGTTAATTCAGATAAGCTAGTTTCTAGTGGCTATGATCTGATGTTGCTTGATTCAGACACCTAAGAGAGACTTTTCTTTATCCTGTTACCAAACTGCAGATTGTTTGGCCTTGAAATTCACCAGACTGGAAAGTACTGATGCACCTTTTCTCGGGAGCTGATCACTTTCCTAAGGGTCTCAGGTGATGCCCTGTGGCTTTGTTGAATGGGACTTTGACCCCATCCAGGACCAAGCAGCACCATATTTAAAAATGAAAAACTAATTGCAGACAGACAGTATAATTCACTTACCATAATTTTATGGTCTTGTTGCTCATTGGCACTTCTCTGGATCCTTGTAAATTTCTCTGGCAATTACATTGTAGCATCCTTTACAAAGAAAGCTCTCTTACAGCCAGTATCTTGTTTGATCCAAGCAACAACTCCATGAATTAGATAGTCCTCTGATTATAGTGAGATTTACAAGAAGAAATTGTAGCCCAGGAAGATGCAGTGAGTGGGTCCAGGTGCTGCAGCTGTAAATCATGTAGCTGAAATCTTCCAAAGTCAAAATCTAGTATTTTTCTCTCGGTGACACATGGCCACCCCATACTCACTCTTCAGAGCTTGTCACTGTCCTGAGAGTGAAACTCCATGTGATCATAACTTCCCTCCTGACGGGAGCCTGAGTTATTCTTAAAAAAAAATATTTTCTTCTTCAGTTTAATCTTGTATTGTTGGACTTACTGTTTGAGATTTTTATTTTGAGGAAAACACAGGAAGTTGTATTCTCACAGGTTGGAGGAGCCCCTCAGAAGAATCTACTTAATCTTTACCTTTAAATGATCAGACATAAACACTGTATTTATGTGACACATTCTCTGGATATTATTATTATTATCATTATTATTATCATTATTATTATTAGTATTAGTATTAGTATTAGTATTATTACAGTCACTTTCCCAACAAAATGTCACACAAGAGCATCCTTCTGTTCCTTGGATCAACTGTTAGTTAGCTTTTCCTTAGTGGACCATCGCTTCAGTTAAGTAGCTGGATGCTCTGATCTTGTTCAGGATTTTCTCAGAGCCTTTCCTTACAGTCGCCATTGGTTCTTTCTTTCACCTGAGACTCATCTGAGGAAATAAAATGGGTTTAAACACATTCAAAATCAGTTTCAGCTATGTGTGGTGGCTGGGTGAGGAGGAGGTATCTCATGTCATTATCTTTTTCTTTCTCCTCTCCTTTGACGGCAACAACAATTCTTTTTTTCTTTTACATCAGCAAATCTGTCATTTTTGTTCCAAAAAAACACGTTTAAAAAAGACTGAACCTGTGTATTTGCATATTCATACTCAGGTCTCCATCAGCTGATCTTGAATATCCCTTTGGCAACTTTGTTTATAGTTTTTGATAGTGATAGTATTATAAATAATGGAACTACTTTTTGATAAATTGGGAAAGAAGGACAAATAGCCCATTTGATACTGTGTAAACACAGCTGCAGTTAATTTTGCTGCATAATGGCTAATATCTTTAGAAAGCAACAGATCCTTGGACTCAGCTCCTCAAGGTGTGTGTGGCATGATGAGATGATGTGTGTCAAACACGTGGTACAGATCCTCACGCATGGGTGTTGCACGATGGATGCTGTTGGTGATGGTTTCTGCAAAGTGGGTGCAGATTTATACAGCTGTGGGCAAGGGCTCCACAGCCATGCCTTTCCTTCCATTGTGCCTTTCCTTCACTAAAGCTTTGACCCTTTGTCTTTCTTTTTCCTATTTTGCCATCCCGTAGGTACTGAGCTATCATTAGGAAGAGGGTGGTATTTAGGGCTTGTGGTCCTTAGACTGGGAGGGACATGCATCAGGTGCTAAGGTTTTATTTTGACAACAAAGCGTATTTTTTAAAAAAAACCTGTCGTTGGCTTTCGTCATAATTTTTAAAAGATGTAGACAATCTTGTTGTGTGTTAATAGGACTGGCTTTTAACTTAACTTCAATTTATGAAAAATCTGTGCATTGTCCTTGGTGATCTGACTTCACAGTGGACTGGAGGGAACTCTGAGCTAACACTGCTTGGGTGAACCATGAAGGTCAAGTGAAGGTCAGAGCCAGAGAGTTAAGATACTGTTAAGGAAAGAGTTTATAAACTCCCTTCTCTAGCGTATTCTGTGAGATATGAATCCATGAGCCTAGCTACAGTAAACAGGGAAATTGGTTGAGTTGTTGATATTACCAGAATGGCCGTAACCTATAAGCCATGTGTTTATATATCATTTATGCAAATTTCCAGTTGCCCAGAATAATTGAAAGAAGTATTGATGGGAAAAGTGTTAAGTCTTGTTTCATCTGTTGTTTCTCCCTGGGTGCTTTCTTAGCACAGAGCGAATATAGCTGAAAGACAGATACACATTCACGCAAAAGAAGCAGGCAGACTGTACATTTCTAGAATGCCTTTAAAGTCCGAGTTGGAGCATTATTATTCTCTGTTTAGTACTACAGTTTCATCATAACCGGAGCTTTTCATAAATGGGACAGATTTCCTGTTTTTACCAAGTTTCTGAATTGGAATAACTGAAAGAAGGAACAACAAAGGGGATGATTTGGGCTAGTAGAATCTAATCATCTTACAGGACTAATTTTTAACAGGGATACAGATACAGCAAGCTGATACCAATGCATTTTCTCCTTTCAAGGTGTTCTTTGTCATCCCGCATACTTCGTGCTCCCTTGAGAAGGTGAGTGGGATAGACGTACTGGTCTTGGCAGGTTTTTAAGATCTCTGCTAACCCAAGGAAAGTGAAGAAAAATGAGGTTTTTGCTAACCATGGTTTTTGCTAACCATAACCTAGTTTTGTTCTCAGTGGCTCCCCCAAACCCTGGGTAGCACTAGAAAGTGTGGCAGATTCCATAAACCCAGGCAGATGCCAGCCGCCATCTTGAAAGCTCTAGCCTGTGAATTTTCACTTTCTTTCCTTTCCCCATCTGGTGTAGCCCCTATCTGGCCACTTCTGAAGGTACCTTTTTGGTCCCAACTGCTGTATTATTTAAATCCCATCTCCAGCCCTCACTCCAAGCAGTGCTCGAATCTGCTTTTGTGTTTGAAAACAAAGCTCTAAAAGCAGCCAAGGGAGCCACACAGAAGAGCAGTGATTTCGTGACAATGGCCTAAGTCCAAGAAACGCATTTAGAAGGAATTTTTTGTTTGTTTTAAGCAGAGTTGGTTTCAGCACATTTGTCCAGTGAAAACGGAGAATAGCAAACTCCTGTATTGATTAAAGAAAAAAAATCTCCATAGGAAACCGGTGACTTTTGTTGAAGGTGGACATATGTGTGCGTCATGGTACTTTATGTTCCGTAATCTTATAAAACTATGGAAAATGCATTGTATGGTCACACAAATTATTTTGCCTATAGAATGTGCCCTTTCACACTCCATCATTATTGACTAATCTTTTAATTCTTATTTTTCATTGAAGTGGAGTTGATTTACAATGTTTCAGATGTATAGCAAAGTGATTGAATTACACGTACACATTCATATATATTTTTTTCAGATTCTTTTCCATTACAAGAAGTTGAATATAGTTCTATACAGTAGGTCCTTGTTTATCTGTTTTATACACAGCAATGTGTATCTGTTAATCCCAAGCTCCTAATCTAGGCCTACCCACCCCTTTCCCCCCGGTAACTACAGTTTGTTTTCTATGTCTATGACACATTATATATTATTTTACAGTTATTCCATAAATGGGCCTCTGTCCCTATGGCATATGAATGGTTGGAATTAATGGTTAGGTCTTCTGCCTTTTTTTAACGTGCAGAACTGGTGGGTAAGAGCATGCTCTGTCATCTATCAGGTAATAATGATTTATTGCACTTGTTCCAACTTCTCAGTTCTGTGAGTCTCTTTACAAGATAAAGAGAAGCATAAGATGAGATTATAAGCATCAATTCCGTAAAATGAATTCATGATGCAAAATAAGAGAGAGAGAGGACAGATTCACAGAAAGGAGAGAGAGGATGTTGTCGGATGTCCGAGGAACCCTTATGCTGGAAGGGAGGTTATTTGAATTGTACAGGAAAGGTGTCAACGGTCATACATGGTACGAGGAAGAATGAAATGCTTGCCAAGCGTGCTGATGGGTTTCTTGATAGGAGCATCACAGGACATCTAAGAGGAGTCGGGCTTGGAGGATTCATTTTCATGAAAACTGTGGACCACTAATCTCGGGCGAGGTGAAGGGGGGTCTCAGAGCCAGGCCAGAAGTAAATCGTTCTGGTCGAGCAGGGCATTCCAGTCAGAGGAAACGAGATGAGATGTCTGATAGGCCACAGACACTAGAAATGACTCTCTGAACTTAAACCAGAACAAAGGAAAAATCTCCGAAGTCCTAAGGCTGGGAGAATTTAACGTGCACTGAGGGGTGAGGCCCGTGGGAGTAAAATCAGGGCCCAGGGCCAGGTGTGCAGCCACACCCTTCTGCTGGGGTCCTCCCCCTGCGAAGGGGAGGAGCTCCACCCCGGCTGGGCCAGGTAACAGTCATCTGCTCTCAGCTGCATCCCGCATCCCAGCAGAGGGCCAAGGGAGGCTGGGCTAGGACAGTTAGAAAGCTGCCATGCCAGGAAGGCTCGGGTGCCAGCTGTTGAACAGGGATTCAGGCTGCCTTGATGAAAAATGGATCTCCAGAGGCAGTAGATCCAGCCCCAGAAAGAACAAGAGGTCCCAGGGACAGCTTTCTGCAAGATGCTACTTGGGCTGGTGAGCCGGGCTCTGAGAGGTGGTGGGAGGGGGCTGCCCACCCAGGAAGGAGATGCAGAGCCAGCCCCCAGCCCACTGCCCACTGCCCTAGTTCTGGTCCTCTGGGAGCAGAATTCTCCAGAGGGAGCAGCGGTTTCTACAAATGCCTTGAAATACAGCCAGGTAACTACCTGGAGATTTTCATTTTGCTAAATGTTAATCTACAGAGACAACAAGAGAAAAAGGAAAAACAAGTTCATGGCACGGTAAACAACTTTTCACCAGGGAACTCTTAGAAAGAAGCCCTGGGCAGGGCCTTGTGGGGCGGGTTTCATTTGAATAAGTGTTAATCCACAAAGGCTTGGCCTTTATGGATACAGACGCTAATTGTATGCTCCAAGCCATTGAAATATTATTCCTTTTTTTCTCCCCTAGTGAAGTCCTTGAAGCTGGCTTCTGAGTGTGAGGACTTAGCTAGGGATGACTGTCAAGGTACTACTTGGGGAATACAGGAGCCTGTATTTTTGCCTGTTTCCCCCCAACCCCAGCCTCCTTCCTCTAACCCGTGTTATCACAAAGATGCATTTTAAGATACTGCATCCAGTGAGCTCCAGCCATTTGCTAATCGTCCACCACAAAGGGCAGTTGTATTTAGCGAGACTAATTCTGCTTTTGACTGTTAGCAAGACAGAAGATAAATTAAATAGAATTTTTCTTTCCTTCCCATTTTTTTTGGGGTGGGGGTGGGTCTAGGTCTTAGATTGCCTGGAAATAAAAAGGAGACTGCACAAAAGGAAAATACTTTATTCCCAACCAAATGGAAATATATTATCTGATGAGAAAAAAAAAATCTAAATCTGATACAAAAGCCCTCTCTCCTGGAACCGCATGAGAATTCAGCATGCCCCGGTTAGGTTTTAGTATTTCAGTGCAGTGCAAAGGAGGATAAATAAAACATAGGACCAGGTTAGCCTGTGCTCGGTCGTGTAAGAGCATTTTCGGTCCTGCCTGCAAATGGCCCTGTAGGTTGGAATCTCTTCAGCTCCCCTGTTAAGTTTCTTTGAGAAGTTTTAAGAGCCTTGTTGCCATGAGTTACACCATGTTTGCTTCCCGCTTCCCTCCTCTTGTTTTGAGAACTCTGTTTTAATATGTTGTGTTAAAGGATGAAGCACTGTTTTTTGGCCACCCACATGGGCCAGTTGGGTGAGGCGCTGCTTCCTGTGTTTCATCTGTGAGAAGGTGAAGCTGCAGGCAGGTGAGATGGTGCCTTTAGGACCCAACACCAGGGTACAGACCCGCCCCCAGAATACAGGCAGCCCTCCTGCCTGTACAGATACCGTGGGGTCCGTTCCAGAGCACCTTGGTAAAGCGACTCACAGGAATTTCTTGGTTTCCCAGTGCATTTAGAAGTTAACATTTACGTTATACTGTAGTCTAGTAAGTGTGCAGTAGTGTTGCATCAAAAAAGCATATACCTTAATTAAGAAACACTCTATTCCTCAAGACTGCTAACCACCATCTGAGCCTTCAGCGAGTCCATCTTTTTTGCATTAGTGACATCGGAGCTCCCTTATGACAGATCGCCACCACGGATATAATAAAAGTTGGAACTATCGCAAGAATCACTAAAATGTGACCTAGAATCACCAAAATGTGACACGAAGTGAGCAAATGCTGTTGGAAAAACAGAGCCCGTAAAAGTAAGCTTGCCAGTTGCAGGATTGCTGCAAACCTCCAATTTGTAAAACACAAAACCCAGCACCAACCAAAAAGCATTGTCTGCAAAGCACAGTAAAGCGAGCTCTGCCAGTCCGGCTGTTCTGACCCACATACACCGCTTTTTCCACTGTCACATGGCTTCACCCCCTGATAATGCTGTTTTAATGAGTCAGCTGAAATAATAAGTGCTCTGATCCTCCATCCCTGAATGATTTGATTTGATTTGAATCTAATGTCAAGAGAGCCTGTGCTTGAGTTGATTTGCCTTTACAGCAAGCTTAATGATTTGGCCTGCCTCCTAGGAGCTGGGGGAGGTGGGAGCCGTGTGGCTCAGGTGGAGAGCCAACTGTCAAGGGTCCCCTGTACTAAGCAGGGTCCCCAGAGGGTGGGCCCTTTCGCTGCAGCCAGGTCCTTCTCAGGGCCGAGCCTGTTGGAGGGGGAGCTCGGTGTCATGGTGAAAACAGATACCATGTGACTGCTTTCATTGCTCTGCATCCAGGATTTTAAACCTTAGAAAGAAAGCCAGGACCCTAGAGAAAGGGGTTGAGCTGCTGCAGTGAGCACGCAGCCTTGTTCTCCAGGGTAGCGGCTGTCAGGACGGAGGAGGGAAAGTGCGGTGAATTCCATCAGCTGAGTGGCCCCAGGCACTGCAGAGGCCCCGAGTGGTACCTGCACTTAAAGGAACTTAACTGTTGAAGGCCCCCCCATTTGGTCCTGTGCCTGACATCCCTCCAACATGACATCTTCTGATGGCTTGGCCACATGAGGGCGGAGAATCTTTGCGTTTAAGTTGTTTGCATTTATCTGATTAAGTGCAAGATTCAGCCTTCAGATGCAGGTGCTGAAAACCAGTTGACGTGGCCCTGGTTCTTTTCCTCTGGTCCCCTTCCTTTAGAAGCTTCTCTGAGATGCTCCCATTTGAAATGAGACGCTTGTGCTCAGCATGGAAGAGGAGGAAAAGAGACAGCCAGGCCATTTGGGGAGGGGGGCTGTTGATGCCTGTGAAGCAGAGAGTGAGCACAGGAATTTGAAGGGTCAGATTTCACTTTGTCTCATCAAGTCTCTGAACCGCCCGTGATGTCAGAGGCGCCGTGATGGTTTTACTATCTTCTGACACTTGCGATAACACGGAATGCACCTTGTCATTGAATTCAACCACTAGGTCCAGAGGGAACTTCATTCCCAGTTCTGCCAGGATAGGACAGTCCGGGAAGCCGCTTTCCAAGCAGGTGGTGCCTTCCTGATCCACAAGGCGTTTCGTGCCTTCTGAGGAGTGAGGAACCCCCGTGCCAGATACAGTCGCTACAATCAGATAATTTCAGGAAGAGTATAATTTGGAAGTATCTTATATGATGGGGTCTCTTCAGCTTCTAATATCCTCTGCATTTCACAGCCTTAGATCTGCTTTTGTTTTAATTGAAGTTCATTTCATTTGCAATGTTGTATTAGTTTCTGGTGCACAGCATAGTGATTAAGTCATACATATATATATTCTTTTTCATTATAGGTTTTATAAGATATTGAATATAATTCCCTGTGCTATATAGTAGGACCTTGTTTATCTTTTTATGTATAGTACTTTATTTCTGCTGATCCCAAACTCCTAATTTATCCCTTCCCACCGCCTTTCCCCCTTGGTAACCATAAGTTTGTTTTCGATGTCTGTGAGTCTGTTTCTGTTTTGTAAGTAAGTTCATTTGTATTATTTTTTTTAAGATTTCACATATGAGTGATATCATATAATATTTATCTTTGTCTGACTTAAAACACTAAGTAGGATCATCTCTAGGTCCATCCCTGTTGCTGCAGATGGCATTATTTCATCCTTTTTATGGCTGAGTAGTATTCCATTATGCGTGTGTGTGTGTGTGTGTGTGTGTGTGTGTGTGTGTGTGTGTGTATGTGTATGAACTCCATTGGATGAACAGAGCTGCAGTCACTCATTTGACGTACAGGCAACTATTCATTCATGAGTCCATTCAGCAAATACTTTGTACTGGGCACTATTCCAGCACCTGCTGGAGAGAGACTGGGTCCCCTCCTCCTGGAGCTTCTATTTCTCAGTTTTGGCAAAAAGATGTGTCTTCCCAGTGTCTGAACACACCACTGATAGTGTCTGCTCATTTCATTGATAGATTTCACCTAATTCCTGGGTCTGGGCGAGGTGGTCAGGATCAGTTCATAGGGCTAGCCACTATTTTCTGACTTTTGGATTTGGGTTCTCCTCAGCCACATTTAGTTTTTTAAGCCAGTATTTTAGTTTAACTCATCACTTTCAGCAAGTAACTCTTAGCCCACTCCACTTGTAGGACTCTGTGGCCATGTAGCCAAGGAATTGTTTTTGTTTGCCTGGTATAAAAAAAAAGTAGTACATTGCTTGTGTTTCCCTAGAACCCTCAGCCTGAAAGTCAAACAGCATTTCTTGGTTAACAAAATAAAAGTTTAAAAACTGTGGGAGAAGTAGTAGGGAAGCAAATAATATCAATTAAATGATAGTGATTCCACTTAAAAGTAAACCCATCATTCAAGAGTGAAAGACTTTAAATTATTCAGGTATTTTGAATTGTTCTGCTTCAAGCTGAACGTAATTATCACAGTCTCTTCTGTATCCTGACACCAGTATATTATCTCTTCCCCACACACAGGCCCCAGTCGCTATCTGAAATCTTGATATATAGAGCATAAACACCAGAAATAAAATGCACATTCCATTAGGCAGAGACTCTTAACTGACCCAAATAGCAGTTCATTCATGAGCTAATGTGACCTGCAGTCATGGAGATGGAAATCTATTGCTTGAGCTGGATAAGCCTGGCAGAGTCCAGACTCCCAGTGATGAGAGAATCAACAGAAATTAGCCCAGGCAGTAGACTTGTAGCAAAAGCCGTGCAGACCTGGCCTCAATTCCAGGGATGTTTCTTTCTCGAGATGTGTGTGTCCTTTGTCACCTGGACTGTTCCTGGTAATCCTTTAAAGCTCATCTTTTATTCATGTGGAGTGCCTTGGTATCAAAGGACTTGAGCAATTAAGCAATTTATATATTTTAAGGTTGGTTTTCTGTTCGTAATAGGGGGAATGCACCTTCTGTTAAAGGTTTCTGCTTTGGAGGCGGTCAGTGTATGCTGAGAACTGGGGGTACCCACACGTTGGAGCCATCATCAGAGCATCTATACCCATGCGAAAAACTAACACTCTGCTCTTGTGTATACAAGAGTGTATTTCTTAATCATAATAATTCCTTTAGCAAAAATGTGGGATAACTTTTTAGTTCCCTGCAGGTTTCTTCCAGTAGATCTGACAGTAAATTCCTATGTTGTGGAAGGGAGATTCCGTACCACTGAAGCAACCTCAGATGCTTTGTGGAAAGAGATGGATAGAAATAAATTCAGTATACCAGTTAGCTTACTACTTGGTAAACAACTAGTGTGGTGGTTTCCACGATCATTTGATTCATAAGGGGCTTCCATCACTTTGATGACTCCATGTCAAAAGGAAGGAAGGGTAAGAATGAGCTTTTCCTCTTCCAATCAGTAGGGAAAAAGGTAGAGGGAATCCAAAATATTGCAGTCAGGCTTTATTCACTCAACGGTTGTCTGTGGAGTGTCTGTGAACAGGGCAGACAGATCTTCCCACCCTGTTGGAGCATACAGTCCAGTGCGGGGCATACATGCTGAGGTAATTTCCACGACAAGGTGGCAGGCGCCATGTAGAGGAGTTGGCGGGGAATAACGCAGAGCAGGGAGAATTGGGAATGCCCGAGCTGGTGGGGAAGGTTTGTCATTTTAAGCCAAATGTCACGGTGGGTTTCATCAAGGAGGGTTTAGCCAGGTGGTCATGTGGCCTAAGCCATCCAGGCAGAAGGTGCATCCAAAGATGATGCCAGGATTGTGCCTGGCAGGTGGGAGGAAGAGCTGGAGACCAGTGTGGCTGGAGCCGAGGGGGTAAGGGGGGGAGGCAGGCGATCAGGTCACAGAGGCGGAGGGGTCCAGGCCACGTAGGGCCTGGCAGACCTTGGTTTACTCGAGTGACGTGGAGAGCCTTTGGACGTGTTTTTGAGCAGAGGAGTGATTGATCTGACTTCACTCTGTGTCTTGGCACCCATCCCATGTTTGGTAATTTTTTTTCCTTACATTCCATATCTTTTCTGGAACTTCGCTTCATTTCTGAAAATTCAAATGAGGGCAGCTGCCATTTGCCATGTTGGCTAAGCTGCCAGTCACGCTGCGTGGATTATCCCCTATGACCCTTGTAATTTTAAGCAGTAGAAGGTATCGTCTCCCTTCTCTAGGGGAGGAAGCTGAGACTGAGAGCGTAAAGGGCTTACCCAAGGGCCCTGGGTCACACGAGCGGCTGAGTCAGTACCCAAGCCCAGGCCGGCTTCTCCAGGCTCCTGGCCCTTAACCGCCGCGGTGACTACCAGGCCCTCCCCGCCCAGCGCGTGCCCAGACCAGCAGCTCAGCGGCCTTCGCAGCCGCCCCCGGGCCCTCCCGCTCCCCGGGCCCGCCTGGCTGAGGGGCCTCCTAGGTGTGTTGCCTGGTTCCACCTCGTGCGGTCTGCCGGGGCTTAGGGAGGGGAGCGCTCGTTGCTCGTGTTGGAGTCACCTGTGGGGTTTAATCAAATGACAGCCTCCCAGTCATAACAGTTTCCTATGTGCCAGGAAGCGGGGGCTGGGGGCGGACACCCATCTAGGTATACTGAGCAAGGAGCCCCCCCACCCCCGTTGCAACCACCGGTGTCAGCGTTGCTGGGTTGTACGCACGACAGTCAGGGTGACACTCTTCCTGCATCTGTAGCGATGATCATGTGTCACAATAGACACTCTTGCCAATAGGTGGAAATGATAATGCAGGAGCTGAATTTGTGACGTTCACTTCACTCCCAGTTCCCTCCTACCTCCCATTCATTGTTAATCACTTAAAGTCACGCTCGCCTTCTTATGGTTGTCTACCGTGTCCTCATGAATTCGCTTTTGCGTTTTCAAAAGAGGAGCCCAAGTATCTAATAGAAACTCCTGCGGCCAAGTAAGTTTCTCAGGAAGAAGCCATTGTCACCTCTTTCCAGGAGCACGTAACTGTGTGCATCTTGACAGATGTAGAAATTCAGGGCTTACTTGTAGCCGTTACATTTTTTGGAAAACAAGCATTATGATAGCCAGTGGAAATCTGTTTTCCAGGTGCTGGTAAAAGGCAGATCCCTCATTGGGGAGCTAACTTCCTGCATTTGCCGAGGAAAGCTTCCCCCACAGATGTGTGATATCTTTAGCCCATTGCTGTTATTAATATATTAGAGCTGACGTTCTGTTTTCTAAGGACAGTGAACGTGCTGCTCTGCTCAGTGCCTGGGCGGCACATACTACACTTTTAAATAAGATTCTGCACACACAGTAAGGGAAGTATCAACTGTACAGAAAAAACATTTTTAATCTAAATATTGATTTAAATTGAATCATAGCTCTGTAGACAGTAACACCTAGTCCTCATTGTTTATGAGGCAAGAAACACCATGTCCTGGGTGGTTGTAAAGTTAATAGAACATGGTTCTCTGGTGTGTGTTTCAGGGGAAGGAGTAGAGAAATCACAGGTTAGAGGAAGATCAGGGGTGAATTTGAATCTTTTTTTTTTCCTGTTTATTGGTTCTGGACTCTTGGGCAAGTCATTTCACCTTCTGAATTCCAGTTTTCCCATCTATAAAATGAGAACACTCATACTCACTTTGGAAGATTTCAAGCAATTTAAATACCAAACAAGCAACACATGTCCATCACCTGACCCCAGTAGGTACTTAGTAAATACTTCTTCCCCTCACTGCTATCAGAGATGGTGCGCTGAGGGGGTAGGGAGTGAACAGGAGAATGAAAATATGTCATAATCTTTTTTGCATTTGTTACCTTTTTTGTTATAATTTTATTGAATGTAGTCAGTTTACAGTGTGTCAATTTCTGGTGTACAGCATCATGGTTCAGTCATACATGTACATATGTATATTCGTTTTCACCTTTTTCATTATAGGTTACTACAAAATATTGGATATAGTTCCCTGTGCTACACAGAATAAACTTTTTTTTTTTGGGTAGGGAGTACTAATTAGGTTTTACTTAAATATTTTTAGAGGAGGTACTGGGTGGGGATTGAACCCAGGACCTCATGCATGCTAGGGATGCGTTCTACCACTTGAGCTATACCCTCTTCCACCTACAGTATAAACTTGTTTGGCAGATACTACTATGTATAAAACAGATAATCTCAGCCCCCCAATTTAGCCCTTCTCAGCCCCTTTCCTCCCTGGTAACCATAAGTTTGTTTTCTATGCCTGAGTTTGTTTCTGTTTTGTAAATAAGTTCACTTGTGTCTTTTTTAAAGATTCCACATTTAAGTGATGTCATATGGTATTTTTCTTTCTCTTTCTGGCTGGCTTCACTTAGAATGACAATCTCCAGGTCCATCTATGTTGCTGCAAATGGCATTATTTTATTCTTTTTTATGGCTGAGTAGTAGTCCATTATAGAAATATACCACAACTTCTTTATTCAGTCATCTATTGATGGACACCTAGGTTTCTTCCATGTCTTGGCTATTGTAAATAGTGCTGCTATGAACGTGGGGCGCATGTATCTTTTTGAATTAGAGTTCTCTCCAGGTAGATGCCCAGGAGTGGGATTGCTGGATCATACGGTCAGTCTATTTTTAGTTTTTTGAGGACTCTCTATACTGTTTTCCACAACAGCTGCACCAGGCTGCATTCCCACCAGCAGTGCAGGAGGGTCCCCTTTTCTCCACACCCTCTCCAGCATTTGTCGTTTACAGACTCTTTAATGATGGCCATTCTGACTGGTGTGAGATGATACCTCATTGCAGTTTTGATGTGCATTTCTCTGATAATTGGCAACATTGAGCATTTTTTTTTCATGTGTCTGTTGGCCATATTTTGGTCTTCATTAGAGAATTGCTTGTTTAGGTCTCCTGCCCATTTTTTGGATTGGGTTGTTTGTTTTTTTGTTACTAAGTTGTATGAGCTGTTTGTATATTCTGGAAATTAAGCTCTTGTGAGTCGCCTCATTTGCAAATAAAATATATCATCATCTTAAAGGGGAAAATTACGAAGCAATAACAGTTATTTCACGGAGCGTGGCGATAATAACAGAACCGAGTTGGTACCCCTGTTGAGGACGTCGTGTGTGCTGTGCTTGATTCCAGGTGCTGGGAAGGCGCTGGAGGTTGAAGTCAGACACAGACTCTACCCTCATTGTCTTCAGTTTGGGGGGCGAGCAGATGTTGAGGAAGAACTCATACTAATCAGACCTGTCAGTGGCACGTTGGAGCCCAGCCAGGTGGAAAGGCAGTCTGTTGTTTGAACTGAGATGATTCACAGCGTAGAAGGCACATCGGGAAATGTGGGCCGTTGTCCACTGGGCTGGGCAGCTTGAATCCAGCTCTTCCTCTTCCTGGGTGTTTGCCTGTGGCAGGGATATCGCTGATGCTGAACCTCAGTTTTGTCATCTGTGGAACGGAGGGAATGATCCGACCCCATGGGGCTGTGTTGAGGAGTAAAATTTAGGTGAGGCATGTAGGGCACCTGGACCAGCCAAACGTCATGCCCTTCACAGCTTGATGACAAAAATCAGTGTGTATCCCAGCGGGGGGCTTGCTACCATACTGATGTAAACTAAGTGAGAATGTTCTTTGTTAAGAGTCATAGAACTTGGAAGGTTGAGATTTGAAAGACTATTTTAGAGAAAATAATTTCCAGCCTCTGTCCTCCAGGTCCCTGAGAGGACTGCAGAGTTATTACCAGAAGTTCTAAAATCCTTAAGCACATCAAGCATTGTCTCCAGACTGATGTGTGTGTGTGTGTGTGTTGTCACATTTGTCTGGTCTGTTTTGTTGCTATTTTGATCAGTAAAATAAAACATGACTTTGAAACATACTACTAAATTCAAAGTACTTTACATTCTTTTGTATATTCTCAGCCATCAGGTACCAAAATTTCAACCATTTTTGCATGAGGGGGCAAAAAAAAAATTTTAAATAGGATTGAAAAGGGTAGGAATTACTGTTCAAGGGGAGCTTTAAAAAAAAATAGCCAAAGATTGGGAACGACTTAGCGACTTCGGCGTCTAGCCTAGTTCTTCTTGGAAAGTATGTCACCTCCGTCCTGAAGTGAAATGTCATCACTGAAATGAATACCTCCATTCTCAAAATATCTTGGCACTGCCTCCGGAGCAATGTGGAGTTAAGGCGAAAGATTTCCAGCCGAGGTCTGGTTGGTCTTCTTTGGTTTCCCTGACTAATATCGAGGGTGGAAATATTACCTGTTATTCTTTGAAACAAACTAAAAGATGCCCTCATTTCCTGCAGTCACTCTATGGCCCAGTGCCATCGGTGACACCAGCATAAGCAGAGACAAGACATGCGGTATGAAAATAAATCAAATGCCACTGAGGGAAAAGTGGCTGTTCTGAATGAACAGAAAGGTATGAATCCTGCATCGCCCGTCAGAGTGATCAAGTGGGCATCGCTCTACTTAACCTCTGCATAGGAAACCGCCCATTTGTTTAGTGAAGGCTTACTGGTTGCCTTGCCCAACCCCAGGAATGATGGGTTAGTCTTATGTTTAAATATCTAAAGCATGGTCTCTAAATGGTGTTAGCAAGTAGTTCTTTTTAAGTCATGGTTTTGAATTTGGAGCTTTTTTGCTCCTAGAAAATAGTTTACAGGTAGGTTCCCAATTGGGCTACGAAAAAACCTCTTGGACTTGGAAGGGAACCACAAGCTGTTTTTGATGATATTCTAGTTTGCTGCTGTCACTCTGGGAAGATGTTCCTCTGTCCCAACCCCTAGGCCTGAAAAGTGAACAATCTTTCCCTTTGCCAAGTGCCCCATGATCGTCCCCTCCTTCCTCTGTGACTGTATCTGAGTGGAGGAGCCCCCCGTGCGCTGCTGCATTTGCAAAGGGTGCTAGTAAGTCATCTGAAGACATGTTTCTATTTCTTGTGCAAAATAGGGGAAGGCAGCATCGTGCCGCTCCGCCTCATTTCCAGCATTCCGCTCCTCACACGCACACGCGCGCACAGACTCACACACGCATTTTTTTAAATAGAGAAGAGTAAATGAAGGTTAGTGTGAGAATTGCTGAATAGTAGAAAGATGGTATTCTGTGATAAACATCTTATTAAGGAACAAAGATCCACTTGGTGTGGAGTCCCAGTGTACAAGGAAGATGTGGTGAAGAAAGTTTGTGAGCGATGGCAGTGTGATGCTCAGGGCCAGTCTGTTGGAGGGTTTTATTCTGTCAAGACCTATAAGGGGGAGGGTATAACTCAGTGGTAGAGCTCATGCTTAGCATGCACACAAGGTCCTGGGTTCAATCCCCAGTACCTCCGTTAAAATATATCAATCAATCAATCAATAGCCTAATTACCTCCCCCCCAAAAGTAAAATTGAACTTAAAAAACAATATCTTTTGTAAACTGACTATACCTAAATAAAAAATTTTGAAATAAAAAATAAAAATAATTTTTTTTTAATTCTAACAGAATGCCACAGCGGGTACACTCACAAGGCTAAAGAGAAACAATTAAGACTTCAAGACAAAAAAATAAAAATAAAAGGACTTCGGTGTCCTGAGTTTAATAAAGCAGCACTTACATTTAAAAAAAAAAGACCTATAAGAAGCTGAGAAGAAGGCTGTTGGGTAAATAAAGTGAATTCATGCTGTGAATATAGGTATTGATTCAAATGTCCAGGGTCTAAAAAGTGAACCTGTGTCCTCCCTCCTTTGTTTCCATTTGATCTAGCATTTACTGGAGATCTGTCTTTGGGGGTTAAAATATTTGCAGCAAAGCAGATGACGGCAGTGAATCCAGATACTATGAAATGATGGCTGGAAACGTTTTAGGCAACAGAAAGTCCCCGCGTGAGTGCAGAATCTCAAGTTAAGCAGCATCTTTACTTTATTGCTGACATGAACATCTCAGAAGAAGCAAAACAACCATCTTTTCCTTTTTCTTCCTATTTTTGTTAAAAGCTTTTTAAAAAATGAGGCGGCATGCTTTTTTAGTATGAGAAAATCCTGATTATTTCAGAACATTAGTTTTTCTTTGAAAAGTCTCTTGAATTATTCAGAAAGAAAAGTTCTGATCCCTTGTTTAAAAAAAAAAAGTCTAGTTAGATTGCTGATTGACCTTAAAATTAATGTTTATTTTTTAAGTAGTAGATGGGACTATTTATTGTCACAGATGGAGGGAGCTTGTTAACAACATTGGCCGAGCTTAACTAAAGCAGACTGACTCCTGATGGAGGGAGAGTGTTGGGAGATACATGCTTTATTGGGCGTTGATTGTAGGATCTAAGAGACAGTCGATGAGTTCCGATGTAAACAGAAAGGGCCAGACTTGTTTGGAGAGTGAAGAGAAAAGGCAGATGCTGTGAGAGTCATTTGCGCAGCAAGGAGGTGGCCATGATAGACTCCGCGGCAGGAGCTGGAGGGACGTGCCCCGCGGGCTTCAGATGTGCTGCGCTCATCGCGTGTCCGGGGACGCATCTGGGCCTGTGGTGACCTCCCAGTGCTTGGGTGTTTTGTTAGGCAAGAGTCTCGTGACGACATTTGGTGGCCCAGAATTAAGTCCAGTGGTGATTCAAAAACAAGGAGGGTGTGAGTGAGCATCGCAGCCCTGTGAGCGGAACCCTGCCCTGGCGGGGGTGGTGTCCTAGCCTCTGTCTCGTGTGTGAGCTGGCTTGGTGTGGATTCAGGAAGTAGGCATGGAGGAGACCAGATGAGAAGCTTGGCCTAGATCGTGGGCGTTACCTGTTTCCAGCTCCCTTGGCCTGTGGAAGTTTTAAATTACCTGGTGTGATCTCCCCAAATCAAGGCATTGGCCATCACTACTGCAATTTCAGGTTTAAAGGCGATTGACTGGAGGAGAACTTGCCTTGCAGATCTGCCTTGGTTATGGATCGCGTGGAACTTTACAGAAAGCAGGTTAAAGTCTCCCTCCAGTCAGGCCTGTGCAAGAGGTGTTGGACTTGGAAATACGACCTGCCTTTGAGTTCTTGCTCTGTCATTCACCGCTTGGTGACCTTAGGCAAGTCACTTTATTTTTCTGGGCCTCAATTTCCTCACCTATAGAATGGTAATTTCTCAAGTCCTTTGCAGTTTTAAAAGCCATTAACTCTGAGAGAAGTTAACGTCTTCCAGGGTGATGTAGTTCAAGCAGTGCCTAAGGTTATCATTAGAAATCCCAGATTTTCAAGGTACAGCAGGGTTGTAGAAACAATATGGGGAAAAGACAATACAGGGGAAAGATGGGGGAGGTATGTGTGAGCATCGCACAGCAAAAGACTTCTCCTTTGCTCATTTTGTTTCAATTGAAGTTTTTATAATGACGATTGCTACTATTTCCTTCTTTCTTCTTAATGCCATATTCAGGTTAAGTGAGCAACTACTACAGTGGGAAAAAAAGATCCTAGATTATCCTAAGCGGGTCAGTTCTGATTAGTCCAGTTTTAAGGTGTTCTTGAAGGCATTTATAGCTAGAGACTTCACACCATAAATGAGAGCAAAATAGCAAAAGTAATTAGGTCAACATGTCGGTGTTAGAAGCCCCTGTCTTCCAGATACGAAGTTGTGAGTGTATATTCTTCTGCCTCCCAGAAAATGATTCAAGCCCTCTGAGCCCTGTAAAAAATATGTATTATTAGTTCTATCAGTAAAATTTAAAGTTGAAGCCAGAAAGTCATTAGCCTCAAAGTTAGTTATTTATTGCTGAGCACGTTAAACATTCTGACGCTCCCAGAGTTACACTGAATTACCGGGCAAGCCTCTTGACAGATGAATTATGAACCATTCCCCCATAATCTTTACCATAAAGCACACATAAACAGAAGATTAATTTCATTTTTACGGACTCTAGTCCTGTAGCTCTAGAAATTGTTATGTGAGGGAAAGAAAAATATGTAGAAGGAAGACAATAATTTGATTTGCAAACTGTTACATTGGGGTGGAGACATAATTTACACTTACAGAAGCATATGAGGAGTTTGGCAGTGAAAGCCCGAAATAGTCCTTGAGAAAGAAAAAAAGTACCGCGGGGAATGGAAAACACAAATTAGTTAGGGAGATGACCTGCTTAGGTGGACGTGTTTTGCTAGTTCAAGGTCATTCCCTCTTACAGGACTTCGATCTCATCCGTGTGGGTTTTGAGTGCGTTCCCGTGGAGGACAGGTCCACGGTCTCATGGCTAGAGGTAATTAACAGCTTCTTTAAGACGTTCAACCTAAATTTTCTTTTGATGCCCTCTTCCTGTTTCTGTGGAGTTGCGCTTTCTGGTATGATCCTGAAAGGAGTTTGTGGGGAATGCGTGAGGTGGGAAGCAGAGTTCAGCGTTTCCCTCTCGGGCACTACAAATTTCACCTTTCAGCAGCACAGATTTGGCTCAGAGAAAATGACTGCAAAAGGAATGAATTCACTGCCTTCCCAGAGTCAAACAAGTTCTGAGCGCAGTAAAGGTGCCCATAGAGACCAGCTCAGACCCCGAGGCCTGGATGAGAGAGGTTGTCTGAACTGTATTTTTCCCACTGGCCTCACTCGAGTACTTGGCCCATTTTTAGAGTCTCAGGTTTCATTTTTTGAGAACCTTCTCCCCCTCTGAAACCTCCATCTTCCAAAATCAATCCTTACCCTCTGCACATTGACTACTCAGAAAGGCTGGGTAGACTTGTAACACATCAGTGCGAGGCACACATTCAGAGCTTGCTGAATGTGCTGTGTGCCAGATCCCAAACGTGTGGGTGGTTCTGCCTTTCCATACGCTGCCTACGGAAAATACAAAAACCATGAGAAGCATTCTTTATTCTCTTCCCTGTTACGTGTCCTTGACCTCTGCGGGAAGGACCGTAAACCCTTGGGTGCTCAGTAGTTGGGATCTGGGAGTGATGATGCCCTTGGTCATGTCCGTGTGTTTCTGAGGCTCATACTCCTCCCAGCTTTAGTGTAAAAGCAATGTGATTAAAGAATTAAGTAAGCAAACACTTTTGGACCAGAAGAGATTTGTTTTACAGTTGATTAATTCACTTGAGCAGACCGCTGCCTCCTCTCAGTGGTTATTTGTATTCCGTGTGTCCAGCTGAGGTGCTAGCGTAGTGTGTCCTTCATGTCCTGAATGTGTAAAACTGCTCTTCCTCCTCTGTTTTACACTGCCCCCACCCTCTCTGTGGTTTTCAGGATACTCTTTGTATTTATTGGCCTGGAAGTGAAAATAAAACATTCTTAAACTTGTTCCGAGTAACTGAGTGGGAGGGGAGGGCATCTGAAATAAATGTATAAATTTCATTATGTCTTTAGGATCTGTTTGACATAAAGTCCTATCACCTAAATGACCTCTCATTCCAGAATTTCTTTATATCCCATCTGTAGACTTTGGGTTTAGTGTATACTGAGCTTTGGGGCTTGATTGCAGCTATGGTCTTAACCAAAATAGGGGAGAAATACAGATCATAGAGTTTATTCAAAATAGAAAAGGAAGCAGTCACTTAGCCCTCTCTCTTGGGTTGGCTTTTACCATCCCCTGGCTGTATCATCGTGTGTCATCAGAATTATTGTGATACAGTACAAATAGCAACAGCATTTAGTCACAAAAACCAGATTACTGTGGGATCTGTTACTTACCATTTGTACGAGTCATAACACTAAGGAAAAAATGAATCTGGCTGAATAAACAAGAATGTAAACCCCTGTTCATTGCACCCCAGCTTGTAAATGTTTCGGCTGTATTTGTGAGAGCTAGTAATGTGCAATGGAAAGGGTTTGCACTTGTCAGACACTAGTTCAAATGCTGACGTGGCTACGAAGTGTCAACTTAACGAGCTCTTCAACCACTTAACAAGTTATTTAACCATCTGAAAAAAAATGGAAATAGCATAGGTTCCTTGTGAGAATTATGTGGGATAGTGTATAAACGGTCCAAGCAGGGACCCTGTTAATGTTAGTTCCCTTTGCTCTTTCTGTCTTTGTTTAAATAAATCTGTAGATTTTACTAACATCATTAATGGATTATTTCTTAGTAAGTGCCCAGTTTCTGACCCATCATGATTGCTCATTAAATGTTCATGGAACGAATGAGTGGATGATTACATGTATTTAGTGGGATGTGGCCATTATTATTTCCTCTGTTAGACAAGGAACATAGACTTTGCAGTTTACTCAAGATTACCCAGGAAATGGATGCACTGCCTACAGGGGCATCTGGAAATATACAGCCTTTGTAAATTTCAAGCAAAGCCCGCTTTAGACTTGGAAAGTTGCTATCTGTAGTAACCATTACCTGCCTCTCCCTCAAACACTCATTTTGTGAGAATGTAATTTGTATGTGGCACGGACTCTGACATCAAAGGGCCTTGCTGTGTATTACAGAGGGGACCGCATCTGTGTGCTTCGTTTAAAACACGCAGTGTTCCAGGGGTGGATGTGAATTTGGAGGCTTTGCTGGGATGGTCTTGGATTTGAATGGGTGTCCTAATATTCACGTAAAGAAAAGAAGATTGTTTGAACTGTGTGATTAGGTGCACGACTGTTGTCATTAGAATTAAGCCAAGCCAGCTCCCCATTCCTAGGGGCAGGCAGGCTATAGCTGTCTGCTTCAGCATGCTCCTGTTTTCGGTTTCTCAGTTGGCTTTGTTAAATGAGTTAGTCTGGTACTTATTTGAAATAAAAAAAAAAAAAAAGTGTGTTGAACTCTTACTTGTTGCTTCAGCATCCATTTCATAGAAATCAAACTTTCAGAGAATAAAATTATTCTTTAAATGGAAGGGGGCTTAAGCTCCACCTTGTAGTAAATTCTTTCATACAGGGAAGAATTACTGATCTACCTTTTGTTCTTACAGGTACGATTTTTCATATGGCGGGGCCTGGTCTCATGTTAATAGCATTAGCTAAAGAAGATGCCTTGAAGAAAACTTTCACTGAGTGATTTCCTATTCACTAGGTTGGCAAGAAAGACCAAGGGGAAAGGGGAGGAGATATCTTGTTGAGATGTCTCAGTTTCAGTGTCATCACTGGAAGAGTGTCTCTTGAAAATTCAAGTTTTAACTAGCTGAATTTACATCCAAGTCACACCTTGGGACAGTTTCGAGTTTAGAGACCCAGCTAAAGAATGTGAGGACAAGAGTGTGTCCACTCCCAGTAGAATTTGTTCCCAGGAAAAGATGGAAATTCTCCATCAGGCAGGACCCTGCTTCACTGTTTTGGCACCAACGGTTCAAATACTTCAAATACCGGCCAGAACCTGGAAGGTTGAGATGGAATAAATAAATAGATAGACAGATAGATAAATAAATAAGAGAATTCATTAAATGACATGTTGGAACCTCTGAGAAGGTTCTCATGGAGAAATCACTTAGATGAAATTTTGAACAAGGGTGTTTTGATTGATTTTTTTCTCTCTCAAGTGCTTGACGCATCCTCTTGCCCACCCTGGTAAATTAAATATTGCCACAGGGTTTCCAGTGTGCATCTCTTAGAAAAGGAAGGCTTTCAGAAAGGGCACATTAGACATTTGCTGATGTATGTTCTCTAGATTCTAATTTCCCCATAATATCAGTGCTTTCTTCCATACATGTGTAAGTCATGAAGAAGAAAAACAAAACAAACTTTATTCTGGGATCAGTAGCATACCGCCTTGCCTGCTTTTCTTTCCCTTGAGGGACTTTAAAATTTGCCTGTGACTTTGGCCAGCTTATCACAGAATGGTCAATATTCCAGTGGACTGGGGCCTGGGACTCTGGACGTCTTGTTTTTGGTTGGAGGCAGGATTCCGTGAAGGAGATTAATAAGGAAGGCAGCAGAGTCTGTACTTCAGTCCTGTCCACCCCCTTACCCACCACCCCCCCCGTGACCTCCACTGCTTTTTCAGAGTCCAAAACTATATTACCCCCCAAAAGGCACACCCAAAAATGATATCCAGCCCCTCCCAACAGAAAACCCTAAAGAAAATCTGTCCAGTTACAACCAGTGGGTAAACTCCTATCTTTGGTTGAGATAATGGGAGAGGTGAACTCTGTGACCTGCCCCAGGGGGTGACGTCCCTTTCTGAACTCTATACCCTCCAGGTTTTCTAGATTTCCAGGTCATTCAGCTATTTATTGAGCCACAGAGTGCTGGTGGCTGATGTAAGCCGGGCTATGTGCCAGGCTTCCCCGCAGAGTGGACAGCATGGTGGCCGAGGAGTCACAAAACTTGGGCTCCAGATTTCGCTCTGCTGGGAGGAGCCAAGTCCCTGTGTGCGGGTCACTCGTCTTGTCTGGCCCTCTCTTCTCGTCATCTGTGCAATGAGGGGATTACTTGTATGAGCTCTGAGATGCTCTCCAGTTCAAAAACTGGCAAGATTTTCAGATGGCACATCTCTGGAGCCACCGTTTCTCATTGCCAAGCTGAAAGCTGAATTCCTTCCACTCTTGGCCTGAAGCACCTAGCGGTCTACGAACAGGTCCACGGTTTGTGACTTGGTTGTCACACTCGTGATGAAATAAACGTACTGACTCTTAAGATGCTTATTGTAGACACTGGGGGAAGCCAAACCTGCAAGCAAACACAGAGAGCTTTGCCGTCCTTCAGATAGTGTGTGTTGTACAGTCCTTCCATGTCCTAACCAGCTGCCATGAAGTCACTAGCGTCTTCATGCTGCTGAGAACAGGATGAGGTTTTCCCCTTTATGTGAATGTCTCCAAGTAAAGGCCAGATAAAGATAAAGAATTCCACTTATACAGGAAAAAATGTTCCCATCCATCCTTCACAGAACAGTCACCTGCGATGATAGATCCCAACCCCAGGTCCCATCCCAAGATGCACCATTTCCTTTAGTTGTGATTTTCATTCTGTCTTGATTGGCAGTGAGGTCAGAGGTCATGGTGACCCTTCTGCTCATACCACAGTATCTGCTGACAGTTGACACCTCTGTTGGGAAAATAAAAACGAGCTAGTGAAAGGACTGTTATCATTTTGACAGATGCCCATTCTTGGGGGCGATGCCAACTGGCACATCCCTAATAATAGGGAACACTTGTATGTCAGTGTCTCGCCTCGCCCTGCAGATGGTTTATAGGAACCCTTGAACTTAAAACACGGTTGAATTGAACTAAGAGGGAAGTGGAGAAGCCAGTGGAGATTGGTGCTAAGGGTAGTTTGGGGACATCGTATGTATTTCTGTCCTTGCATGAGTGAGACTATACCAGGTAAGTAGCCTGTGGATGATGGGAGATAAGTCGAATTTTACATGAACGCTGTTCCTAAGGTGGTGCTGAGCAGCATCCTCTTTGTATGTGCCTTCTTCCCTTTTCCCTGCAGTGGGTGAGAAATGCAGCTGTCCCCTGACCTCTCCAGCAGAGCTGTGTGGTTGAGTCAGGACTCTGGAGTCAGCTGGAATTGGAATCTTGGTTCCGTCACTGACTTGGACAAGCCTCTCAATGCCTCTGTAACTCAGTTTTTCTGTCCTTGAAAGAGAGAGGGGGTGAACAATGCTTTCCTCATTTAGCGATGAGGGGAGTAAGTCAGAGAGGGCTTTGAAACAGCCTGCCCTAGAGTAGCCACATCTTCACCCCACGCTCTCCATTGCTGATCTCAGCAACCCAAACACAGGCTACTTTGGTCTCTATTTAAACTCTCCCAGTGGGCTGAACCCCAGCATCGGGGCTTCAGAGCACGTACCAGCCCACTGTGAAGATCCAGTCCAGGCTCGTTGTTACTGGTCCTCACAAGTAATTTTTCGGCAAAGAAAAAGAAACAACCACTTGGATAATTCATTTCCCTCCAGGAGAGGGAGGGATCTGGAAGAACCTGCTTTCTTGTTCCCTAGTTGGATGTAACCCCAGGAAGTGAATTTATTTAATTCTACAACGTATTTTGAGCTGCAGCTTTGCAGGTGGTATGTGCCAGGAACTGTGGTGGAAACCAACGTTAAGACAGAGACCTTGTGTTTTTGATCTTGTTGGACAGATGGAAGAGTACACAGTCATAGGATTCTCATGTGGGTTGGAGACAGTCCCTATGTTTAGGGTCTTACTGGGCTGCATGAAGGAATGTGGTGCAGAGGATGCTACGTGACAAGTGTGGAAGGCTTTGGGGTGCTGAGAAGGAAGAAATGCATGTCATTTGGGAAAGTTAAAGATGAGGTCTTGGAATCCAACACGGGTGCAAAAAAGATAGTATATTAATAGGCAGAGTCAGGGGTAGGGTTGGGAGGGAGAAATGAAGAAATCACCCTCTTGAACTGACAAGTGGCAGAGTTCACAAGCAGTAATGTCTGCTTTTAAATGGGAAGTCAATATATTCCTTAAAAATCTAGCCAATTTGCTCTTGGTATAGAAATCTCAGGCTCTACCTGATAATTAATTAACCAGTCTCTGGGAAGAAGATAAAAGGGAAAAAATACTATTTTGTAAGTTCTGCCAAGAGAATATGAAAATTATGGTCTAGAGAGTATAAACCCCTTCAACAAAAAGGCCATTATCGTCTAACTGCTAAGGTCATCAGTATATATGCTTTTAAATAAACCCAATGATCCTCCTAATATCATTATGGAAATGCAAGCCTGAGCACATTAAAAGTATCCTATTGGGACGTTTTGCTATTCCTGTATTTTGCCAAGTGTGTTTTTAGAGGCTTTGACTCCATAAAATTTCTGCAAATAAATGTCCTGTGACTTTATTAGTTGGTAACACAGCAATTGTCTGAATATTCCAAGGTACCTTTGTTAGGGTTTCCTTGTATTCATGTAAAATTTCAGGTTTATTGCATTTTTTAAAATTGCAAATTCTTCTTTTTAAATTTTTTTTAATGGAAGTGTTGTCAATTACAGTGTGCCAATTTCTGGTGTACAGCACAGTGTCCCAGTCATTGCACTGATTTCTGTATTCACTCCCAGTGCTTTCTCCCCCTAAGTTAACAAAAAGAACAAGTGTGACCTAAGGTTTATGTGATACCGTCACTGAAGACATTCGAGATCATTTTCCAATTCTGCATTTTATCCATAGGAAAACTAGACCCAAAGATAGTGTTTTGACCAACATTCCTACCGTTGGTCAGTGAGTGACAGACCTGGATCTGGAAGCCAGACCTTTTAACTCCTGAAAAGGGATTCATCTGTTACAGCCTCATTCTGCCTTTTGGGAGGAAAAAAAAAGTTGGGAACTTACAGGTTTGAACCAGTTTGTCAGAGTACCAGGGATCAAGAGATTTCAAGTACATTTCAACTGACAAATTGTTACTTAGACATAATAACAATAGGTAACATTCATGAAGTTCTCCCAAGCACTGATTCATGTATGAATCCATTTAACACATCGCAACCACCTTGTGATACTGGTCCTGTTCTCTTCCCCAGTTTACAGATGGAACATGGAGGTGCAAAGAGTTTATATATGGCGGCGGGACTGGGGGAGGGGGGTTGGTGCACATTGCAGAGCTGGGGGGTTCAGATTCAGACACCTTTGACCTTACTCAGCACCTCAGTCTGCTTCCCCTAAAGGGGATGTGGTCCCTGGGAGCTATTTGTCCCTGCCTCCCGTCTGCCCTGTGTCAAGAAGCAGTCTCTGTAATTCCACACTGACTACACAGTTGGTACAGTAGAGGCAATAAACTGCCCAAGTTTTCATTTGGATCCCACATCGCTGTACCATTTCCAGAGGCATAGGGTACCGAACTGTCCTGCATCAGTCCAGACACTCAGAACAAAGGTATATCTGCACCGCGGCATTGGCCCTGCCGTCTACAGCAGCCCGGCAGCTGTAGGGCAGTTTCACCAAGGAGAAAGCTGCATCTTCCCGCTTGAGTAAGTGATGGAAGCTCCCACAGCATTTGCAGCAACAGCACCCTTTCTCTCCATCTAAGCTAAGTCTTGACTTTGGGACAGGACTCTTAAGTGGACAGTCCATGTGCCATCAAGGATGAGAACTACACGCTCCGTACCTGGGTCTAAAGCAGGATGCGGACTAGACTCCAACATCACCGTATAAAACAGAAGGGTATCATTGGAAGAGGGTGGGACCCAGCCGTCCCCGGTATTTGAGAACACAGAAAGAGCTTTTCTCCTCTTGCTCAATTAATCCATGTCTCCATTTGTATGTGTGAAAAAACTCCTGACAGCACCAACAACACAACAAGAGAAGCGCACAGCCTGAGCAATAAATCTCCCGAGGCATTCAGCAAGCACCACAGGGCTCATTAATCTTGATTATTTCCCGTAACAGATAACTTCACAAATCAGCTATTATTCCTAATCACGCACATAAAGACAACGGATGGGTAATAGCTTCCTGCATGGCGAGACCAAAATAAAATTTCATTTAAAAATGTATTTCTGCACAGTCCAAGGAAAGGTGCTTTCTGCCTTCTTAAAGGGCCGGGAGGCAATGGGGGAGCAACTGAAGTTGGATCCTCGAGGATTGGGTTTTTGTAGAGAATTAGGTGTGTTGGATTTTCTTGTGTTGCTGGCTGGCTCGTGTGTCACTGTGTCCCGATAAGGTGGGTTTGAGAGACATCCGGCCACAGGAGACAAGAGAATTGGGCAGTTCCAGGCTCTAGAAGGAGTTTGTGAAGAATACCCAGGAAAAAAATTGAAAGCACGGGGTTGATATCTTGTATCTGTGAAGCTGACATTTGAAGTTCAGGATTTTTGCTGAGTTTGGTGAATTCCTTTACATTTACAGGCTGTGTGGATTACCACAGGAATGCTTTTCAGATACCAGCCAGCAGACCACTGAATAGCACTAGAAGGGTGTGCGGGCGATGAAAGACGAATTTCCTCCAGTTTTGGATAGTGCACAGATAGTAATGGTTTGTGAACACGTGATGCCCGATTATCTTAAACCTAAAAACTCCCAGCTCTTTTGCCAGGGCCAAAAACATGTATCTAACTGAGTGCTGGGAAGAGTGCTAACTCACATTACCCAGGTGAGGGAAATTAACTCCCCCTCCTAAATTATGCGTGTCTGAAGGCATTGCGGCTGACGTGGAAAATGGCTTGATTATCATATAACGCCAAGCCGCACCTGTCCATCATTTTGTTATCAAAATGCCAGTGCATTTCAGCAGGGCCTGGAATGAGGTGCCTCATATTTACGATGGGCTTTAACTCCGTATTATTCAGTCAGTGGGAATAATTGACATACCACCACAACACACCACAAGCAGGCTCCCACCTCACTGATTTTAAACCAACTAGATACCAGATCGCACCTGCCAAGGTCTGTGCTTGTACAGACCTCTCCTCGAGGCACCTTAAAATTTCCCTCTCAACTTCTCTTTTTACCCAAAGTAAAGTGGTTCTGCTGTCCCAGAACCTCCCAGGGAGGAATGGTGGTCATTCCCGTGGCCTTCAACTTTATTTGCATTTATTAAATGTTCAGGCAAAAGAATGTCCAGGCCAGATGAGCCAACTTTGTTCTGCCAGCAGAGCCTGTCTTTCTCATAACAGTTGCTGTTGACAGAAGAACTAGATATTCAAGGTCATGTATTAGGCACTGGGGACAGAGGGAGGTCCGAGACGTGGCCTGTGCTCCTAACGACTGAGACAGTCCCGTAGAGGAGACAAGATGCAGGAACAGACATCCGTACAAGAAGAGGTTGAGGGGTGTCGGGTGAAGGTGGTAACTCGGTCTGAGGACGGTGGGGGGAGGCAGGGCTCTGCATTAAAGGAGGCATCACTACGCCCCCCCCAGAGGGAAAGACACTTGAGGCAGAGTGAGCGTGAGCAAGACAGAGCTGTGGGAAAACTGGGGTATCTCAAGAGAAGAGTGATGAACCCGGTAGGAGTGGAGCAGGCAGGGAGTGTAAATTTAGGTCAGATCAGAGAGGACTTGGCATGCTGGGCTAATGAGCTTGGATTTTTCTCCGGAGACATTGGAGCTCTGTTAAAGGGTTTGTAGCAGGGGAGAGACATGGTTAGACCTGAGGTTTAAAAGGATTAGTAGTAATCCAGCAATATGCAGAATTGATTAGAGAAGGGAGAGCCTGGAAGCACAGCCGTATGCAGACTGCTGCTCACCTTGACTCTGAGCACGGTCAGGTGTCTCAGCTGTGTCACTGGAGAAGCCGGGAAGATACACGCCCTGGGTCGCGGGGAGCCTGGCAGAACTGGTTGTTTTGTTGCGTATATCGGTTACCTACTGCTGCATATCAACTGATCCCAGACTTCGTGGCATAAAACAACCACATCACTGTGGAATCTGTGGGTCAGGGGTCTGGACAGGGTGGAGCGATGATGGCTTGTCTCTGCTCCACAGTTTCTGGGGCCTCAAAAGATTCAAGTGACCAGCAGTGACTCCATGGGCTGAGACAGAACTCATCTGTAGCCTCTTCACTTACATGTCTGTGTCAAGATGAACAACTCTGGACACGGGTCACAGTGGTCAGGACAGGATAATCAGTGACAGGCTGACTATTGCAATAGGAAAGAGCCCAGCATGAACTGAACTCAAGTCAGATTTGTACAGAGGTCCCTGGGTGTTAGCAAGGGAGGGTGTGGGAAGGCGGGGGTGGTGAGTGGGCGCTTGGTAGAATCAGGGATTTGAAGGCTACAAAGAGCAGGAAGGAGGGTTTAGGGCCATGTGAAACCCATCTGGGTTTGCTCAGTGACCCTTTTAAGGCTCCTACCCTCTCACGAGGCTAGGATTCCACAGAGAGATCCTGTCTCTGGGTGTTGGCTGGAACAGACAGCAAATTCTTTGGGCTGCCCTGAGCTTTCTCTGATGGACCTTTAAAGTGATAGGAGGACCCTCACCTCCCCCCAGGGATGTGGCCTTGAGCTGTTATAAGCACTCGGTAGAGTTTGTTCATCTATCAGCCTGGCTAAGGCTTAGTCGAGAAGGGGCTCCGGGGAGCCTGGCCCGAGTGTGGTCCAGGGGAGACTCCTTGTCTTCTGACATGTGGGATGGGATTACTCAGGAGCCAGAATGAGCCAGAGGCTGAAGCACGTACCTGGCCTCTCCACGCTCGTTGACGTGGCTGCTGGGTGTTCAGAGAGGGAGAGGGCGCTTCTGTGGAGGGAAGCATTCCAGGACCGCCAGGCCAGAGCTGCTCGGGCTTCTGCAGCCTTGCCTCAGAAGCCACACACTGCCACTTCTGCCACGGCTGTTGGCGCCAGGGAACTCATCAAGGCCAGTCCAGATTCAAGGGAAGAGGATGGGGCTCCTGGTGGGCGGAGAGGGCCTGGTGACCCTGAAGAAGAACAGGTGGGGCAGGGATGATGACTGCAGCCACCCTGGGGACAAATGAGGCCAGTGACTTTATTTGCAAAACAGAAACAGCCTCACAAACATAGAAGAAAACTTAGGGGAAAGCGGGGAGGTGGGGGAATAAAATGGGGGTTCGGAATTTGCAGATACTAATAACCACTGGATGTAAATTAGACAAACAACAAGGTCCTACTGTAGAGCACAGGGAACTGTATTCAGTATCTTGTAATAGCCTATAGTGAAAAAGAATATGAAAAGGATATATATATATATAACTGAATCTCTATGCTGTACACCAGAAATTAACAGCATTGTAAACTGACTCTACTTCAGTTTAAAAAAAAAAAGTGGCCTGTGGAGCATTAAAACTGATGAAGGAGGGGAAAAGGGGCAAAGGGCTTAGTTCAGAGACCGGGCAAGTCAAAGTGAAGATTTAAATATATATATATATATATATATATATATATATATATATATATATATATATACACACACATATAGGGAAAAAAAACAGCATTTTCTTTCCTGACTGAGAGAATTATCATTCATGATTTTTGGAGAATACAGAGTAATACAGAGTAAATCACGTCCAATCCATGATAGTCCTTTTTTTAATCTTCCTCCTCCTCCCAATTAAAAAAATCAAATCCATTTCTGTATTTTTTCCTAGTATTTAACAGTTAAAGAAGAAATAACATAGGTTACATATTCAGACATTTTCACAGAATCCTCTGAGAGAACACCACAAGATTGATTAGTATTTTAGGACTGTAGGTAATGATGTGATAGCCTCATGTATGGTTGTGAAAAATTAGGAGCAACATAAATATCCAGCCATCATGGAAGAACTAAAGAAATCAGAGCATCTCCACTGGATCCAGTGTTTTATAGCCATCTAAAGTTAGAATAGTAATTAGGGGAAAATGGCTAATATTTATGGACTGTTTTCTATTCGCCATTGTTTGGAGAGGGTATACATGATCCAGTAGAATTTCACATCAAATTTTATGAAGGTTAGACTTGACTGTCACCAACGTGTAGACAAGAAATTGATAGTCTAAGTGAAACATCATATGCATGTAAAAAGCTTTAAAAAAAAAATGACAGGCTGAAAATAGATCAAAACACCAGTGGTGGTTTTGTTAGAAGAATGAGGTCCTCTGTTTTCTTCTGTCACCTGAATTTCCTGCAGTGTGGTCATGTTTTTGAAGAAGATGAAATTGTCACCGGCAACATCATTCTCAGTTTTACAACCCTTGGGTGACACGTGTAAGGTCACGGGTGGACTTGTAAGTATCAGCGATTGACGTTACCTTCTGAAACCTGGAACCTTTCAAATAGGACGATTTCAAGGAGAGAGCTATAGAGCTGTAAGCCCACAGCATGAAGGTTTGGTGCTACATTTTGTCCCGCTGGCTTCCCCAAATAACAGGACTTTAGGACAGCTGCTGTCCGCCCCCCCCCCCACACACACACACCAGATTCAGGTGGCATCCTTTGAACAAGGTTCCGCACAGTCAGTGCACTGAGGGCATGAAATCACTTCTCTTAGGAGATGGTGGGGAAGGCCATGGTCCGTGAGGAACTCTTCAGCAGACGAATGAAGTCTTTCCAGGGAAACATGGCCTCCTTTCCAGAAGTTAATCAGCCTCTTTCGGCCTTGAGAGAATACTGACCCACATGCCCAGGACCCAGAAGAAACGAGGCCATGGACATGTGAGACGGCCCCTCCGAGAAAATGAGTGTGCACTGCCTTTTCTCTGAATGCCACTCCTGCCTTTTTAAGGGATGTAAACCATCCTTGCAAGGAAATACTCCGATGCAGCTTTCTACAGTCAAATGAGCATGTCCTCTGCTGACTGGGGAGTAGTAAGAGGAAAGGTTCAACCAAATATGGAGGAAAACCCCCAAAATAGGCCCCCCACCACTGAGCAAGCAGTTTCTGATCTCACTTTGTAGTTTATCCTGTGGAAAAATTGAACCCCTAGAAAAATGGAGAAAGGTACACAATAGAATTCTCCCGAAGGACTTAAAGTGAGTTTACCACAGTCAAGACTTTGCCCAAGCTAAAAATGAAACCCTCCATCCAGTATAGAATGAATGCAGGTCAAAGATTGATTTGTTTCATCAGTGAGGATACCTGCCAGGTGGCAACGCAGGTTTTAAGAGCATTTGAGGACCTGGGTATTGATAGACATTTGGAAAAGAATATTAGATGAAAAATTTCTCGATTGTATATTGAACTGATTAATTTCCTAGACAGCAATTAAGCCATCACCTTCAGGTCCTCTTTTCAACTGGACATAAACCTTGAAAGCAGTCTGGGACTCCCAATCAAATAATAGCAAAACTCAGACACGAGTATTCTCTAGAAAACAGAATAACCCTTGGACAGGCCAGTGCCCCAGGACGACGATGGAAGAATGAGCTGTATTACCTACCACCCAGCACCGTGTCTTCGATTTTAGGTCATTTTTGTTAACTGCACAATTTTCAAGTCTCTTTCCTCAACTTTTCAAAACATTTTAAGAAATGTAATACAACCTTCAGCTCCCTCTCTGAGAGCGGTCAGGATGCCCAAAACAGAGTCGGGGGTCTTGCCAGAGGGTCTTGCGGGTACAGCTTCAGCCTTTTGCCCCCTGATTTCAGGCCGTGTCATCTTGGACAGATGAACACTCAACTGCACAGATGAACGAAGGCCCCTCTGCACGCACGCGAGTGGGACCCACGTATCTTGTTTTGCAGCCACCTCTGAATTTGCAGCCTCGCTTGGCTCTGCACGTCTCAGTTAAAGGGGAGGTGCATTTCCTGGCATTTTCGATGCTGCCCAGTGTGATTGTGTGTCCTTCCTTGTGTGTAACAGGAGACTGTGCTCCCTGATTGGCATCAGCCTTAATTTTCTGTTCTGTCAGGGAATTAGCATGCCAGTTAGTGCAAGATGACACAGTCACGTGTAATTGTCTTCTCTCTCTTATTTATTTATTTATTTATTTATTTATTTATTTATTTATTTATTTATTTATTTATTTATGCATCCACGGTATGGAGTTAATGCTCCCGTCAGTCATTTCGTGGGACACTTGGCCTATTGGCTCTTCAGAGGGTGCTTCTCAGACGGCAGGAGGTTGGTGTTGGGAAATGTAGTCAATGTGCAGATGCCAGCGGGCTATTCCCAGGATTGGAGCTTGGTCTGAAAAGTCCTGACAGCCAACCTTTGTTTGAACCTCTTGGTTTCTCTGGCCTCACAAAAGGTACTGTGGAATTTAGGCTGGTATCAATTTTAATTTATTTCCACTTTTAAAGTAAATGCAGACTTGGCTTGGGGAGGAAAGAGGGAAATAAAGGAGGAAGAAGAGTATCAAAGATGTTACAGAATCAAACCGACAGCCCTAGCACGTACCCCAGCTGTCTGATTTTAGCGAACCACTAAGTGATGTCATGAAATTGGGTGTCACAGTGTAACTACTCTGATATGTCGGGCAAACTTTTCAACAAACTTGGTATGAATAATAATCTACGTACACAAGACAATCGAGCAATTTTGAATTTCCGAGGGAACAACTTTTTTTTTGCTTATATTATCTGGTCCCTTTTTTTTTTTTTAATCCCCACAACTGTATAGCCAATCAGCTCAGTCCATGGGGCCCATGTTGTAGGTGTGATCACAGCTTACCACTCATTTCTTGATCACTGCTTTACAGCCAGAACCTCGGAATGGCTGATTAATAAGGGCAACTTGTGATGGAATTCTGATCGCCTCAGACTCTGTCTCTACCACTCAGACTAAACGAACTCTTCTGAGGTTGCGTCAGTGTTTTCCATCGTTGTCATGGGCAATTAGTAGTCACTTACAGTTGGTTACAGTTCATTTCTGCTAATGGTGTTAGCTGAGAGCCTACCGACCACGTGACAGTCCACGTGGGTTCTCAGGCACTGGACGTCCGAGTGGTAGCTTGGAGGCCCTTGCATGTGTTCAGACCAGTTTGGAGAACTGCTTTTGGCGGATTCCAGTGCTGTCCGTGTCCTCGTGTTTGTGAAAATGTGTCTTTAGGGCAGATGCGCTCGCTGGAGACCTAGCAGCCTAATGGAATTGAATTCCAGAATGTTCACTTTATGCTAAGGACCTGACAGTGACAAAAACCACATGTTATTTTAGAAACCTGAGATTCTGTGTTCCTCTTCTAAAATGCCATCATTTGTAAGAGTAGCCGTGTAAGAAAAAGTGTGTCAGAATCAGCCGTGGCTGTGGGCGTCTGGTTCCTAAGCCATGTGGTCTGCTTACAGGCAAAGAGCCGCATTGGTTTTTTGACATCACCTTGTCTGTCTCTTCCTCATGTTTATTGTAATGAGTTTGGGGATGTTTAGCAGATCAAGGGACTCGAGCTGGTTGAATGTTTTCCAGCCTTCTAAGAGCCAAGTAGGCGACAATAAAGCTTCCATAGCAACTAGCCTTTTCCTGAAAACGTTCTCTGGAAGGACGAAAAATCCCAGGGAAAGCAAGAGCCCCATCTCCGTGTTAAGTACATCTGCGGATTTATTTTTGAAGGTAAAAAAGGGAGCGTTTGGAGCCCTGAGAGAGGGGCTGCCTGCAGTGAGTCGGTGCCAGTGTCTGTCATTTGGTTTCTGCGTCTTCGCTGGGAAGACTCAGTCCCTGGCAGAGAAACCTTAAACATCAGATAAACAGATGTGAGACTAGTTGGTCTCCACTCCTGGAGTAGGGGGCGCTGGCGGGAATTCTAGTGCCAAACCTTGAAGGAAACACTGCACTTGTTTTAATTGAGTATCATTTTGGACATTAATTACTGTGTCCGTTCTCTTTTCCCAAAATGACAAATAATGATGTGTGGAAACAGTATAATTACATTTTGATATTTGGGGCTGGAGTAATGACTGGATTCGATTTGCTGTTGATCTTGGAAGGGATTTATTATTCCTATCAGTCATTTAGCCTTTCCAGTTGTATTGATGTTCAGTTTCTGTTTTTCTTTTTAATTCCGCATCAGTCGGCCCCAGCCCTGATGCAGCGCGGCCCTCTCACCCTTGGTGCAGGGGGGTTGCAACATGGAGTTTCTGCCTGTGCTTGTTGTTGGAACCCTTGGAGGGTCTCTATCCTAAGAGACGTATGCGCCTGTGTACAGGGCTGCTCGCCCATGCAGACTTACTAACTGAAGTTTGTCACTCAATTCAAATGAGAATTTTTTTTTTTTGGAAGCAGCCAACTCTCTGGTTGTCTGTGGTATGATTCTAGAATGTGTCACTTGGATTGAAATCTCCCTGCACCATCAGAGACGCCATCTGTGATGGGTGATGCCTCTGTTCCAGCTTTCCAGGCTTCACCTGTTTTTCTCCATCCGCTTGTGATGGTTCACCTGTAACCAAGATGCAGTCGAGGGACGTTTCAATCCATGACTTGCAGAGGGTCGGGGCCACTGAGGTTTACCAGAGGCATGTAAACCTCCTTGTCTTGCTCACATTTTGACTGTGACAAGGAGTTGTCACTTAGAAACAGCCTCTCGGCTTGGGGAAAGGCCTTATTGCCTTTCAACTTGAAAGAGGTAGAGCTGGAATTTTTGCTTGGAGACCAGAGAAGGAGAGTGACAGAGGCCACCGTGTGGTACTTCCCAGCAGGAAAAGCGGGGCTTTAAGCATCCGTCACAATGACAGGAGACACTTTGAAATGAAATCCGTACAAAATCTGAGACCAGCACTTAGAATCTGGAAGAAAGCGATGAAACCCCTTGTGAAATTCTCTTGTGAAAAAGGATGCGTTATTTTCACTGATTTGCAGGATAAAACAATTTTTTAAAAAAGGCACTTCCTTGGTCCTCACGATGTGCTTTAGCATTTTTGCCATATTAGGTATTGTCTTAAGTGTGTCTGGACAACCTGCCTCACACTCTGGGATATAAATAGCCCATTTTATCCCCTCTTGCCTTTGTACTGGTATCAGATCTGATTTTACAGACAAATCAGTAGCCTCATATTGACTTGTGTTTATCCACGAGGCATCTGCACCAAAAGCAGCGGAGGTACATTTACTCCTAGCTCTGAGCAACGACACGTCAGCAATGCATCTCCGCCAGGTAATCTATCAGAACAGCTCTCTTGAGAAGGGCTGGGTTATGAATGGATTCTGCATCTAAAATATCCATTTGGGGGCCTCCCTCCTACTAATTACTTCTTTCTTCGTCTCACCTCTAATTTGCATCCCTGAAGCTCCAGAGAGGGAGTCTGGCTGGTTGTTTTTCCCCTTTGCAAATCCTTGTACTTAGGAGCGGCCCCGTAATGTTGACTTAAGCTCATTTCTGTCGAAGGAAAACTGCCTTGCCAAAGGAAAGATGCTTGCTAATCGCTACATCTAATTACAAAGAAGAGTAAATCACTAAAAACAAATTAAGCATCTTAACTAAAATGGAAAATAAAAGCAGCTACCCGTTGAAGAGGAACAATGCTGCCTGCTGCCTCTCTCACGTCTGTTTCACGTGCTCATTGAAGGCAGCCGAGGTTTGGAGGACTGACCAAACGAGGGTAGCAAAGCTTTTCCCTCTGGGACCCCTTTTCAAAGAAGTAGGCCAAAAGTGATTTAAAAAACAACTTCAGATGCCGGCAGTTCTAAGCATCTCTTGTCAATGAGGAAGTCACAGGTCGCCCGCTCACTTGGGTCCTGTGGAATCTACCCCCCCTTTTTCCTTCTGAGCCCAGGGTGGTGGAGGTGGCTTTCAAATTGCTACAGCCCTAATCTAAATAAACTGGAAACCAGTGAGACTTTTAGACTTGACCTTAATCTGAAGAGGTCTGAAACAAGCTTATTACTAAGCAAATCCTTCCTCTCCTTGAATTTCTTTAGTAATAGTAATGTGTGACTTCCACCGCACTCCCGTTTACTGGAATTTAAAGCCAACAGTGAAATGAGGATTTTGATTGCTGGTTCCAAAAAAATGTTGTCTGAGGAATATTTGTTGTTCCTCACAAAATTCTCCTGATCCTGTTTTAACTTGGCAATTTCCCTGTTTCTCTCTCTCTCTCTGGTGCAATTTAGTGATTTGTAGTATTTTCTATAAATATCCTGACAAAAGATGGGCTGACTTTCCAGGCATTTTCATGATGTATCTGTGGGTATCTCTATGCAAATGGAGAGCACAAAGAGAATTATTTCATTGAATAATTGTCAATATAAGAAAACTTGTTTTTAAACAGGTTTATATGTCATCTTTGTGACTCACTGCCCATTAAGAAGTTCCTTTGGCTTTTCAAGTGCTTTGTCTAATCTTGATACAGATGAAGAAACGTCAGAAGGTTTTAAAGTAAATTTCAGAGCAGGGGGAGTGGAAGATGGAAATCTGGTCTGGGAAAATTAAAATACACAACAAAATGACCTGCTTCTTTTTCTTTTCCTTTACCTGGAAACTCTTGACTCCCACCATCGTAAGTTCCCCTCTACTCTGAACCCCACGGGACCAGGAGATTGGAAGGAGTCCAGTGCTCTGAGTCAGTAGCGAGGTCTCAAGTCACCCTTACTGACCGTCTTGGACCTTCTGCCTCAGTTCTGAAGTCTGTCTCTACCTGTGTTCATTGTGACCAGGTGCCCACATGAAGGATGTCCTGTTTTTCCATTCTTGTTTTTGGGGTCCTGCTGGGGACCTGAGTTTCGCTGGAGTTTGCTAATACTATCCATCCACTAGGGACACCCCTAAGAGTGGGTCTCTCTCTGATCAACTGATAAACTCTTCTACCGTAATCGCCGACCATGGGCCCCTCCCAGATTAACCACTGGTGAGTCTCTTCTGACCTCCTGGGGTATCACCCATCCTGCCACCAACCACAGGAGATTCGAACACAGTAAGTCCCCTAAAGCTGGGTATTGCCCTCCAGTGACTGGGCTTCAGTTGTTCGAGTGAACACTCGCCAGAGGCTGTGAGGTCATGATGGTGAACACAGCACCCGTAAGTGCTGACCAGAAAACTCAGGATCATTATTCAAAGAAAGCCTGAGAGTTCGTGCAGGTTTGGAGTTTCGTCCTTTTTGAAGGGTGGAGTGTATGTCACATGCCTCGATTTTTTATTGAATGGGCCACTCTGGAGGGCTGGGATGAAGAAGCCAGTGAGCGGGGCATCCTTTGCTGAGGATGGAGGCAGGCTTTTGGAGCATCATCTTTTCTTGATGTGAAGGGACAGGGTCCAGCCTGCTCTTGGCTCTAGTTCCGCTGAGAGCTGTTGACTGCCGTGTCCAACCTCCATGCGTAGAGGGACACGGCTGACTGTCCCAGCTGCCCTGCCCCACTCGCCCCAGCTCAGCGCGAGTTGGACAGCAGCTCAAGCTCCAGAGTCCTGCAGAGAAACGAAGTAGCAGGTCTTGAAAAAGGAATTACAGAGGAAGGGGGACCTCAGGAGAGAAGAGAGAAAGCAAAAGATAAGGGAGAGGATGGAAAAGGAGTTGCCACACCCTGAGAGCATCAACCGTCCCTTTAGGAAGGAGACTTACACTGGGCTCTCGCATCTGTTTTTGGTTATTTGAGACAAATAATTCATGATAGGCACAAATGTGTATAATGAGTTCATTTTCTCTGTGAAAATACGAAAGAGCTCACTTAGAGTCACTGACTGGACCCTTCTTTTCTGCGGGTGGGGGCCTCCATCTTCTTGTCAGTGGTTAGTTCCTTGGGACTGACGGGCAGCTGATTCGATGGAGGCTGGGCTCTCAGTGGGCAGGGCTGCTCCCTGGACAGGTGGCCGAGGTGAGAGCAGACAGGTTCCCCACACTTCCTCCATCTGCTCAGTTTGAGTCCAGTCCGGGGAGAGGATATGGAAAATTGTGTTTTGTTTAAGACGCCGAAAAAGGACTGAATTTTAAATAGTGTTGTACTGTGTGAAACACAGGGAGGGCTTCTGGTGAAAGTTTGGCCAGAGAATCGGGACCGTCCTCCTGGGGACAGGGTGACAGCTCTTCACCATAAGCCATCCCATCTCGTGGGACCTGCAGGTACGCAAGTTGGTCAGAAGGAACAATCGGGAAAACTGAGAGAGACACGCGATGTGACTTGGTGAGGAAATGAATGTGCCCGGTCTAAGCAGCTGTCCACAGCTGGGCCGTTCTGCATTTCAGTAAAAATAAGCAACCCCGCCCATCACCTTGTACAGTCCGGGACCGCTGAGTAGCAGAGAGCTCATAAAATGCACTTGGCAATAAGTCACAAAAACATTCGTATTTTTTAATAATGTTTTTGAAGGAGAAATATCTCTTTTTCAATCAATTCTGACATGGCTTCCCTCCAGATTTTATTTCTTATTTAAAATTATCTTAGGGTCGATTTTTTTCTTCTGTTCATTGGCTTTTTACTAGGTTTCTGTCTCAGGCAAATATGTTTAGAAACATTAAGAAAGATGACCAGCCCATGAACAGAGGCTTCCAGATTTCCTTCTGTTTCTACTTTTGGGTGCCAGTGGTAGAGTTAAAACCAATGCACTCCATTAAATCTTACTGAAATTTCATAGTCACTGTTACTTGTGATCAGGTTAAATTCTTTCTCAGCTCAACCCAATGCTGTGTTATTACCCCTATATATTTGGCTTTTCTTTGTGGAATATCTTATTTCTCTTCACTGCTGTGTAAATGACAGTCTTTCTTCTAAGTGGGAGGTTGCCACCATTTTCAGTGCTAGAATTCTGAACTGATTATGGATCACAGTTACTCCTATTATTGGAACACTCTGTCCCTACCTTTTTTAAACACACAATTTATATTTACAGTGGAGAGCTGCCCAGGGTCGAAAAGTGGGTGCTGTGGACTGTCAACTGAGGGTGATACTAATTGTAGAAACTCTTTTTTTCCCATTCATAAGACATCAACACATAATTCCTGAGTGACATGGAGCTTTCTTCGTGTGGAACCAGATATGAGATCCTAATAAACAGAGGTGGATTATACTGTCGAGGAGAACGGAACTTGCAGAAGTCAGCAGAAGTCATTCTTACACGGGCAGGAAAAGTTGACACTCAAGTCCACCTTCCATTCTCCCCACCCCCACCGCCAATTAAACATTGAATCCATGAGCGTAATCACATGCAGGGGTTTTCCTGCCCAGACAGAAGGTCTGTAGCATTTTAGAATACAAGACATTTGTGGAGCAGGGGAAAAGTTGCTAGCACACAACATTCAAACCCAGCGATCAGGGGCCTGGAAGGAGGCAGGAAAATCTCCCTTCCCTTCTGTGTTGGTGGCAGTCTGAGGTCTCAGATGCCAGCTGTCTGGTGTTCTTCTTGGTTTTGGTTTTGGTTTTGGTTTTTTTTGTTTGTTTTTTGTTTTTTTTTTTTCAGTAAGTGGTTTTATTACTGGTTAGATTTTACAAATTCTGATATTGGAACAGACTTCCACCTTAAAATTCTAAAACGGCAAAGCAACCACTGGAGTTTTAATTTTTTTTCCTTTTTCTTTTTAGGACTATTGAAAGTAACAAACTTTTTTTTTTTTTTTTTTTTTTTTTTTTGCTCTGGTCATACATATACAGAGAGAAAAAGAGGCAGAGAAAAATGAACAAGTCATCCAAAGTACGGGGATAAAACAGCATTCCTAACGCACGGGGCAGTCTTTGAAAATACAGAAGCTGTAGCCAACTTAAATTATTTGTTGTTTTTCCTCGCTCAGTCCACAAAACTGTACAGAGACACAAATGTTGTGTTGCAGACAGATCTTCCAAGTAATTCCTCAGTCCACACCGCTGCGTCCGCCGGGCGCGCAATTATTTTCTTCCTCAGTTTCCGGGCGAGATCCTAAAATGTGGTTAGTTAGTTGCTCAAAGCCTCTATTTTAAAATACACTTGGAATTCAACTAAAGATAACTTCTTTTTTAAAGAAACTGTGGGGCGGGGGCAAGGGCTGGGGGCCCCGAGTCATTAGAAAAGGTTTGTGAGAGGCTGCGTGCGTTTGCGAGGGGCTGTCAGGCTCGTGGCCCTCCAGGTTGCCAGGCACACGGAAGTGAAGAGGGATGTCACAGTCGGCAGGGTGGGGGCTCGTCACGTCTGTGAGGGTGGTGGGCGTGCTGGAGGGGCTGAGCGAGGCGTTGGGCAGCTCCGAGGCCGCCCTGACGGCGTCCCCGTCTGCAGCGCCGCCTCCGTCGCCTTGTCCATGCCTGTGTTTTCCTGCCGTAAGAGGTTGCGCCTGAACTTGGCCCGGGAGTTCTGAAACCAGACCTTTTTGATGGCCTGATACAACGTGGGCTCAATTAAGAAGCACAGCCTCAAGAATCCTGGAGGACCCTCTTGGTGAGGCCCGTCTTTTTCACAAGCTGCTGCAAGTCCTTGGCGTCAGGGTTGTGGTTAATGGCAAAGGAAGACTTCATGGTCCGAAGCTGGCGGTGCTTGAAGGAGGTGCGCATGCGCTTCGTCTTCTGGCTGCTCGGATACGGCTGGTGGCGGGCCAGGGGCTCCGCGTCGTTCTCGCTGCAGCTCAGCGCAGCGCTGTAGACGGCCGGATCCGCCCCGGGGCCGGGGCCCTTGCGCTTCCTCGGCCGCCTCCGCACTGTGCCCTCGCCATTGTAGTAGGGAAGACCCAGAGGGTTGGCCCCGGCTGCGCCCAGCCCCGCGCTCTTGGCAGCGCCGCCGCAGCCGCCACGTCTGCGTTGTTGAAGCGCGCAGGGTACTCGCCCTGCAGCGGCTCCTTGAAGTGCAAGCGGCAGTAGACCAGGCTGTCCTTCATGCCGAAGTGGTCACCTGTGGTCAGCATCTTGTTACACGTGGTGCACGTGAAGCAGTTGAGGTGATAAACCCAGTCCCGAGCTTGCATCGCCATCTCCGAGGCCGAGATGCCCAGGTGGCAGCGGGCGCAGCGCTGCGCAGAGAACCGCCTGTGGTAGTCGTCTTTGCAGTAGATGCTTCCATCTTTGCTGAAACAGTTGAGCTCCGACTGCAGGTTGAGCTTGCACTCACCGCACTTGAGGCAGCGCATGTGCCACTGCTTGTCCACCGCCAGCAGGTAGCATTGGTCTGAGATCTTGCCCCCGCAGCCGGCGCATAGCGCCGCGCGGTCACTGCTGATGGACGGCATGATCGTCTCCGTGTCGCCACGGTCGATGGCGGAGCTGGTAGCGGGAGTCTAGCTCTTGGCCCTGCGGTCCATCTCGTCGGTGACCCCGTGCACCTCGGGGCCCGACAGACTGTGGAACAGCATCACGGTGGGACCGGCGGGGCCGGGGGCGCGGCTCTTCCGTGGGAGGGCTTGCCCCCCACCTCAGCTGCCTGGCGCTCCCTGCGCTAACGGGCCCGGTGCATCGCCACCGCAGCCTCGGCCCCGCCCGAGCTCGGCTGCGCCCCCAGGCCAGGCTCCAGGCCCCCAGGCCAGGCTCCAGGCCCCGAGCCCCCGCAGGCCAGGAAGCCTCCCGCCGAGGCACCTCTGGTGTTCTTCTTTTCTATGAAATGAAGGTTTCTTTTAATGAAACAAGATCCACAGGAGGGTGTAGATGGCGAAATGTTGAAATACCAGGCAGAGAAGGCACTTGGGCCACTAAATACCAATGATGCTATCTAGTTAGATTGTGAGACTTGATTGTTCCTACAATATTTTGTTTCTGAATCTTGCATTTCTTTTAATTGGACCTTTGAGGGATATTTAGAAGGGGACGTCAGTGGGAAGCTGTGATGGGTTGTAGAGGGTGAGGGTTGTCTATGGAGGATGAGAGACAGAGGCACGAGTGATGGCTTTCTTGTGTACTTGAATGAATGACTGTGGTCGCCAATTAGAGAGCTAGTCATTGGGAAGGAACCAGGTTTGGAAGAAAGGACCGGGAATATTAGGTTTTAGGTGCAAGTTGCAACGCCCTGAGACATCCAAGTGGAGATGACACGTGGGAAAGTGGATGTACAGATCTGGACGGCACAGGGAAAGCCGGGGTCAAGATACAGATTGTGACTGCGTGTGCGTCGGAATGATCTCAGGCGTGAATGTGAATGAGGTTGTTAACAACTCATCAGCTGAAGATGAGCTGCACAGGACGGAGGAGTCCTTCCAGGACAGTGGGTGGCACAGAACCCAAGACAGGAGAGCATTTCAAGGTTAGGGAAATTGACAGCCATGATAATAAAATACATAGCTTTCTCCGCTGACCCAGGCTTGGTCCGATGTTGGCAACTTCGTAATCTAAACTGCTTGGTAGAAAATCAGCTGTGCCGTCTAAACAGCAAGGATTCACTCTTTCTGACTGGCTGACGTGTGTATTTTTACCACTGACACACGAGAAAAAGTGCCAACTGCTACATACCAAGCATGTCTCCCCTGCCTGGAATAATTTGCCTTTAATATCATCCTGTGGGAAATGTATCTAGTTTATTTGCTCCACTCTTTCTATCTTATATGGGATCATAATGATCTTTCCTTTTGTTGACAATTTGGATAATGACAGGAAAATGTCATTTTGCTGAGGTATCCTGCTTTTATAGCAGTTTGCTGGGAGAAAATCTCCAACTCCCATAATAAAGGGATCGTCCAGATTTAATAAATGTATTTTTGAAAATGGTTTTTCTTCCACACAGAAGCAGCAGGGCTGTTTATAGAGCTAATTATCATGGTAGGACTGTCGGTAGAGCTACTCTGGGCTTGAGCAGAGGAACAGAGAGAACAGGGTCTCTCTCCCTTTTACTTACTGCATTCAAGTTTCAGAGTTTGCAAGCCTGACACTCAGTATTCCATCAGACTGCAACCCAGCGATTCCACTGCAGAAGCAGAAATAAGTTCACAAAAATAGCGATGGTGGTTGACGAAAGCTTTTCCAATCCATGACAAAAATAGACCCTCAATACATGGCAAGATAATTTCCCCAATATGCCAGTTTTAAAGTCATCAATTGGAATAAAAAGGCATTAACTGGTTCTTTTTTGGGGTATGAGGGAAGAAAAAATTTTAAATATCTAAGCGAATCTCGGTTCCTGAAGTCACTTTGTTCTCCCCAACAAGTTTTGCCCTCACTGAAGGTAGAACAAAGGCACAGGCTATTGTTTTTTTGTTTGTTTGTTTGTTTTGGCAAGTTAAACTTTCTCTTACTCCATGAGTCTTGTTATATAACTAAAGAAGCTTCAGATTTTGAAACGCACGGATTTCCCATCTAGCGTCAGAAGCAGACAGTTGCCCATGACTTTTGTGGGGCCGTGGCCTGTTTGTCCCTGAAACTCTGAGCCCAGTGGTCACTGCAGTCCCCACCTCAACCGGCTTGTGGCTTTAGGTGTCATCCATACTCAATATTTCCCCATCTTTATCCCAAGCCCCACTTTTTCTTGAATCCCAGTCATTTTCTATTGGAAATCTCTATTCCTCAGGCAGCCAAATCCCCTATAGAATGGAACTGCCCTCTAAATTGATTTCTCCCCAGAAGTCTCATAAAACTCACCCACACAGTGCATCAGACTCATGCTTAACTCCTTTTTCTTCTTCACTCTCTGCCGCTCCTCCCTCAGTCCTGTCAGTTCTTTCCACCCAAACACATCCAAAGAAAATCAGTGCCCTTGTCTTTGTCCTGCATGGACAGACCATCTCTCCCTTGGACGACTGCAGAAATCGCTTCAACCACCCTTTTCTGCCTCTACAGAAGCAGAAGTCACTGACTTTCCCAAAACCCGGTCCCATCCTGTGACTCCCAACTCAAAATTCTCCAGGGCTTCCCCTTTGCCACCTGATGAAGTTTCAATATCTTACCCTGTTGGAAGGGCACCTGATGGTGAAGCTCCAACCCGCCCTTTTCCAACCTCTTGGTTAACGACGTCTATGCACTCTTCACCGGCTACACAAAACCACCCATCGGTCTTTGAAAGAATCCACATCGTGTCACGGCCAGCCCCTCTTCATCACTCAAGATTCCGTTCAGATGGCATGCCCCCCTGACAGCTTCCTGTACTTTCATTTTTTCCTTTTTTTCTACTCCCATGACATTGTCTACGCTTATAGTGAATGCATTTTTGGGTGTATTTTTATTAAAACTTTACAAGAGGCTTTAGAGCCTAGTTTTTTGTTTGTTGTGTTTTTTAAAGCACAGGCTTTTGAATGAGATAAACTCAAGCTTGAAACCTGATTTCACCTTGAATTAAGTATGAAGCTCACGTTATGTGACCTCTGTGAACCTCACTTTCCTCATCTGTAGGATGAGGTCATAGCAGTACCATTCTCAAAGGGCCATCATAATCACCTGAGATAAATGATAGAAGGCAGTTGGCACGTTAAATTAATAACCATTCCCGTATGTCTTTATGTATCGCGGTGGTGGTGATGTTTGTCGTTCCTTCAAGATTGTGTGTTTCAATAATGGGTCCTTAATAGACGTCCAATAAATAGTGAATAGATAGCAAGTAGGTTAATTCACATATGAGTGTAGTTTGAAAGTCTCAAAAGATTAAAATAAAAACTCAGAATTCTAAGATGTGATATCGTTATTGGGATTAGAAGGCTAAAATGATCAGATATTTTCAAATTGGGAGGAGCAAAATTTAATAAGTCCTAAATTTATCCTCTCCTGAAATGTGAGAAATTCAGGTTGTGCTGTTTATAGTTGGACAGTCTGCTTTTATTCAGCAAAGAATGAGAAATATTTACATAAAGAAATGCAGCCTGACCCCCCCACCATGCTCTTAGCATGCGGTATGCAGCAGTGATCTGACCACTGATTCTGACCGCTCTTTAGGTGATGCTGTGTTCAAAATGCCATGAAGTACGTCAGGTTACACAAGTCCTTACATTGGGAGGAAAGTAATTTTTAAAGAGCTTATTCTTCTAGTATTTCTAACTTATTTGCTCATCTTTTGCCATGTGCTCTAAACTTACCGTAATCCTTTGTCGAATGACTAAACTTTAGAATCTTCAGATATATTTTTTAAAAAATCTACATTGCAAAAACCTAAGTACTGACAGCTAATTCAGTACCATCGTCTAAGCTGGAGTAGACCTGTGGTCCACCAGCTTGTGACCTGTGTTCTCGAGAACAGACTTTTCACTTTATCCATTGTTTACCCTCAGGGAAAGTAATCCAGGTCATCAGGGTACTCCCCGGACAAGGAAAGTGGATTTCGGATAAACAGATACACACACACACACACACACGCTTCTGAGCTTCTAGGCATCTTCTCTGACCCCCCAGTAGCCACCTTCGCAGCTGTGAGTGTGACTCTGTGAGCCCAGGCAGCCAGCCTGTCGGAGGCTGTTGGGACCTCACCATCTCCAGAGCAAGGCTAATTTTACTTGACTCTGCAACTTCCCACAGTCTCGAGTACTTCCTAAATACTTAAGGATTGAATGTCACACTATATTTTAACCAGACATATGTTTCTAGAAGGTAGTATATCCCACTTCTTTCGTGTGTCCTCTTTTAGAAGTCTGTTAGCCTGGTGTTTTGGTTTCTTAACCCTTGATCCTGGCCACACTCCACTTTTCCAAAGAAGCAAGAGAACTCTCAGCTGCCGTTCCTCCCATTCAGGTGCCCAGAGGTGGTTCAGAGCATCACTCGCTGCCGTCATGACACATCACCATCATCATCAGATCATTCAAGGACCCTCTCCTTTCACTCTGTTTGCCCGCTTGGCCCTCATCCCCGTTCGCCTCCCCTTCAGAGGTCACCGCTGTAATGCATTCAACATTTCTTTAGATGTATATGTGTCCTTGAAAAATATGTATTTGTGTGAATGAATTTTATAATAAATGTCAATCTGGGAATAGATTCCAGGCCCTCTCCTTTTTTTTCTTTCAGTCTGTGATGCTTTTAGAGCTGCTTATGCTGCTAGGTGTGTATCTCATTCCTCGCCTCTGGCTGCTACGTGGTATATACCATCTTATAAACCTTCTATGTTTTATTTATTCATTCCACTGGCAAGTCACCCTTACCTGCCTCCAATTCCCAGATGTTCCGAATTCTGTTCTGATAAGCGTGCATGTCCTGTAAGGGTGCTTGGTGGGCGTGTTTCTGTGGGTTATTTTGAGGGGATTGTGGGGCAAGAGCACACTTCATTTCACCAAATGCAGAAGATCGTTCTCCAGAATGATGGACCCAGCTCCTCCTCCCAAAAGCCATGCATGAGCCTTGCTGTTACCCTGCATCTCCACGTGGCTCCATGTGACTTTCTGGCTCTGATCTGGGAGCTGCATCACTGTCATTTTAACTTGTTTTTCTCCCATTCCTCATGAGATCAGACTTCTCTTTGTATACGTCCTAGCCATTTGGATTTTTCCTTCTTCAAATTGCCTATTCATGTTCAATGCACATTTTTCTGTTGGGTTTCCTTCTTCTTGTTGATCTCTTGTGTGGTCTGGATGCTCATCTTTTGTTCACTTTTAGAGACAGCAGATAACTTCTGTCAGTTTTGTCTGTGGTACCCTTTGTTGCAGGCAGGACCATCAGTGTATCCCTTTATGAGTTTAAAAAAAAAAAACCACGGTTAAGAAATCTTCCCTCATCTCAAGCTATCAGATATTTTCCAGTTGTGGTTTCTGTTCACTTCTTGGCTTTACTTCATCTCTAGACCTTTACAGCCTTTGCAGGGGAAGTTTTGGGCATTTGTTTTGTTTGTATGGTTGTATTGATCCAACATTTTCTCTCTATGGTAAGCTATTTTTACAACACATGCCCTAAATAATCCATCTACACCCCCCCCCCCCAATTTGTGTTGCTACCTCCAGCATGTAACACATCACCACATATCCACGGAACTGTGTTAGGACCCTGCTTCTGGTTCTAGAACAACAACGAATTTGGGCCTCTTAGGTACTGGCAACCCCAGCACCTCACACATCTGGGGAGCGGATGTGGAGTTTCCATCTGAAATTTTAAAGCTGAAAGGCCCTTTATGTATAATCTCCTTCACGCTCTCGTTTTTACAATGAAGATTCTGAAATTGAGGGGTCAGAGTACTCGGAGTCCCATGCAGGTGGCAGGTGCCGGGCTGTGAGCAGGTTTCCTCCAGTGCTGCCCCACTGTTCTCTGAATTAGGCCAGGCTGCCGCCTCCCTCTCCTAGGGCAAAGCAGGTTAGTTTCCAGCCTCAGTTTCTATTCCTACCTGACACAGATTTGTGGGTTTCAGGTGACCTCGTTAAGTGACCAGCAGTTTTGCTATATAGGCTGGTTATTACCCTGAACTGCGGGGTGAAGATGTTTTATAATTTCCTTTCCTTTTCTCTTCCCTCCCTTCCTTTTGCTGCAAAAAGGGAACTTTTTGGTGCCAGTCTAGGAAGCAGCTGGGGATGACCATAGGCCGGAGAGCAGTGGTGACAGGCATGGCCTTTCAGAGCTTTGTATTTTGATATATGGCTCAGAAAAATTAATCTGACTATCCTTCCTTCCTGGATGCATTGTGTCCTTAGATGCCTTACAAGGAGATGTTTCTCCATGTGAAATCCTCTCTTTTTCTTTCCCTCACTTTCTTTGGGTGGAACAGAAAAAAATGTCATGAAACAGAAAGAATGTTAAGAAGCCGTTCAGCCTCTCGCATGTTTCCCCCTTTTTCCTAAGTCTGGGACAGACCTTGCTTAGGTGCCTGCACTATTGCTTTGTTGGGTCTCAACGCTGCTAGATGTATTAAAAAAAAGTGGCTTCATGAAATAGAGACAGAAGAACTGGAATCAGAGGCCGTATCCCGAAGCTGAGAATCAGAGGGAAGAAGGAGGCCTGGTGACTTGGTTTGCTGTTCGCAAGGGAGGAAGGCAGTGAGGTAGCTGGTGTGACCTTTACGATGTTCTCCAACGTCATGGCCATTCTCAGCAGTGCGTGAACCAGGGGCCGCTGCTCGTAGAACATCAGAGTCAAGCGGCTGTAGGGAGAGACCATCTAGCGCTGTTCCTACTGGCGTCCAGGATCCGTCAGGCTGACCGTAACCACCTTGCTGTGTAAGCCCCAAGCGCCCGGACGCCTGGACCCCCACAGACAGGGCAGAGGCCCTGCGAATGCAGTGCAGCACCGCACGCTGTCCTGAGACCCTGGGTGCAGAGCTGCACAATCACAGGGATGTGCAGCACGAGGTGCTGGGAGCGGGGCTGGCAGCTTGGCAGGTGACGGGCTCGGCCTCTCCCCTCCCCTCCCTGCCGCCGAACATTTCCGCCACGTTGTCAGCTTCTGAACCGGGAACTGTCATTTGGAAGTGATTTGAAATCCTTTGATGAAATAATATGCAGCATTTATTAATCGAATGATTTTCCCCCCTGGGGGCTCAGAAATCTTCTGGGCTTCCTAATAGCCATCTTCATCTTTCTGCTAGGTGTTGTGTTTCCTTCCTAAATATCCGTGTCAAAGATGGGCAAAATGGCCAAGCAGAACCATTGAACACCTTCCCCAACTGCTAAGTCGGTCGTCTTGTGATAGCTGAAAAGACAGTAGCCACAGAAGGTACCAGCGCTTCTGTAAATGCTGCACATTCGTCCGCATGGGGAAGACTGAGTCAGGAGCAGCAGCAGCTTAGTTTTCCTTTGATCCTCATTCAGTGAAATCTGCCTCATAAACCAAGAATTTTTTTTTCTTCCCAGCAAAGCCTAGCCTAACATAGTTGTAAAGGAAAGCTATTTTCAATTATAAAGGAGATTTATTCTCCTTTAAATGGAAAGCTGTTCTTGGCTTATGGGTTAGAGAGGATTCTAAATGCTTGTCTGTCTGGTGTGAAAGCCTTCTCCCTTTCACTCACCTGATGTCATAGGGGTGACAGGTGACAGAGGACCAGTGTCACCTGAATGGCTCTTCCTGGGCTGCGTCTGTGGCTCAGGCAAAACGCCCTGAGTTGATGGTAGATACGTTGCAACTCTGTGTGTTTCCGCAAGCAACTTGGGAGCAAATCGAGACCTCGGACAGCAAAACATTTTAGAAAGAGAGGTCTCATATAAAGCAGTAGAGTTTGCATCTTATAAATTTGGTGGACTGATAATAATCAGATATTGGGGATAGGAGAGACCTGTTCTCGGACAAGAAGAGTCAGTGTTACCTATGTGATAAGCTTGGTTTTTGTAAAGCAAACAGGCTAAGAATTTGGGGGCTGCACCAGAAGAGCTTTGATAAAACTCTGCTTCCCTGTTTACTTCTTGGATCCATTTTTGGCTTTTGAAGGGACCACCTACATATTTGCCCCTTTAAATATACTTGGAAAACAAATTCACAATTTTAGAAATGCCCTGTGTCCACGTGGCTTCTGAGCTGATGCTCTTCTACAAACCACATTTTTATGAGACGCTAGTATCGTTTCGAGAAAATCTTGCTTTGTAGGTGCTTCCATGGTAGTCTTCTTCTCAGCCATGGGAATAGTCAGCTTTTTAGTTCAGCTGCACTGCAGGAAATGGAAGGCATCAATTCATGAACTAGAGATGCAGACAGAATTTGAGATAATGGATCCTTTGATATGGGAAAGAGACTGCAGGAGTTGAGGACAGAGGAGTCCAAACTGATGATCTCCCTTGTGAAGTGTGTGTGTGTGTGTGTGTACACATACCTAATACACGTACATATGTGTGTGTCTCTAATTGTATCCACACACATGTCTAAATTAGGACTGAAGCTGTTAGTCTGAAGCTCCTGTTGGTTCATCAGTCTTTCAACTGGTTATGGACGTGAGGGTTTCCAAATGAGCAATATTTATTGCTTTTTTGTTACTTTATTATTTTTTAGCAGCAAAGGAAGAAGTAGATGTGGTGGACAGCCAGGGAGATGCCTTTATGTTTATTTCAGGAGAAGGAATTCAAGTGGCAAGAACTACAGACAACAGTATTTACTGGGGGGAAAGCGGTGGTGATAATCGATTCTCACGTCAGCATCTGGGAGGCAAGCGAAGTTCGGGCAACAAAAGTGACTTATGGACAAAAACAAAGCAAGTGAAAATGAAATCACGATACAAGGTAGTTTCACAAGTGAGTCACAGTAAGTAAAGACATTGCATTTCCGCACGTGTGTTTCCATAACTGAAGCCTGTGCTCCGACTCTGAAAACGCTTGCCTTTCTCACTACCCGTATTTGGAAAGTGGCTGAATGGGGAAATGCAATTTTCAATTGCTCAGTAAATCAATACCTTCTTATTTTAAAATATAGGTGGTTTTAACTTGCCTTTTAACCTAAAGGCCATGGTGATTCTTGACAAGGTAATAGGAGCACTTGATGTTTCTTGAAATGTTTCCAGGAGGAAACTGAGGGTTCGGTTTCGCTCACTGTCAAAATGGCCTTTTTTAGGTGTTTGAAATTCAGTGAGAATACCGTCCGTCATCAGGATCATCATTACTATTAAAACAATTATCATCATCACGAGGTGGTGTGTGGGGAGTTGGGGCGCTGTCTACCGCAGGATTCATTCTCCTCTATGCTCGCACTAATTGGCTGTTAAGGGAATAGAGAGATGTATCAGACGGTGGAGGAAAGGGGATGATAACATTCAGTGGGCTTTTCTCATTAGTTAAATTTGCGCTGGGAATAGGGTGGTGGAGTCAGCCATGGCAGGAGAGATGGTCTTCCGTATGTGGACCTGCGAGTACATCTGGGACACCAGGGCAGGGAAATGATGCTTATGTGTTGTAAGTGTCCTGCATCAGGGGCAAGGACTCTTTAAATCAGAATTGAAAAGGATGGAGCTGGATTCTTGAGAATCCCTTTTTAAACGGGATCATCTGTCTTGACCTGGGTCCTCAGGCCGAGTTGGGGTCTTGGTTTGTCCCTTCAGTGCAGCCAGCCCAGGAACCCAGAAATGAAATCAGGGTTCTGGACTTGACAGGTGTCATTTTCCAGGACCATCACGTCTCGATTTCTTCTTTCTAGTGATGGTGAGAGCCGTTAGGGAATTTCTGTTGTCAGAAAATGCTCTGGCTTCTGGCTTCACATATAACGTCTTGGGTCTGGCTTCCTCTAGACTGGAAATAAAGTGGAATGAATTATAGATGGTTCAATTAAAGTAGTAATTGGCCCAAAACAGCTCACAACAAATCCAATTCTGGAAAATGCGTCTGTGCTCTGATTATTACGTTCCTCCCTCCTTCTCCTACTTAATGTTTTAAAATAAGATGTAATAGCTAAGGATTCCCTATTTCTCATTTGTCTTTCTAATCCCAGTGCCGAGGGAAGGGCCTGGTGCACAGGAAATATTGAGAGTAAAAACAACAAATCAGATGAGAGTGAACAATGATCAAAAAACGTGTTAAACATGAAAATCATAGTTTCTTAATGTCCACAGGCATAATAGGCCAATAGAATTGATGTAAAACACCAGGCTGAAGCAGCTGGGAAGGCGTGTTCATGAGGAAAGCTGATAATATCAGTAACTCTAAAGCAAGTAGAAGAAAACTGGACAGTTGTTGATGTCATGTCAAACCGTTGGGTAACAACGGATTCGGATTTGTCACAAGTCACTTTGTGTGAAGTTGAGTGAGTTGGATGATCGTGGTGGATTTTGAAAAAGAAAAGTTTCTCACTAAGTGACTGTCCAGTTGTAATGGATGGACAGAGGCCCTTTACCTCCTTCGACTTAAGAAATTTAAATGTGTCCTAAGGTCTTGGACCTCACAAAGATGTCTATACCCTGAAAAGACCCAGTCTAAATGCCCAGAGCAGAAAATGCAATAATCTTAGCATAAAGCGTCTAATTTTAAGTTCTGATGAGTCAAAACATAGGACCAATGCATCACAATTATGTCTGGTTTTTGTAAGGCCATCAGTTCAGTGGGTAAATGACTTAATGCATTGTTGTCCGTTTGGTATCACCCAGCAAGTAGCCTCTAGCTTCTGGCAGGCACAGAGTAGGGGTTTAATAAACATTTTGGAATGGATGTATCCAGTTACACACCTGGAGAGTAAGACTGGCCTTGCACCAGTGCGTGCACATCTACTCACTGCATGTCGTCTAGTAGGCAGAGGAACCTCGTTTCTGGAGTTCAGAGAACTAGAGCAGTGCGATGTCTCTGGTGCAAACAGTCTCACATTTTTTCAGCTTCCTTTTGCTCAGTAACATGAATTCAGATGGGGTCGTAAGCCACATACTAACAGATTTTGAACAGGTTAAAAGGATGTGTGTCTTACTCAGCTTTTCATATCCAGCCCAGCAGCTGCGCAGAACCGGACATGGCAGGCGCTGAACACGTTTGGGTTGGCTTGTTGGGATGAGGAAGGGGGAACACGTTCCATCACTGGGTCCGTCACTGGGTCGTGGAGCCTCCTCGCTAGAAAGAAAGGGCTTGCTTGCCCGAGGAGGGAGTTGCATTTGTGACTCACAGGGATCCGTTATCCATATCTGCCGAGGGCCTGTCAGATGGGAAGTAAATTTAGAGACTGCCTTGTCCCGTTAGCTGTTCATCACTGCTGACCAGCTCCGCTGGCAGGCAGCAGTATTTTTAGAGGAGCGAATGAGCTGGAGTTTCTTCATGTACAGAACACGAGCCGATCCTATTACTCAAAGCTACTCAAAAAGTCATAGCTGACACTTGACTGAGCTACCAAGGAAAAACAATAGACCCGAGAAGATACCAGGGGTGTGATGAAGATAAGAGTAGATTCAAGTTAACTCATCACCACGGTTAGTCCAGTTTGGTGCTGTTGTCAGTGGGGTTAAAAATGTAACTTTCACAGGAATGAATTTTATGAAAGTCTCTTCAGCCTCTTGCGAAGTCAAAGGTAGGGTGTTTTTTCACATCTCATTCTGCCCTCCTCGGAAATACACCTGACATTTATGCGTTGACAATTGGTATGTGAAGGCAAAGCATGAGGGACCTTTTTCCCCGTAGCAGCCGGAATGGTGCTGGTACCTCCTGATTTCCAAAAGATTATGTGCAGAAAAAGAGCACATAATGTTTAAAATGGCCGTAATCCTGTGGGATGGTATTTGTAGTTTCTCAGATAAAATTTGTTCCATTGAAGGCTCCCCATTAGTGTATTTGGATTGCTTCTCTGACAGAAATGTTGACCACAGAAACGTACAGATCATCCTCCAGAAGATCCAAGGAAGCAGCAAATTTATGCAAATTTAACTGGTACTGAATGGCCTGGTCTTACCCAAAGCAGATCCTTTTCAGCACTCTTTGACTTTGTTTTTGAGACTTGATGGTTTGTAAGATGCAACGATTCCTTCAATGATTCCTTTTAGTTTGTCTACAAGGAATCTGTTTATTCATGTACATGCTGTGTGTATGAGTCCTCAGAGCCTTGAGAGGCTCTAACCGGAAATTGCCTGGCCGGTAGCCGGTTTCAAGCCAGCAGGTGGGAGTGGCACCCACTTGGGCTGAATGAGTTTCTTTTCTGGATCAACCCATGTAATTATTTGATGAAAATTTGTCCATGGTTTTCTGAGCCACGTTATAGGGAAGAGTGACCCTGGTGAGATCTGGGGAACAGCTTGCGTGCTGAGTAGTGATGGCTTTGCTTTTTAGAATCAATGGGGAGAGAGACCCTGCATTCCTGTCGGTCACATGGTAAAGAAAAGCGTTGGGATTAGTCAAAGGAAACTTTTAACCAAGATTTCAGAGAGGTGACGTCTCTGTATTAAGAAATTCATCAGTAAGTTGTTGATGCCAGTTGGAGAGGAACACAAGACATCATTGTAGAATAATTCACTGGTTCACTTAACCAACGCTCTGCAGTACTTACTACGTGGCAGATGTTACTTTCTAAATGCTTTACAAACATTAACCGATTTAAGCTGCATAGTAGTCATGTGAGATAAGTTCTATTTTCACCCTCGTTCTAAAGACAAGGAAACTCAGGCACAGAGAATTAAATAACTTTGGTGGTGGCACAGCTAGTGGTGGCAGAACTTGGACTTGAATCTGGGTGGTCTGGCTCAAGAGACCAGGCTCAACCCATTAAGCCTGGCTTCCTCCAAGTCATACAAGGTGTGGTTTGTAAGTCACACCAACAACCAGTGACAGAGTCCCCCAATGCAATGTGTTTTATTCCTGTATGTCATCTCTCTCCACCCAAGTTTTAAGACCATTAAGAGATGTTGTTGAATGCCGCGTGTGCTGGTTTAGAAGCCCTGTCTTTGAACACTGACATTTACTAGCCGTGTGCCTTTGGAAGAGTCACCTGAGTTGCTTTCATGATACCAAAGGGGTATAATGATGTCACAGAAGTCCTGATGCTCTGCAAATGCAGAGCGCTGTGGAAATGGGCTAGGCGTTGTTCCAAAAGGCCAGTGGTTCTCCTGCCCATGATGGCAGTGCCCAGGGGGACCTTGCCCCTTTCCTGTGGTTCCAGCCTTCCTGTTACTCCCTGCAGGTCCTCTGCAGGCCAGCTCAAGACCTGGGTGTCACCTGAGGTCATGGCTGTACCACTAAGGGAGGGTTTCTGTTTGACTACTGAATCTTCATGAGAAAAACAAAGACTGTGGATGTGATGGTATCGCAACACGTACATGATCCCCATTCACATTAAAATGGGGACCGAGTCTCCAGGCTAGGTGACAAGTAACACATCGACCCGAATATTTTTTAAATGGATGACCCTCCAGAGAGGGGCACCTTTGAGCGGCCTGGCCGCTGACCCCGAACGATGGGACGCCGAAAGTCCCAGGCCCCAGGCCCAGCTGAAACTGCATTCATCTCTGCTTCTGGTTTTGATCTTGTTAACGGCAAACTCATGCATGCACGACACGACGGGGCCGAGTCACGCCTCGCAGCCTGTTTCTGGGCTCTCCTTTTGTATATTTTTTATAAGGCGGAATGTATTCAGAGCATTCTGCCTCAAAAGGCATTTTGCTCTAATGGCTGTGTAGAAATGTTTACACTCTGGTTCTGTGTTTTTAAAAAACAAAAGGGTAATCAGAAGCATTTAATTGTCTTAGATGCTCTAAAATAGTAATTAAAAGCTTTTTTTTTTTTAATGTTTTTAGTTTTGCCGATATATGAGCATGTCTGTGAATGAAATAAGGCCCCGTGTTGGCCTGATTTGCCCAGCAGAGGTGATAAGAGTCCAGCAGTGCTGGAACTGAGAGCTTACAGCCCAGTTGTATGAGGAGTAAATCCCATTTAAACATGTGATTTTCCCCTCATTCCTATTCTTGGTCATCCTCTTCCAAGGTGCAGTGGAGCATTTTCAGGATTTTTTCCTTTTTTTTTTTTTTTTTTACTGTATAGCACAGAGAACTGTTTTCAATATTTTGTAGTATTCTATAATAAAAAAGAATATGAAAGGGAATATTCATATATATATGTATGACTGAAACTTTATGCTATACACCAGAAATTGACACAACATTGTAAAGTGACTATACTTCAGTTCTTTAAAATGGAAAAAAAGCAATCAAGCAAGAAAGAAACCTGGGTTGCAGGAGTCCAGAGAGAGAAAATTCCTGGGCATTGGAGCTGGGGCATTGATGTATTAGTAGGAGTTCTTGGCCAGAAAATTGGGAAAGGCATGACAAGAACTGATGACATCATATGCAAAGCCTCAGGGGTAGAAAATGATAGTGAGCCCTGGGAGTCAGGGGTGAGCAGCCAGTGTCCCAGAGAAACAGCAGACTAGAGCCACATTAGAGCTGGGCACCTGCTGGGTGCCCAATGCCATGCGTGTTCTTTAACCGCAGGCACTGAGAGTCAGTGAGAGTTCTGATGCTCGGCAGTGAAACGCCCAGATTATTTGGGAAGACCTAAAAAAAAGCTTAACACATGTTTGCAAGGCTGAGAGGAAACAGGCAGCCACAGCAGGGCTGGAGGCCAAACAAACCACCCAGCCACACTGGGGAGCAATTTGGCCGCTTCCCCAACTGTGAGTAAGGTGCACACAGTGCTCCACAGCTCAGTGTCCACAGGAGGGACACACAGGGCACCAGAGGGTGTCTGCCGCCGTGTATATGAGTGGAAGCCATCAAAAGGGGGCCACACAGGAAGCAAAAACCCAGGGACCAGGGAGCAGCACAGAGTATGCGCTGGTTGCGCCAGAGCCCCAGAGGGGACCGAGGGTGCCTGCAGCCTGCCTCCAGGGGCCTCACTTCTTTGCGTGCCTGTTCCTGCAAAGTCTGAGGGGCCCATGTCCCACTGCAGGCCGCGGGTGTCTCTTCGAGCAGGAGATGCTGCCTGGCGGAGGGCTCCAGGGGTCCCAAGCGGGCAGGGCTGTGTGAGGGCAAGCCTGGAGTCCAGCAGACCGCCCAGGGGCGGCTCCTACCCCGGGACGCTGTTGTAGTAGTTGTGTTCCAGTTCCTCCTCGTCCCCCCAGGCCGAATCCTCCAGCCCGGTCAGCCTTTCCGCGGCAGGACCACCTTGACGGGGCTGTGCAGGTACTGTTTGAAGCGCAGCTCGAAGTTTTGCCCCATGGGGCTGATGACACTCTGGTCGAGGCCCTCGCAGCACTCCAGGATGTGGCAGGTTCTCTGGTTGACGGGGTCCTTGGCCACATAGGCCACGTAATCCGCCATGTCCGTGTCGCCACCCGCTGCGAAGGAGATGGACTGCATGTGGTGGTCGGCGATGATGTGGCACGTGGCCGGCACTGAGAGGGTGAGGCCGTTGATGGAGATGCTGACCGCGATGCTCGTTTCTGCGAAGCGCAGGTTGCTCTTACCCAGCATGAGGCCAGCGCCTTGTTGGGGGCCTTCTTCTTCCAGGAACCCCGGAAGCCAGGCACAGCCTCATGGAGCCGGGTGATGGCTTCCCTGGTGACCGGGGTGCGAGTGCTGAAGTCCAGGGAGCGTATGGAGCGGAGGACTTCGATGCAGCCCATGTACCGCAGGATAGAGGAGACCCCAGGCCCCTGGCGTGTGGGTGTAGCCAGCCGGGCGCCGGCTTGTGGATGAAGCTGCCTTTGCGCATCCACTCGGCGACGGCGGCGTCTGGGGTCCCGGCCGACCCCCACGTGCCCCGCGGCCCCCGTGCCCCAGCGGCCCGGCAGCGGCTGAGAGCACGCAGCGGACAGGGCGCCGCGCAGCGCGGCTCGCAGGCGCGCAGGGACGCCGGCCAGGCCAGCTGGCTCGGGCTCGAGGTCGGCGGCCCCGGCGCCCCCGGCTGGAAGCCGGAGGGGACCGCGAGCTTCCACTGCAGCATGCGCGGCGGCAGCGCGCAGAAGGCGGTGGGCGCCTCCAGGTGCGGGAGGCACGGGGGGCGCGCGCCCGCCCGGACCCTGCGTCATGGCCGCGCCCGCCCGACCGAGCTGAACTGATTTTTTCCTTTCTTGATTCTTGTTTTCACCATAAGTAGCATGCCCCACCCCCAAACTATATTCGTATCTTCCATTCCCAAAGCTTTGCATCACAATACTCATAAATTCCTTCTATTAGAAGATGAATGTGTTCCAGGAGTAGTTTGTAATGTCCCCATTTCACAGAGAAAAACTGAGGCACAGCAGCCTCAGATTTTTGCAGAAGGTTATAGCTGGCCAGCAGGGAAGCCAAAGTCACCAATTTTTGGATTACTAGCCTTGGATTTCCCCCCACCAATTCAACAGCCTTTCATTTGTGCGTGTCCACAAGAAGTGTTCAACTAGCCCAGTGCCTTAGCGCGTCCTGTTCAAGGATGAGAAAATCGAAAGCCTGTCGTGTGATTTCACAGCTCAGGAGTCACTTCTCTTGTCCTTGAGTCACTTGAGCAGGAGAGAGAGAGGTCAGCGAACCCTGATTCTATTTTGGTCCTAACCAGTGACGGGTTGTTTGACCTTTCACAAGTCACTTCAATGCGCTGTCAGTCTCTGTGAAATGAGGATGGAGGAGCTCTGGTCCCTACTTGTCTCCGAGGGTGACTTCATAAGGGAAGGCGAATGGAGATGCTCAAACAGAATAGGCTGCTGGAGGCGCTGCCCCCGGGTTGACCAGATAGCTAAATGAGGCTGAACCTAAACAACTAATGAGTTTTCAGTACAAGGATGTGCTAGAAAAGGAGGGTAACCCTAATGCCTGTGTCTCCCTGGATTAATGAAGATGTGATGGTCCAGAGATGTATTTTCACCCCTGAAACTTTAGCTATCTTGAGTAAACTTGAACAGATAAATTTAGGAGGGTTTGATGAAATGGGGCAATAAATTGAGTTGGGGAAATTCAGTAGACGTGCTCCCTGAAAGTCAGGTGTTACTTTCCTGCCATCCATCTTTCCTGAGGAACAGTCGCTGTCAACCAACTACCTCAGAGCAAGCTAGGAAATTTCCCTGGATTCAGGACAGCATACATAATTTCTTATGAAAGCGTGTGACAAGCACTTTCTTCATGGACCCTTTCATAGCGTTGGGGAAAAAAAATGTTTAAGAGGAAAAAAATTCTATTACAACACCAATCAAATTTATGGCTCCCTCCAACATAGTCTAACCATTAATAACTTATTCTATCAATTTCAGGAGAAATGTCGTGTTCAGAAATGTCATGTTTGTACTATAAATCTTTAGTTTCTTTTTATTGACAAAGTTAATGTATTTTAATATTTTAAAATCTTTCATAAATTATATTTAAAAACCCAAAATCCCAATAAAGAAATGGGCAAGGGATACAAATGGGCTATTCACAGACGAAGAGATTCAAGTGGCTAATATAGACCTGAAACTGCTTTCAGCGTCAGTCTAAAGATCAGAGAGGATGGGTGAAAATCTGGGTTCAGGTCCTGACCACACTACTTACTTGGCTGTTGGATTCCCCCCCCCCCCCCGTTTTGTGTCTGTTAAGGTATTATTTACATACAGTCCAGTTTAATGAATTTAGATAATTGTATACAGTTGTGTTACATCACCACCATCTGCTTTGTTCCCTTTTGATGCTTCAGTTTGCCAGCAGCTAACTTTCCCAGCAATGCAGAGTTCGGTTGGAGCCAGGTATGCTGCTGATTCTGCAGAGAAAGGGAGAGGTTCACTCAGGTCAGCGAACATCCTTTGAGCCCTTGTGTGTCAGGCACTTTTGCCAGGTGCAGGGGATACTGAGTTCATAGAGTTTCTGTGCTTGGAAGTATACGCAATTGTAGATGGAAAGCTTGTGTACAAGATTGTTAATTTACACCTTGATGAAGAAAAGGGTATCTGCTTATCGGTGCCAGGGAGCAAGACTGATCAACTGGGGAGACTGTCCACATTCCCTGTACTACTGCCTTCAAGAAGAAGAAAAGCTTTGCTGGGTTTTGCTCTAGATTCTTAATGTTCTAAGAGTATTTCCTTTCTACTCTCATCATTTTGAATAAGAGGAGATATACTGAGAGAACAACCAGACTTCAAGCTTCCTTCATAGTATTTCAAGACACATTAACCCCCACCATCTTTGACACTGACGTTCCTGTAAATATCAAGCATCTCCAAAGACCCACCTCCATGCACCAGCTTCCGCTCCTCAAAGATCCCAAGGAAGATGGGAAAGCTCCGTTGAACTGGAAGATGGGCAGAAGCTGTGCATTCACCCTTCCTGCATCTGGGGCCTCTTGATTCATCCTCCAGCACCCCACCCCTCTCCACCCCATCCAGCCCCTCCATCTGCTCCAGTGGCGTGGGCTCTTGATTTCCTAGATGACTATCCGGAAGAGGAAAAGGGCCATCGCCAGCCCTGCAGCAGCACTAGAGAGAGCGCTGAGGCTCTTACAGATCCTTCACTGGCACGCCTGTCTGAAGCCTGCAGTCCTTGAAGTGCAAAATTACTGCAGGTGCGGTTCAAACAGTGCACAGACTGGCCAACCAGAGCCTCTCAAATCAACAGCTTTTAAGCGTGTCCATTTGCAGAGGCGCCGAGAGCTTGCAGGTAGCCGTGCAGCCTGTAAATGAGCTCAGAGTCTGCTGTTTTTGCAACACAGCTGCCAAGGCGTGTCGCTGTCGGGGAATGGAAATCACCGACTGGGACCCAGATCTGGCTCGAGAAGTTGTGAAGTCTACACGATTGGACTTTTCAACTCCATGCCATTTTGCAAATTCAGAAATAATAAAATTCCCACCAATTTCCAGGCACAAAAAAACCAAAACCTATTTCTCCCTTGATGGGTCCAATTACATGGTTGAAATAAAATTTTAAGACCTTCCTTAGTGTTTTCTGAGGCTGGCCCCCTCTGTGGGCTCGTGAATATATTATACACGTGCAAGATATTTGAGTATTTGTAGGTCTGGGCTGTTAGCGTGGCAGGAATTCGGCAGATTCTAGAAGAATGCCAACCACGATACAGCATTTGCTCTCTTTCAGTCCCATGATTCTTTCCTCGCCGCTGCTGTCCCCCCTGCCCCGTTCCTCCTCCTGTTCCTTCTTCTCTCCTGTCTTCATCAAATATTTGAGGCCCTACTAAGTGTCAGACTCCCTGCTCTTCTGGGGATGCAAGCGTCAACAAAAACAGAGTTGATCTGTGGTTTCAAGGAGCTGATAGTCAAAGAGAGGAGGCAGACATTAGCCAAATAAATCACCAAAATCCACATAAATTCCAAGTTCCAGTTAACATGGTGCAGAAAACATGCCCAGTCAGGAGAGGTTAGTCTTCCGTTGCTGCCTGTGACTTTTCACTTGGGAAAAATGATTGTGCCATTTGTCTGTTTCTGAATGGAGCGTGACCACTGGCACTTTTCTGACATCATCTTTCGAGAGGTCGTCTTCTGAGTACATAGAATCCAGCACACTCAGAGAAATATTCTGATGACAGGGATGTCGTTCATGGAAGTTATGATGCCTTTTACTGAGGACGTTGACTTCTCAGGGACGGGCTTGTGCAGACTGAAGGGAGGCGGCGGGGGGTGGGGTTGTCCATATTTTCCAGATAACCATGTAGCCAAGAGTGATGGCAGAATGGGAGCCCAGTTTGAAAGGTCTGGTGCATTTCAGGTCCAGGTGAGATGGTCCAGGCAAGTAAGGCATCTTTGGGAACTGCCTCTGGTTTCTACCCTGCCTTCCATCATCTTTTTTAAGAAGCCACCAAGTGAAACATTCATTTTTTTCCTAAGTGCACAGTGCTATTCAGTGTTTGGGGTGGTGTCTTTTGAAGGTGGACCTCTGCAGCAAGGCCTGGGCTGTATACCTGGCTGCTTTGTGAATGTGACATCCTGTCGTCCCCAGTACCGGGCAGAACAGCCTTGTTTTACAGCCTCACTCACTCAACTGTCTTTTTTTTTTTTTCTTCCCACAATAACGATGGCAACCATTAGAATAATATAAACCACTTACTAATCAGTTTAGTAACCAAGGACAGCTGCTTTACACAATACGGAGCCAAATTAAGAAGGCTTTTATGATGTTCAGAAATTGCCTGTTAGACAGAGTCAAAAAAAACCTAATGGCGAAATCAATTGACTCTTTGTGCGGGTTTGCGACCAGCTGTCCCCTGCAAACAGTGACTGTGGAAGGCCACCAAACTGTGGTGATTCACAGTGTCTTCAGAGAGTAATCCCTTCATTGATGGTGCTGCTCCAGAACCTTCCTAACTTGATAACTTGTGGGTGAGATCAGAGCCCCCTTTTTCCCCTCCTCTTTGTGCTCCTTGGAAACCACGAGGAATGGGCCCCTTATCCTGAAGCAGTCATGGGAAACGTGGTCTCCTGCAGGTCTGTTAAAGCTTTATTTGTGTATATGAGGTACGGATGACAGCCAAACTCAGGAGCTCACAAATGGACATTTCGTCCTCTGGAGACTTAACCAAATTGGACACAAATACGGGGGGGGGTATTTCAGAGTCTAAAATTTCTGGCATGGAAGTAAATCAGAACTGTACGGGAGCCTGGGCTGTTAGCGTGGCAGGAATTCGTCAGATTCTAGAAGAATGCCAGCCATGAAACAGCACTTTCTCTCTTTCAGTCCCCATTATTCCTGAGCAGGGTTCCTGATCCAGTAGAGGGTGGGCATTGGAGCCTCTGTCCTAAGACCTAGCGACACAGTTGTAATTTCTGGGGCTAAAATGTACAGCTTAAAATGTCAGTCTCCCTCAAGTGGCTGAAAAAAGGAAGAACAAGGTCAGATCAATTCAACCTCTGGAGTTTCCCATTCCCCCCCCGCAGCCCCCGGAGTCTCCAGTTGTAGATGATGGAGTGAAAGTCACAGGCGTGAAGGGAACAGGCATCTTCCACACCCAGGATGATGCATGGTCTCCACAGTGTCCTTTCCCCAAGGACATTCTGCAGGGTCACCTTCAGGCACATGAAATGGCCAGGTTCAAGTCCACTCACCCCCGTACAAGTCACCAAGGCTTTATGAACCAAGTGTTCCTTCATCAAGCATTTTTCGATCCCCCTTTGTGGTTGTCTTTCTGGACACTGTTCCTGTTCCCATCATGAGGCCACTATAGATACAGTCCATCTGATGTCAGAAGTGAACACGAAGTTGGGAGTCGTGGACCTGAGAAAACTCTGCCGTGGCTCCAAGACAGACCTGGGAGTCAGGGAGCCTGGTTCTGAGGCAGGTCTTGACAGGTGGTAAAGGATAAGAGTTTGGTACTGATGCTCTGTCATGTCTCTGGTGCTGAAAACGATTTTAGGCCAGTTCCTCAACAGTGTGGGGGATCCTTGCTCTTCAGGGAGAAGAACCAGCTACTTCTGCCATGCCACCCAGTGGCCAGCCTTCTCCGGTAACAAGGATGTCGAGCGATCACAATCGGGAGTATTTCTGCCGGACATTCATCTCTGGTGAATTACTTCTGACAGAGCTGGAAGACATGGAAAAAATTAGACAGCTAATACATACAGAAATCTGAAAATGTGTCTTCTCTCCTCCTTCCCTCCCCTCCACTCCCTCTGCCTCCAAATGCTGAAAGATGAGACACTTGCACGTAGACACATACCTATACGCACTTAATGTGGTCATGCTTGTTAACGCTTGATGACTTTCCTGTGAAATGAGATTGGTTCCCACAGTTTTTGTGCCTCTTGGAGAAAAGGATGCTATCACGTAGCTTCTTTATTCCTAATAAAGATGGAAATGGGTTGAGATAAAGGTCGCTCAGTGGAAAATAAATTGCAATACAAACATGCAGGTAATTCACTGCCAGTTTTTCACATCTAGAGCAGAAGCTGATTCAGCATTTTCAAGTGTGACATGTTGAAAAAGTTTCCCAAAATTTAGTGATCGTTTGTGTCAGGTGGATGGGAAATTTAATAAAGCATTGTCACTCCTTTCTTCATTCACTTATTCATCATGTATTTGTGGATGCTGGCTCCAGGCCAAGCGCTGTGCTAAGTTACGGGTGTACAGTGGTTCCTTCGACATTCTGGTCCCTTCTTGCCTAGAGCTTACAGCCTGTCATTATATATGGAAATTATAAAAGATGTTCAACAGGTTGAAAATCCCTTTGATGCATCTTCATAAGTTCCTCTGCTGATTACTTCCTGTAGCTTTGGACAACATCATATTTCCCTTGGATTCACATAGGTGCCTTCTAAAGAAAAGGGGGAGGTGATTTCTTGTAGACCAGGATGGAGGAAGAAAATGCTGATGGAACTTCTCTTTCTTGGAAAAGCAGGTGATCACGGATAGGCACACTGTGGCATTTCCCCACGTGTTGCATGAGATTGTTTTACAAGTCACTTCAGTCTAAATGGCTTCCTGTCTAATCGGAACCACTTAGCAGGAGCATCAGGGATGATGGTTTCAGGTGCAACAGGTTCACTCTTGAAATTGACCTGATCAGTGGTGGAAACGGCCAGGAACTCACACAAGTGTGGGGTGAGGACGTCTGCGCCACCGCCGAGTGCAGGACATTAAACAGCAGGTTCCGTGCAGACCGACTTCTGAGCAGCGAGGCTCAGGAAGGAAGGGAGGGAGGAGTCATGTCTCTTGTTGGCTGTGAAATTAATTTGCCTGAATATGAATCTAAACCTCTCTGAGCCAGAAATTGGGATTATTTCGTGTCCTTTTTTATTTATAATGTGGCCATAGGAGTAAAGCCCCTGAGTAGGAGACATGGGTAGAGAGAGACAGGTTTAAGATGGATAATTTGGTGGGAAAAAAAAAAAATGAGGGTTTCACAGGAGGAATCGAAAGGCTCAAAGAGGATAACTCAGCCTTCAGAACTAAGTTTTGAAAAGTCTCCCCCGGTGATGGACTGAGTTCCTCCATTCACTCTCTTTTTTTAATAAACCAATGATCTATTCTCTAATAACGTGCCTTCTTCATTTCAAGTTGCTCTGAAATGGCACAGGGGTCTGCAGTGGATGCTATTAAAATTGCAATGGTAACGTTTTGTCACGCTGCCTGTCACCTCTCAGCTTTGCCACCCCACCTCCTTACTCTGTCACCAGAGCCTTAAATCCCCACTACCCCCATTAAAGTGCCGACTTGTCTCCTCAGACTCATTTATACTGTTTGTTTCTGATGTCTTCCTTGGCAACTTAATTTATAAGTCAGGTGATTTTTCAAACGGAGTAATACTCTGCGCCTCCTCTAATTTCCTGTTTTTGAGATCGCAGCCTTTGCTGGGTTCACGTGGCTTCTACCACTGCAAACCATTCATCTCACTCCTCTGTCAACACCCGCTTGTTATTTTCAGTGTAGTTCCTCAGATTTTCCTTCCATCCCTTAGAGTAAGATCTTTCTGTCTGTTTGATAGAAAATGGGAAATCCTAGGGCTCTGGCGGCTGGAGCCACTTGAAACCCCCTGTGAGTAACCAGAAAGGACTGTCTAGAAAACAGCGACCACATAAGGACCGTTCAGTGACGATAACCCCTGTCTGGAAAAGAGGAATACTTGCACCTCCATTTCCAGTTTTCCATTCTGTGTTTGCATCCATCGCCCTTCACATCCTTTTCCATAATAACTGAAGAATCTCAAATCCCATCTGAACCCCCGTCACCACTGCAGATGTTAAGCACTAGCTTTTCCTCCCACACATGACTCCTCGTACATTTCAAGATGTCAACAGTGGACCAGTAGTGTATTTATAAAATATCAATGCAGCCCTTGCAGAGTGGATTATAATCTTAAGTAAACTAGGAGAGGAGTTTGACACGCCTGCAGAGGTTCCCAAGGCGACATACACACACCCAGAGACGCGTACATGTCGCGATGTACTTGTAGCTAGACTACAGGGATCATCATTTCAACTATTTGCTGAATAAAAAACATTGAAGCATTAGTGGTCTGTGTTTAAAAAAAAAATTGCCTTCCCACTTGGTTAATTCTGGTTGCAGCTAAGTAATATTCTTCACCAAGCTGTGTGAAAAATCAGTGATGGTGTTACAGGAAATGTGATGTGTTAGTAAGAAAATGGAAGGAAACGGTCAGATAGGTGGATGCAGAGTCTTTGAGGTTTGGCAAATGTCATGATGCTCATGCTATTGGCAGTTAGTGTTTCGCATTTCCGACGGCCTTCAGATCCTCTGAGCATTCGCCTTCACAGTTTATTACACACTGCAGGGAGCATCCTCTCTTGTCAGTATCTGTGCTCATTCGTTCTTTGAACCATTCTTTCCACCAACACTTAACTTCATGCCAACATTGCTACCACTCAGAATTTCCCTACCATTAAACAACTGGGGGAACAGCATTGTCTTGTAAGGTTGTGGGGGAGGCGGGTAGGAGCCGTACCCATCTCATCCATCTTCACAGATCGCCCACTGCCCGCCTCACTCGCCAGGAGGTTTTGTTTTCTCATGCGGAAGCCCCAAAGCACTTGATTCCTCTAAGGCATTTATCACTCTCTGCTTTGTATTAAGGGTGCTGAGATCTGAAGTGTATATGAATACACGTGTATGTAGCAGGTGTATTTGTATGAATGGCCTTGGGTTCTGCAGTCTGTATTTTTCATCTTTCTAACCAGATTACATATTTTTAAGAGTGCAGTGTATTATTTTTCAGTCCCCACAGCACCACTAACATAACTTTGTATGCTTGTCTGTGCATGAGCATGGCCTGTGCGTGTTTGTACATGTGCCTGCATCTCTCTGTGTATTTATTTGTATTTGTGTGTGCACTTTCATACGTGCATCTGTATTTGGAAATGTCAGTTGCTGGGTGGAGGAGTATTATGGAAGCCTAGGCTGTTGTTAATCCACTAAAAGTCAGAGCTCCTTTTTCCTGCTCTCCCTTTTCACTGCTAGTTTATACACAAGTCGATGCTGAAATAGAAACAGGTGATCCAGCCAGTGTTAGAAATGTGACCAGCCCCTAAAACTGCATGTTCAGGCATTTGCTTATGAGCAGAGAGATGTTCATCAAACACCCAAGATGAAATCAGCCATTGTTTCGTGTCTGTTGTGGTTTTTAACCAAAAAATAATGTAAAATAAATTAAAATGACTTGCATCAAGTTGCAGTTCCACTGAAAACCATTGACAGTAAAACAGCTTGAGAGTTTGAGTATCTGAGATCTTCAAAAGCTTGGCAGGACGGTAACTGAGTAATGGAGTTGGAGGTGATGTTAACAGGATGCCTTAGAAGCCAAAGGACAGGAAGACGACTTCAAAGATCACAGTGCCCTTTAAGCACGTCTTGAAGGAAGCCAGCTCTCATGGAGGATACACTGTGCCAAGGAGAACCCCTGGGGCTCGTCATGGACAGTGTGTCCTTGGTCACTGAGGAGAGAGTATCGTGACATTTTTGCAGGCCTTCTGCCCAGTGTTAAGTTCTCAGATTCATCATCCCAGCTGAAAAAAGCTTTCTCTTAGCAGCTGGGGGTTATCCTGCACTTAACAGACCTGTTCCGAAAGCTGACTTTGATGCCCAGTCTGCATAACTGGTTTGTAAAGTCTAAAGTTACCAGATGACAACCAGCACAAATTCTGTGGTTCAAGGATCTCTCACCGTTCTTGAGGCTTAGGCCTCCTCCCCTACATCTTCATTGTCCTGGGTCATTAGGGGCCCACGAAGCAGGATGAGATGTTGTCGGCTCTGCTGGGGAAGCATAAAATGTTAGACATGAAGTTCACTTTGCAGCTAGGTGTAGCTCAGTAGTAAGCTGGCCTTGGTGATTTTTTTCAGGGAAAGAGAAGACAAAAGTCACAGTGAAAGAAAGAAGGTGATTTAAAGGGTTGGCCCCAGGATCTAGTTTTGTAGCTGATTAGTCATAAAAGCCACCACTCTTAAGGAAAGAATTGGTTTCCTACTAATTCATTGATAAAACTCAGACCAGATTTTAAGTAACATTTTGTGTTTAAAAAAAAATTTGAAGTATAGTCGATTTACATTGTTGTATGAATCTGCAGTGTACAGCATAGTGATTCATTTATACATATATATATTGCTTTTCATATTCTTTTTCATTACAGGCCATTACAAGGTGTTGAATATAGGTCCCTGTGCTCTACAGTAGGACCTTGTTGTTTATCCATTTTATATACAGCAGTTAGTATCTGGATGGGTGCTGAGTTTTAGGTCTTGTATTCACGGACAAAACTATAAAATTTTTTTAGAAGTGGAAGACTTGTGATTATTCAGACATGTTTCTTACAGAAGGTACAGTTCATATCTGGGTGCAGACATGTGTCCAATTTAGTTGTCCTCGGGTTAGCCTGTTTTATCCAGGTTCCTTGCGTCACTCCATCCTGCTTTGCTTTTAAGAATTTCACTGCCAATTAAACACGTCCATCACTGTGTGGTCAAGAACAAGGAAGAAAAAAAGGAAAGATATCTATGTTACTTCTTGTAAAAGATGTACTTCTTGCTGAAGGTCTAATATTTAAAATAAGCTTCTAGGTAGATTTTAATTGTTGTTATCTTGTTTCTCTGTTTGAACTAGTTTTTAGAAGCAAGTTATGCTTTTAAGAGGGCAAAGGCCTGGGATACAAGAGGGTAGAATATCAAGGGAAAGAAATACAGACACACTTTCATCACAGTCCAGCTGAACTTGCTCAGGAGCAGGGCCAAGGGATGAAAATAAAGCACCTCCATGATTCAGCCAATCTGGGTAGTCGAGGTAGCGTCTTAGAAACCCACGTGATCTTGATGACTCACGGGGGTGTGTATTAAACGGTGACGGGGCCCAATGAAACAGTCTTTGTGTTATACATTTTCAGTTGCAGGAAGTTACAGCTCATTTAAGATCTAATATCCGTCATGCAGTCTTACAGCAGCAAAGTCACTCCACCGGCAAAAGATTTGGATGAAAAACCATGCTGACTGCCTGCCTCGGAGAAACAGTGACACTGCCTCATCTGGTCCTGCGTCCAGAGGCTGTCACAGAACACAGGAGAACAGGGCCACCAAGGGGACCTTGAGGTTTTGTTAATCACACATCCAGTATAGTAGTCATTGGTGCAGTGAAATTTGCTTTGTTCGGGCACCGGCAGAGTTTCTCAGCCTCGCAACAGGACAGATGAGGATTCTGAATAATCTTAAGAGGTGGCACTGGGGGTTCCTTGTGTTGAAGGCTGTAGTACAGGTGGTGGCAGAAATGTTGGGCCAAACTGTGAGTGACGAAAATGCTATTAATCAGGTAATGCTGTTATGTTTAGAAGTATAAAACCAGAAGGAGCTTAAAGAAAACAGCTGGGCGACATGTGTCCTCTATTCCAGAAGTCCAGAGGGCCTTCCATCATCAAGTAGGCAAGAAGGACATGTAACAGTCAAAGAAGGTGAACCCATTTGATTTCTCCTAAAGAGGTCCTTGTGTGTACAAGGAACCACGGAAGGAGAGGGCAGCCAGGTAGAGTTAACAGGTTTTTGGAGCCTTGAGTTGACCCATGCCAAGCATCTAGAGTTCTAAACTCTTAAAGTCTAGAAAACCAGAGCCCTTAAGTGCTGTTCATTCAGCTATTGGCCTGTTCATTCAAATATTGATCCATGATTCAAATATTGACACATGATTCAAATGTTGACCTTTCTCACCATTAAAGTACTGATTCTTTGATCCAACAGCTTGTACTTTGGAACCTGGAAGAAGAGAAAAACTCCAAGATTCTTCATGTGTCATAGTTTAGAGGCCTTTGCAAGGATGCTGTAATTAACGGTGACAATAATGATCATTGTGAGAGGAATGTCTGGTGCGTATTGTACAAGACAGAGAATATGTAATCAGTGTCTGAACAAAAGACCAGACATCGTATTCCTTAAAAAGCAAAAGGGAAATAAATGTGTTAGGCCACCCTGAGTGGCATTTATACCTCTACAGTCCAGCAGGTATCATTAACCCTGCTTTGCAGAGGAAATTGGAATCTCAGAAGGGCCACGTAACTTCTCTGCTGATTATTTCCCACCTGTAACACCTGTCCCACCCTTCACTTTTGCCTGACTTTTGGTCTTCACACACCCAGTGTCTTTCCCCCGGAGGTCCAGTAAAGGACATAGCCTATAGCTGCTCACAGGAGAAGAGGGGTAATTCCTTAGGACTGAACCTGCCAAGGTCTTTGAAATCATTAAAGAATCTCCCTCCTCAGGTGAGCAGGTGTTGAGCAGAGGCTGAAAAATTCAGTATTTGTGCAACAAATTCTGTCGTATTTTCACAGTTGCCAGTCACAGACAGGGTCTCTGTATATTTGGGGGTCAGCATGATGTGTTATTGGGTCTGTGCCATAGAACGTAGAATTACTAGCATAAGGGTGCTTGCATGTGTCTTGCTAGCGATGTCACTGTGCTCTTAAAGAGAGATGAGCACTGCTGTCCTGCCCTCTGTCCCGCCTGAGTGAAGGGCACAGAGCAGGAAAACCCAACATTCAGACCAAATGGAAAGGCGCCGCTGCCGCTGCCCTGGGAGTCGAGAAGTCCTGTTCAGAGAGCAGTGCATAGGGCCCATGGATCCGCTTATTCGTGGAAAAAGATGGGGTGGCTTTGCTGCTGGGGCTCTGGAACATCCCTCTGCTGAAAAAGCAGAGAGTCAAGGGTTGCCTCAAAAAACCTGCATCCCCAGGGACGCTGAGCTCTCCACAAGGAAGGCTTTCAGTTGAACTGGTTCTTACGTGATCAGAGGTGTGGGTGCTGGTTTGATTGGGCATCTCCCTGAGTCTCCCAGGGCATCCTGTACTTTCCCCTGTCAGCATTTCTCCTCTTCCGTGTCACCCCTGGGTGAACTGGTCCACCACGCTGAGGGTGGTGTACCTGCCGTGGTACAGACCTTCAGTAGATGCCTGCTGAGGGCTGACCGACTGAACACTTATTTCTAAGCATCAGCCCTTCTGTTGGCAGTGGGATCTGAAAAGCAGAGCCAGGGAAGAGAATCGGGAACGCACGAGTAACATATCCTTCCTCATAGCCTCACCTGTGCGGGCAGGGGGCACCCGGTTGGAGGAGGCAGGGAGAGCTGGTCAACCTCAGAGGGCTGTGTGTCTGTAATTGAACCGGAACACTTTCCTTTTGAGTAACTGAAATAACTTTGGCCAGGGGCTCCAGAGGCTATAACGCAAATCACAATGCCTAGCACCAGTGCTGTTGGAAATCTTCGAAAATTCTCGTGCAGTCCTCAAATGCCAATTTCTGCAGCTTCACAGAATTCTAAGAGGTTAGGCATTTATATAGACTGGGGCTCTGAGGGGTGGGTGGCACCATGGAGAAGACTGGGATCCCTGGTCCTGACTCCCATGCTCTTTCCCTTCCAAGAAGTCACCTACACACCTACACCAGCCCGTCCTGGTGTATTACGCTGTGACATTATTTTACGCCTTCCCTTAGCTTGAAATACTGCCTCAGTTTTTCTCCCACAGTGCCATTGCTGTCTCAGGATTTGTTTCGAAATAATTTACGTGCTGCTTCTATATTAACCTGCACACCTCTTTTTAGCCATTTCTCCCTTCTGTGACATGTCTTGGGTTTTGTTTTTTGTTTTGGGGGGGGGGGGGGTTTGGCACACAACATGAAACAGTGGAGGTCTGGAGCCCGGACCAAGTGCATGGCTTATACATTATGTTTCTTTTGGTTGGTCAAAAAAAAAGGACTCTTATGTATTAAAAAGGCATTTCTTCCAACCTAACTCCACTATAGCTCACAACGTAGCAAACAGATTTTCTAAAATGAAAATAATTTTATCACTGCCCAAGAAATAAGTTACAAGAAAGACCCCTGCCTTGCTGAGAAATGTCCTGCACATCCATCTATAAGCATCTTTCTTCCTCGAGGGATAATAATACTTCAGGTCATGAAGGGAAGCGTGCTCTCAGCTGCTGTGTGCTTATAAATGTTCTCGTCTGTCTTTCCTTCAGTGACGTTCATCATCGTGCTGCTCCCCTGCATTTTGGTCACACAGCATGGGCTCCCCTGACCAAAGCCCTTTTCCACAAGTCCTGGCAGCAGATGGATAATGTGAGTGTTTCTCAAAGGATGATCTGAGGTTTCTGAGCACCAGAATCCCTTGGGGCCGGGGTGCAGATTCCTGCTAAGTCTATGGAATCAGACTCTCTGGAGTCTGGGATTCTGCACTTCTACCAAGTGTTCAGGTGCTTCTTGGCCCTTTGAGAACAGTTAGATCCACCCAGCAAATACTCATTATGGTCTGTAATGTACCAGTTACTCCGCTAGATCCTGGGAATAGAAAGATGCACAACAACAGATGTGGAGCCTGAACGTACTGCTTTCCTCTTGTTTAGAAATGAGACTCAGCCTCGGATGCTAAGGTTCAGAGAGGTGCTGAGAACCTGGAGCTGACATTTCCAATCAATCAGCCAATTAGCAAACATTTATTCAGTTCCTAGGGGAAAGGCATGGTGCTAAGCACTCGAGATGACAGAGAATATAACATGGTTCCTGGGCTTCGAGGAGCTTCTACTTCGGTTGGGAAAACAGCAGGTGAAAAGTCAAATAGTAGAGGAGTCAGATCACTGAGTACCAGCAGGAAACCAATTTCTAAGGCATGATTAATTGCTAAGTGAGTGACTAACAATATCTTAAGTGTCATTCTGTCTTTCCTCTCTGTTTTCTTTCCATCTGGATTTTTCTCCATCCTGAATCCATCCTCCTTCTAGAATTCTTTTTTTTTTTAATTGTAACATTAACTATCACTCTTAAAATACTTTATACTGCACTGTAGAATGTTTGGAATTTTTGAAACAGGCTACTTCTGCTTCAGAACATCCTGCTGACTTAACGTTCTCCACGTGTAAAACAAAGGTTAATCACCTAATTCTGTAGAGGTATATTCAGTTGAAATAGGCACTTTGGGGATCTCAAAATGCTACCTAGCTTGAATATGGGTATATACGTATATATACATATACATGGCAATACATGTGACAGATACGTGTATATACACGTACACACATATGAAAAATCCAAGGAGAAGGAAGACATGCCTGGAGAATATAATGGAAAATATATGATTCCAGAATACATTCAGTTGAATTAACTCAACTGAAAGTTATGGTAAAAGAACTTTTTTGATCATTGGAGATGTCAGAGATTGCTACAGGTTGGCTTTGCAGAGAAAACTGGAATATCGTCTCTTGAGAATTTTAAAGAAGCCCGTGGATGAGACTGAGTTAGAAATGTTCTATGTAATACTCTTCAATTAGCTCTGCTGGGATGGCCTCTCTGTGATTTAAGTGCTCCCAATTTAAGGCACACTCTTTGGGAGCTGGATGCTTATAAATCCCAGCAGGTGGAGGCTGCTTCAGTGCAGTGGTTTTAGTACTTTGTTTTCGGAGTCAGACAGTTCTGTGTTCACGTCGGGCTCTCTCAACTTCTCTGTGTGGCCGTGGGACTTAATTTTATTTTTTTTAAGTACGTGAACTGTAATTTATTACTGTTGGAACACCCTTTTTACTATTATTCAAGTGCAGTCAGTTGCAGTATGGACAGCATAATGTCCCAGTCATGCATATTCATATGTATATTCATTTTCATTAAAGGTTATTACAAGATAGCTCCCTGTGCTATACAGAAGAAATTTGTTTTGTATCTATTTTTATATTTAGTGGTTAACATTTGCAAATCTCAAGCTCCCAAATTTATCCCTTCCCACTCCCTTTACCTCAGTAACCGTAAGATTGTTTACTATGTATGGGGGTGGGTCTGTTTCTATTTTGTGGGTGAGTTCATTAGTGTCCTCTTTTTTCTTTTTAGATGCCACATATGAGTGATATCATATGGTATTTTTCTTTCTCATTCTGGCTTAGGGACTTAGTTCTTAGACTCAGTTTTCTCAGCTATGAAGTGACCTGTGTAACAGTACCTTCTAATAGGGATGTAGAAAATATTAAGTAAGTTACTAGATGTTAAGCCCTTACCCAAAGGCCTGGCATAGAATAAGCTCTCAATAACTGATCTCTGGTTATTGTCATCATTATTTTTTGTTAGAAGAACCCACTGTATGTTTATTTATTTGCCCTTCTCTATAAAATAAGACAAGTTAGATTCTGCAAGATAATATGTTGGCATTTTTCAGCAACCAGCTCTACATATATTTCAGCAAGTGGGAAAACTGTTTTTAATAGAAATATCCATCTTCTTTCAGTTATCCAAAATCTTAGAATTATGGAGAGGAGCTTGAAATGTGTTCCCATTGTAATCTCTACCCACAGGAGGGTGTGAATTTCCGAATGTGTTACTTAGTAACTCACAGTGCATGTACCAACCAGTAGATGCTCAATTTAGGATGATAAAATGATTTGAAAGTCAGCCCAATGTGAAGCTTTACTGAAGCAGAATATAACAATTCCCATAAAAGAGGCCTGGAAATGGAAATATTGACAGGGATGGTGATGGAATTTCCACTTCCTAGCAGCTGGTGTTTCTTGGAGCTGTTTACATCTTCAGTATCAGAACATTAAAACTCAAAAATAAATGGACAGAAAAATGGAATTACCTTGATCCTGAGGCTAAGGCCCGGGACCCCGAGGGGACCTGGTCCTTGGGGATGACGTCTGTTAGGTGCTCTGTGTGGGACTCTCAGCTAGCCAGACCCAACTCTGAGCTGAAGCTCAGGGACCTTCTGAGCACTCGTGCTGTTAAAAGCCACGTAACTCTTAGATATTATCTTAAATAGATGACACTTAAGTCATAGACTCTTGTCCTGTGTTTCTTCCTTGAAAGACTTGATTTTATTCTCTCTGTAGACATGTTTCCAAGAGCATACAATGCACAGGGTTGCACTGGGTGCATGGTGGTTACCAAAACGAGCCTGACCCCCGAAGAATTTCTCATCCAACAGGAAAGATTTAGCCTGAATACCTGCTGTTAAATTTCTATTTTAAAAAGATTTGGGCAGATGTCGTGAACTGACTTGGTTGAATAGATAAGAAAACCTTGCTGTTTTTCTTCAGGGCACCAAGATACTAACATGTGTTCAACGGCAGACCGCGTCTTGAGTGTGTTTGACAGCCATGTTCTATCTTCTGAACAATTTGTAATGATTTAAGTTAGGAACTTGGGTGCTGTGATTGAGAAAGGCCATAAATGATCAAGTCTAAGTAACAGAAGAAGTCAGTGCTCACTGTAACTCAAGCCCAGAACATACTTGAAGGCATTAAGTGCAGTGGCATGTGACTGAACTGATGAGAATTAATATGTAATTACTGGTTTTTTTACAGGATGGTTAAGGTGATTATGTTCTATTTATTCTATTTTACTTTGCAAATACAGTATAATGTAATTATAATTAATAACTCTAAAGATAGGCTCAATTACTTAAGTCATGAAAATGAATTACCATCATCACATTGAAGATTTTTCAGCCACCCAGATATAGTATCTACACAGTAATGCTTCTGAGAATATTACTTACAAAGAAACTGAAGTGAGTACATGCTCAGTTTACGCTGAAATCAGAAGTTTTAAACAATGAAAAAAAAAATCAGAATTTTATAGCTGGCTGTTAAATTTAAATCCTTGTAGATATTTTATGAAGTTTCACCCTTTAGTTTTAACTGTTGACTTTTTTAATTATAGAAATTACATTTCAAGAAGGCTTATCTTGGCAAAATATAGTTTAAAATAGTTTAAAAGGAGTGAGAAAAGAAATCTTGTTAAAATTCAGGATCGTTTTTGAACCATTCATCTACTTTTTGAGGAATATTTTTAAATGACTGAAAAAAAAAACGCTTACATTAATATTAATGGCATTATGTGCTAAAAGGGCCATGTTAATGTTTCCTTATAAATTTTTCAGTTACTTTGTAGGATGAAACTTTCATGCAGATTATGTGATTTTTATGTAAAAGAGAAACCTAGCAGGAAGAACTCTGCATCACTAAAGTTTGCAAGTTATTTCAAGGCAGTGCTGTTAAGATACGTGTTTTCCCATGATTATTCTAGTAGCTTCCTGAGGGTGTCATGGCTCCACCGGAGAGCTAAGAGGAATCATCTGTGTCTTCTAGGGTGTAAAACCTATCAAGTCTTTACCTTTTTCCTTCTCCCTCTTCTCTCTCCCCCCACCCCCCCTACATCTGGTTCCTTATCCTGTAAATTCTGTTCCAGTGTCTCTTCTCTATCCCCCCTTTCCGTTCCCAGCAGCCCAGATTAGTCTCCTTCGTTTACACTTTGTCCTTTCCAGCCCTAGACACCAAGCCCCTCAGTGGGTCCTTCCACTCGGCCTAATTCCATCTCTTCATCCCCACCTTCAATTTCTCATCTGCATTCTTTTTCAGGAGGTCAAAGCCAGAACAGTTTCTCTTAATGTAAAAGGAAAAATGGATATTTTCAGTTTTTAGGGGATGTTGAACCTAACATCACTTTTTGGAAAACAGACTGATGCTTAATCAGTTAATGAGAAATACTGAGCGGTAACTAAACGTGGCTTAAAGAAATCTAATTGGTAGATTTTCACTCTTTCCCAGTGACAGGAGCCAGAAGGACAGGACGTATATTTTTATATATTAGGGTTCATCTGCTGGTGCGGGGCCCTGTTCTGTTACGCAGTACACTTCTCCATGCGATGCCGTGGCCATGGAACATTCTTCCATTCTGCCCTGGTCCACCTTTCGGCCGCAGGCAACTCTCTTCTTCAGTGGTTACATTCAGTGTGGCAGGACTCACTCCATTTTATGATAACATATTTTTAATCATGAAAAAGGTATTTTGATATATGGCAAAAATGTACAACACACTGGGTTCTTTTGTCACATAAATGTGGCTCTTCAGTATCGAGTGTCTTGGCGTGTGTTACATGATAATAATTTTCTGGACAAATGCCCAGTGCTCATTTCCATTAAAAAATTGAGTTGCTAACTGTATGGTTTTTAAATTCATCAGTAGAGTCATTCATTCATTCAGCACAAAATTGTAGCCACTCACCCTGTGCCAGGCCCTGTGCTGAGCTCTGGGAATGAAAATCTTCCCCTTGATCAGGAAGCCCCACCTCGAAGTCATCATGTGTGTGTTGCTGTGGCACTTAGGAAAGTACTTCCTAAACTGGAATTAGCCACAGACCAGCTCCTAAAAAGTCTTGGGCATCCCAGAGAGTCTGAGGATTATCTAAAGGAGCTGGAGCTGCAGAGGCAGATTTACAAGGTCCCTCTGGGAGCCAGGCGGGAGAATGACCTGACTGGTCCAGCCCAGACAGCCCTGGAGTGTGCGGGAAAACAAAAGCAATGGCCTCGGTTCCTCGGGCCCCCTGTTATTAACTTGCAGGTGCAAAAGAATCAGCCATCGCTTATTTACTTGGTTCCGATGCATTTATTTAGATCTTGATGTGCCTTGATAGATGAAGTTGAGAATCCAAAGATCTGTTAGACCGGTTCCTGCCCTCAAGACATCTGGAGTCAAATCAGAAAGAAAGCTGGTGGCATCATGTAGAGGGTTTTAATAATTTGCAGAGTACTTTCACATACGGTGTGTGTTTTGAGCCTTAAAACAACTGTGATTTATCAAGTTATTCGGCCAACATTCTATTAAGGAAAGACTGTACTGCAGATTCTCTCTGTTCGGTGGTTCTTTCAGAAGTGGTGGAGCTGCAGTTCCAACCAAGGTCTGTGGCCCCTAGCGTGAGACCTTGCAACGATACCACACTGCCCCATTTGTTCAATAAGAAGACGATAATTAGGTCACAATATAGGGGATGTATAAATGTGGTTACTCATCAGACGGCTTATGTAGACAAGGAGTCTGCGATGAGTTTGGAGAAGAGTTAATTACTCTGTGTCTTGAATGGTAATTTGTGTCTTGATGGAGTAGGAAGCTAATTCTAGGTGCAGAAGTGAATGCAGGAAGGTGCAGAGGCAGACGACAGGATGTAAAAGCTTGTGCCCGAGGGTCCTTGTAGGGGAAGAAGAGAAAGAACTGGAATTTTCAGTTGGATCCAATGGGGAAGAATTTGAGCATCAAGATTAAACATAGATGGGCTATCCTGAAGAGAGTGGTGGTGACCTTGGGGACTTGGAAATCCATATGTAGGAAAAAAGAACTTGGCACTGGTGCCTGGGATGAATGGGCAGGTGCCATGTGAGGTCAGGTCAGTTAGGAAGAGATGACAGTGAAACCAAGCTGTGTCCTCCATCCCCTAGGAGAACTTCCTCCCACCCTTCTCTTCATTCCTTCTGTTCTTTCCCATGTGCCTCTGATGGTCACTTGTGCATTCCACATTTCTTCCATGTTTGAAATGTTAAAGATACTTCCCCTCCGCCCGCCAGTTCCTAAGGTTCTACTGTCACTTTTTCATAATCGTGACATCCAGCTCAATGACCAGGGTGGCTGCTCTCTAACAATTATGATTCCAGTGGAGCTCGTTTTACCATGTTTTACTTCATTGTGCTTTGCAGATAATGCGGTTTTTTGTTTTTTGGTTTTTTTTTTTACAAATTGAAGATTTGTGACGACCCTGTGTTGTCAGATAGTGGTTAGCATTTTTTTAGCGATACGTTATAATAATAATTATTATTATTATTACTATTTGTATTCAGTCTTTTTATTAAACCTTTTGGTACTTGGGAAAGTTTTGTCTTTTTTTTCTTTTTAAACTTTTTTATAGAGTTATAGTCATTTTACAAAGTTGTGTCAAATTCCAGTGTAGAGCACAATTTTTCATTTATACATGAACATACATATATTCATTGTAGCATTTTTTTTTCGCTGTGAGCTACCTGCAAGATCTTGATGATATTTTCCTGATACATTATTTTTTAATTAAGGAATGTACATTGTTTTATTAAGACAGAATGCTCTTGTACACTTAATAGAGTAATAGTTGCAGCATAAACAACTTTTATGTACACTGGGAAACCAGAAAATTCATGGGACTCACTTTGCTGCAGTATTTGTTGTATTATAGTGGTCTGAAACTGAACCCACAGTGTCTATGAGATCAGCCAGTGTCTTGAAATTTTTCAGACCCTCCAAATTCTAGAGGCTTGTAGGAAAACACACTGACTTCTTTCCAGGTGCTGGAGACCCTACCCCTGCAGTTTAAGCTCCCAATACATTTTCCTCATTTCACATTACATGTCGGCCTGGCTGACTGCGTGACCCTCCAGCCAGTTCATTCTCGACCTTAATGTTTTCTGTTCTTCGTCAGCACTCTGGATATCTACGTTTAGGGGTGATTTTCACCCCAGGTGAACTAGTTGGAAGTTTTCTCATATGCATGCTGTTTTATCCCCTCTTCTTCCCTTTATTTCTAATCTTTGCATCCCTTCCATTGGTTACTTGGGTCCCACACATACCCTGGCATATTTCACACTCTTTCTCCCCCAGGTCAAATCCCACTCTAAGGCACCCATCTATGTCTGACCTTAACCTTCTCAGTGCTCTGCTGAACATCTCTTCACATTTGGAAGCCTCTAGAAATAGCTCAGCATTTATGGTCGTCTTGTATTCAACTGTATTTGAATAGTTGAAGCTTCAGAATTTACCCCTGACTTAAAAAAAAATCAGAGTCAGGGTGAAATGTCTTTACCCTATTCCTCAAAAGAGACAAACTATTCAGTGAAATGCACCAATGTGAGTCAGCTCTTGGAACGATACAGTGTAGTCACTGTGACCACGCGTCATCCCTGTGACACCCCCGTGTGGACCACGAGAGCCTGGCAGCACCTCCCCAGTTAACGCCCAGCCGCGTGTGGCATTTTCTTTTCATTTTCAGGTTCACTCTCTAGGCCTCTGGTTAGTGTGTTTAATGTGGACATTATCTCGTGAAAAATGCCACATTTCATGATGTTAGAACAAGGATTCAGTGTAATTGCCTCTGAAAGCGTTTGCGGCTCTCCATTTGCAGCTTACAGTATCTCGCGCACTGATGGCCAGGTCAGAAAAGCAGCAGGCGTGTGGGTAAAAGAAGGAAAAACGTCTGCCCACTCTGTTCCCAGTGATGGGGGTAGTTGGGCAAGTAGGCGAAATACCCAGATTGTAGTTTGATGTTGCATTAACAGATCTAGCTGTGGGATGGAGCGTTAGAAGACACGGCGTCTGCTCAGGACAAAACAGTGTTTCATGCAAAATGTTTACCCTTTGGCTCCACCAGTGGACCCTGTGCAGTTTCTGATAGAATCCTCGTGCTTATTTCACTTGGTTCTCCAGGCTCCTTTGTTAGCTTGAGCTTGAGGAGGCAATTCACAAAAGGAAGACACTTCAGGAACAAATTTCCGGAAGCATGGACTGACTGTGACTTTTTTTTCCTTAAAAAAAAAATTCTTTTTTACTCCACCCTCCCCCACTGTGAGGCCCACCCAGGGATGTGCTGACGGGGGGACCAGGGAGTTGAAAATACACTACACACTGAGGCTCTCTTGTTTACTTCTGGGTTGAAGGCGAGGCAGCTGAATAGAATTTGAATATGACTAAATCCAGCCACTTTGCGTAACTGCCTGTATCCCTCGAATGCAGGAGCCAAAGGTAATCTGCTTGTTAGGCACTTTCCTTTATGATCCCAGCAAGTCCCGCGTTCTGAAAGCAAATGTCGTATTTACCATAATCCACGGAAGGGAAAAGCCTGGGCTAAAAATACAAAACAGAACAAAGGTAGACCACGGCTGCTGTCCCAGTCCCCTGATAGGTCCATGAATGAGAGTCGGGCGTCTGGGGGTCAGAGATACTTTTATGTCTCATGGAGAGCACCGTCTGTGCTGCAGATGGGTTTTGGGGGACATCAGGGTTCATAAGCGGCTCTGAGAAGCGCTTGGTGCTGACCGAGCAAGTCGTGGCAGCTTTTGTGCAGGCCTCCCACGTCTGAAAACACGATTGCCTGGAGAGTGATTACATTTAATGTGAGAATCAGGTAGAGCTGTTCACCCAGAACTGATTGGTGGGGTTGGAGATGTTAGAGGCTAGAATTGCTCGGAAAATCTTGATGCTCCAGTCAGCTGCTGGGGAGGGTGGGGGTGCTGGGGCGGGAAGGAGAGAGGGGAAGTGAGCTGCGTGGGGCGATGGATGTGGAGTGATGGCAGAGAGAGGGCGGGGGACAGCGAGCTCCCTTTGACCTGAGTGTGGAACAGCCACAGCCACAGCTAAACCAGGCAGCACAGAGAAAATCCAGCCAGGCCTCCAGAGGATAAGAAGTTGCTTAATTTACTATTCCTTCTTGAGCATCATTCTCATATGAGTTAATTTTTATTTACTATTCTGGGCACTCGGAGTGCTGTGGCTTTTCCATACTGCTGTTCACCTTGTACGGGAAACGGTTGTTCCTCATTGATGTGTTTTTCTGTTCAGGCATCACCTAAAAATCAAAGAACCCTGTAGAAGCACCTGTACGCTTTCCAAGTGCTGTCTAACTTAGCACAGCTCCCTTAGTCCCCACGGCAGCACACAGGTAGGCTGCCCCACGTTCCTTCTCCAGCTGAAGGGTGTGGGACTCGCGTAACTTGCCTGGAACTACTTAGCAAGAAGGCTGCAGAGCCGGGTTTTGACCTTGGGTCTGGTGAGCATCCAACCCTCCCTCTTTTCCACTGATGACCATTCTTAGAAATGTTTTGTAGTATTTTATTGACACTCAATAGAACAGTCAATTTTGAGTAAATGAAATGATTCAAATGATGGTACTTTATTAAGTAACCTTTTATATGTGTTCAGTGGGATGCTTTGTGTTTTTGTTACCATCTCAACAAGGAGCTTGGTTTGTTTTCCCTTTCTACTTCATTGTCATCTTGTGTGTGGCCTGTGTGTCTACCAGGCCACAAATGCATCCTTAGCCGGCCTCCAGAAATTACACACACGGTGGGTTGGAGGCAAATGTCTGGCTCAGTGAACCGTGATCCATTATTCCCTGCTGGCCATGTGCTCACACGCCTTCTCTGTGGACAGTTGGTCTTCATGTTCTTAAAGGAAGCCGTCTTTCCTGTAATTCAATAGGGCTTTTTGGGATTTGCTCCTGCTGAGGCCATGGGCACCTGACTCTCTGTGTCCGTAGATAGCTCACCGCCCTTTTACCATCCTCAGCCATCCCTTAAGTGTGCTGATCCACATCGTGTGATCTTTGCCTCATCTCCTGGACATCTCTTACGTGAAATAAGGCCACTTAGCAGCCAGCCCTAGGCCGTGGCCCATGGATTCAGAACTGGATCAGATCAGATGTGTTTCTTTCAAAGAAAAAGATGGATCCAAAATGGTAAATGTCGTTTTACAAGTTGGTGTTCAGATTTGAATGGTGCCTTAATGAATGTGACTAGAAGTCAGTAGAGCTTTAGGTCAGTACATGAACTAAGAGACAAATGACTGTGTTCTAGCTCTTCATCCCTTCCGTCCGTCCAACCACCCGTCCATCCATCCGTCCATCCGTCCACCCACCCACCCACCCACCCATCCATCCATCCGTGCATCCATCCATCCATCCATCCACCTGCCTATTCCTTGTACGTGCCAGGCTCATCGCTTAAGCAGAGAGACCGTCTAGGGTGCTGACCATAGGTGGTGATGGATTCAAGTGAAACTACAACTTGGAACTTCCAGGTTTTGGTGCTTGTGAAGGATGAGACCTTGGGGAAAGGAATTGCAACTTTTCATTTGCTCTGGCCTTGCACCTCTTAGTAAGAAATCATCAAGCTGCCAGCAGTAGTGCTAACCGGATGCTGGCCAAGTCACAAAGGTCGCATTTTAGTTGGTGGCTGAATGTTTCAAGAACTCTCATTTTAAGATTGTTAGCTTCAGAGGTAGAAGTAATTAAAACCCAATGCTGCTTCTCTCCTTTTTTTTTTTTTTTGTTTTGTTTTGTTTTGTTTTGTCTCTTTTAAGACGATGGGCCCCAGGAGCTTCTATAGTCATTAAAAAATAAAATGCCTGTGCAAAGCTTGTCCCCATAAGCCTTTTTTGAGTGTGGCCCCCATGCATACAAACCAGGATGTCTTGGTTAATTAAATAGGGTGAATCTGTTAGAAATGATTGAGCCCCGTGTTTCACAATCACATGGCAAGTGATGTGTGGAAATGGATTCCTCTTGTATGGAGTGTAGACTCTAAGTTATGAATACATGCATAATCACTGTCGGCTGATTTTATTAGGAGGAAATTGCTCTGATTGTCATCCCCCAGATGCAAAATGGAGAGTTCAAGTTACTGTGTCACTTGAAAATTGATTTTTATGAAGGCCCAAGTGCAAGGTATAAAAATGCCATGGAGAGCCGTGCCCGGGACCCACACGTGGGGAGATTTCCTTCCTCCCAGCAGGGGACGTGGTCACAGCGGCGACAGAAAGGTTTCTTTTCCCATAGAGAGCCTCACTTCAGAGGGACACTTGGTCTGATGGTATCAGAAAGAGTATACAGATGTTCAGTTCAAATAAATTTTACATTAAAGGAGGCCTAGAGCTTGGCACCATTGGAGCCGCCGAAAAACACCTGTTCTTGTTGCACTGTGCAAGCTGAAGAGCAGTGAGAGTGGACCAGGTTTGGCAAAGGCTCGGTGTCACGAGGGGCTCCTGTGTCCTGATGATTCCTTAAGATCCCTTGTATTAAAGCTAATAGAGTAAAAGTTATTTTTGGCAACAAAGAGAACCCTACGCTGTGATGTGTCGTGCTTTCTTCACATTTTGCCAAAGGTGGTTCTTGAACTCGTATATGCAGCATGGGACAGATGGAATCACTTCTGCTGACTGGGTAGAACAGGCAACGGGTAAATATTAGAAAGGAATTTTGCCCGCTCTGCTTCTCGCTCCAGTCTTTAGCCAGCAGAAGTCCAGGGCTGTAAATAATTAAAGCTGAGAGTTATCTAGCAGTAGGGATGCACATGAATTCTCATGGAAGTCAAGGACATTTGATACTTCGGCTGGGTGGCAAGTGAGACACCTTTGACATCTGGGGTCAGAATAACCTTGTGTCCTTTCTAATTCTTGAGATGCTTGGCTTCCTAAAATGGCCACCTTTAGATCAAGGACCCATTTAGAGTAGTTTTAATAATATATGGTTTCATACATAAGTGGCTCCATAATTTATTTCACCATTCTTCTCTGTCAGGGTTTTGAGTGTTATTGTTCATTAAGAAGAGGGAGAAAGGAAGTGTCTCCCTCCTGGCAGTGCAGCCAGGGGCCTTGATTATCAGTTGTTATCTAAAAATGACCCCCAAACAGCCTGAGTAACCTGTCCACAGTGACCAGTTAGTGAATTAAAAAATTGGTTTAGTCAAGCTCACTGTTCCTGGTTCACAGGTGACCTGCCTCCTGGCTGGAACCGATTTATCACAAGTAACCCGTTTATCAGAGGGAACCTTCTACTGATTTGCAGTCCCTCCCACCCACACCTCCATTATTAACCCTCATGTGAAGGAGGTCCCCCGTGCCTTCTGATATCAGCTGGCATAATTTGATTTTCCTGCACGGCTGAGCCCACAGGTCTTGAGGTTTTAGGTCATCTAGGTGAAGAGTCCCCAAGAGCAAGTTCTTCCTATGAATACAACACACGTGAAGGTGAGCCCGGTGGCCAGAGGAGGCGGAATTTCCAGAAGCAATGTCTGAAATAAGCAGGAAGGCTTTGCACTTTCTGAATGTGTCTTCAGGACACAGCTGGCATTCCTATTATTTCCAGATCTTTCCGTGCTCTGCACTCACGGTCCCTGTGTGCTGAGATGGACCGTTGCCAAGCTGTCCCCTGGCTTCACAGTGCTTTGGATTGCTAATGAAACCTCCCTGTGGACACCTCAAAAACAAGCTGCTCTCAAAGCTTGTGTGAAGTCATAGGTACGTGATTAGGAAGGGACCTCATCCTCTTGGCTTCCCCTCGATACAAATACTCTGTCTCAAGTTATTCATTCACTCCATAGACTGTCTAGGCAGCTGATCTCCAAAACTCTGATTGCCTTTCTGCGGCTAAATGTATTCATAATGCTGTGGACACAAGAAACCTCACACAGTTCTATTTCCCAGGGGAAATGTGGTTTCCAAAATTGATACCATATGACCCTGGGAGGGAGTTAAAATTGTTTCCAGAGTGATTTGAGTGGTGGTTTTCAATGTTTCTGAGTCTTTCTGCTCTCAATGCACTTTTGGGTTTCAGTATTGGTAGCGTTTTTGTTTCATTGTTGGTTTCAGTAACATCAGTCCTAAATCTTTCCGGGTGGTTTTGCTTTCCCTCAGTCCCACAGACAAACCCACAGATTATGATCTCCAAAGTAGACATGGACCTGAAAACAGTCCCAGATAGCACACCTTTTGTGGTTGATCATCTTTATTGTTTGGCGCAGTTACTAACTGTGTATTTCCAGTGTAGTAAGTGTGTCCATTTTCAGAGCAACGTGAACCCTGTCATCCAAAGTTCTGGAGGAGCTTACGTCTGTTGCATTTTGTTGGAAAGTTTCTTTCATAGTCCTATTTTAATGATTCCGTTGATAATGGGAATCCCTCTTTAACTTACTGCATTTGATTGCCCTATGCCATTGTTTGTACAAACACACAAACCTAAAATCTAAAAGATACTTGTAACATGTTCAAAGCAGAGGGCGTTGCCTCCCAATCAGGGTTGGCTTGCGCAAGATCAGCCAAAGCTGAGCAGCCTCAAAGCAGTCAAACCTCTCAATATTAACCAACAAGAAGAAAACAAAAAAACCCAGGCAGCAATTCCTTTTCAGCTTTCAGATTTGAACTCACTCTTAAAGCTGTGTCACACATGAGTTAGAATCTCCTGTTTATTTCCCACATGTATAACCTCCTTCTCCTCAAGGAGTCTATTTAGCAAATATTGTCAATTCTGGAAAATAATGATTGTAATTTCGTTTGCCCCAGTTTAGAGCTGTCATTTTAAAGCTGAAAAACTACTGTAATATGCTTCATATTGTTGTTATTAAAGATAAAAGTAATTATTTCAGTAGCTTCAAAATACCCACAACAATAATTGCAGGTGACTTGTCAGCTTCTCTCTGACTCCTCAGGACCTTCAAGAGTGATGTGAAGTTGCAAAAAGTTTTAACAGGGGGAAAAGTAAATGAGAAGTCTTAATCATGAATCCTAAAAAGATGAGGATATTTAACTGATTAGACAAAAGCATGCTGTTGATAATCTGTTTCCATGGCCACAGATGTTCCCTCACCCAGTTTTTAGTAACATAGTATCTGGGCTTTATTTACAACTGCAAAGTTTTCCCTGGTCCAAGTCGAGTTATTAAATTTAAACCTCATGCCTTTTCCCATATATTCCTTGGATTCAGCTGACCACGCTGGCCATATTAAAGAATCATATTGCTAGTGTCTTGGGTTTTGTGTGCTCTCAAATTGTTTTTCCCTTCATGTCTTTTCTGTGGCTGGGGTAACAGGAATGGAAACCAGGGAGCATGAGAGGAAGTTCTGATATTATAGACTCTGGTTGTTACAGCTGATTGTTTGGGGCTCGTTCTGTGCTCTTTTGCCTTGAGGTAAAGATAAATTAATTCCTTTCAGTTGAGTGAGTTAGAGAGGATTTTGAGCTCCAGAGTCCTCTGTCAATGCAACCACTCCTGCAGATGGACCATAACGTCACGCAGGGGACTTATGTGGCCACGAGCCATGGTGCAGAACCCCTGGCTCTAAGAACTAGCTTGGCCACAAGACAGAAGATCCGTGTGCCCTGTGAGCTAAGCTTAAGCCTTAACCTAAAAGGAGGCCTGAGGCTGTTTTTCTCTGCACCAAAAACCCTACATTAAATCCCCAGGTCTTCACATCCTCATGGTGAGTTCAGTTGGGGAGGAGAGAATGTAGGGAAAGCTCTTAGGAAAACCAGGATAGCCTTGCTCCTCAAAACCAGAGCGTCTGGCTTAAGCCGTTCATGGATCTGCCATGGTAGGTCTTGCAAAGATGGGAGACGCACCCAGCCCTCAGAGCGGGAGGCTGCTCCAGCACCTTCTGCCCCAGCCATACGGAGTTACAAGGGAGCTCTGCAAAGAGAAAAAGAAACCATTTATGGGGAAGCGAGAACTTGGAGCGTCTTCAAGAGCTGCACCAAAAGTTCCTCCCCTAGCACAGTGGCCCCATTGTATCCAGACCTTGGGTCTGACCCCATTAGTTTCCCTCCTGCAGAGTGGAGTCGGGGAGAACGGAGTTACGAGTGGCAACAAGCGCTGTGCGGACTGAACGTTCGTGTCCTCCCAGAACTATTGGGTCGAAACCTGCCCCCCAAGGCGATGGCATTGAGAAGTCGGTGGGGCTTTGGGGGAGAGATGAGGGCATGAGGGCAGAGCTTGCATAAATGGGATGAGTGCCTTTATAAAAGCGACCCCAGAGAGCCTCTCTCTCCTTCCACCAAGTGAGGACACAGGGAGAAGACAGCCGTCTGTAAACCAGGAAACAGGCTCTCACCAGCCTTGGGATCTGCTGGTGCCTTGATCTTGGACTTCTAGCCTCCGGAACCATAAAAAATAAATGCCTGTTGTTTATATATCACCCAGCTGATGGTATTTTTGTTACAGTGATCGAGACAAAAGCAGGATGGGTAGAGGAGGATTGGAGTAGCTTGCTGTTCTCAGTGCAGAGTTGTAGCAAAAAGAGTTGCCTCACCCCAAAAAACAGTCGTGTAGTTGCTTCAAAATGGACCAAACTTTGGATAGGGGAAAAAAAAACATGGTGACACCTTGTTGAAGACCTTGGGTATTTGGCTGTACCGGCTACTAAACAATGAGAAATGTGAGGGCAAGGACAGTGTCTTCCTCATCACTGTGTTCTGAACAGTGTCTGTCACATGATAAACAGCAGTGAAATGAAGGAAAAACTAAGGTGGAATGAATGAGGTCAAAGAGCATCAGATATAAAGGGGAAGTTGAAACATACAGGTCTTTCTTGTGTCTTCCCGGAGACACTTTGATTGGCATAATTGTTACCTTTTTAACTTTTCAGGGTCCTTAAGGATGTTCATGAAGAAAACATATAAGTGTGATTCCATCCTTAAATCATCCTTTCCAAAGAAAAGGAAACTTCTTTTCCCTTCAGTTTCTTTTCAGAGAATCTTACGCTGAACTATGCTGTCATTCACTGTTTCACGGCATCAACCTGTGTGTTCAGAATGCATCCAACTTACATCCATCCAGAGTTGTCTGGTTTTGTTGATGTGGCAGATACTTCCTGGTAAAATTCCAGTGGCACATGTTTGGCTGTAGACTAGCTGAAGATGGTTCTGGATTCTGAATTCCAGCAAACCACTTACAGTTATCCAGCATCCGAGGGAGTGCGGACCAAGGGGGTAGCATCAATCCAGTTCCCATAAGGTTGGTTGTAGCATTTGTGTCTCTGAAGCTCACAGTCTGTCAGGATCAAGCTTAGTAAGTTGAGCTCTTAGCTTCTAGAAACAAAAGAGATTACTTGGACCACATTATCAGAAAAAATTCTCTCCACTTCTGGATAAAGGAAGGCATTTCTGGATGTCAGCAAAAGCATCGTTGAGAGCCACAACTGGTACCTAAATTCCCCCAAGAAACTAGTGCTTCCTTTTTTTTTCTCGTCTAGGTTGACCCACCAAATTTAAGCCACTCCAGAGGGGGTCTCTCCCCATGCTCTCTTCAATGTAGATAGATCAATACTTAATTTTTAATGTCCTCTCCCAGGCTTTCTTTTTTTGACAGGTTATAACATATGCTAATAGAAATAAGCTTATTATTTGAAGCGCCAAGCTGCTTGTCACCGAAGCTTCATTAACACCGTTATCACCGTCTGACATTTATCTTATAATTTTCTGGAGCTGACTGTTGTGTCTCCATGGAAACCCAAATTGCAATTGAAACAAGTAGGATAATAAAGGCGTCCACTGAGATTGACGGCAAGCAAAGCCTGGCGATGTTGGCTGATAGTTCTTCCCGTAAATACAGCCGGCGACAGAGGATCTGCGCGCGGGAAGTGAAGCATTAAGTCTCCGGCATCCCATTGTCACACCTGACTCTGTGTATCCAGCAAGCTGACCATAACCTCGCTGTTCTTGTCTTAGTAATGAGGTCATTCCCTTTATACAGACACCATGCACAAGGCATTAGGAAAATCGGATGTAAAATCAACACGATCCTCTTTGGATCCCAGAGGAAAGTCTTCCTGGATGATTCTGACACTGTGAACTGTTGGTCAGGCCTTCCACGGGCAGCCTGTGGTACCCAAATGGATTTCTTTCTGGGCAGGGAGGCCAGCCACAGCCGTGCGTTGTGTGTGATATCAGGGAACCTGTGCTCTTTGAAGTTCACGACATCCCATCAGTTTGGTTGGTGCCTCCAAGCGAAGAGTCATGGAACTGGAGTGGGTCCAGAGCGAATTAATCTGAAATTAATTTGATTCTGAAAGACTCCATCTGGCTGTGTTTGGGAGAGGCAGTTAGATAGATACATAAACAAATGATCATCTGTATTCACTGTGCCAGATGTAGTGTCAAAAAATGAAGAAATTTTTTTTTAAAAGTCAGCTATGAGGAATTTGGATATGATGATATTCAGCCCCTATAATAACAACCATCTTCGTTTCGCACCTAATCCTATTTTTATTCTTATTTGTTTATGGGGTTAGAGCTGGTGGTGTGTTGTTTTTTAAGAAATAAGCAAATTAAATGTCAAAGCCTATTTTAATTGGTGATGTAAGATGCTCAGTGGAATTCATGACATGCTGAGAGAGAGAGAAGGCCTATAGATTTCTGAATCAAAATGTGGTGTTGGGTATTGATTTCATCTTAAGATTTGATTTCAAGATTGAAAAACTAGCCAAGTAGAATGTCATTTGGACTTTGTCTTTTGATATGTAGTTTTGTAGCATGACGGACCGGCCTGTTTGTCTCATAGGGGAACATTCACAATGAGCTGACACGTGGAGAATTCTGGAGGTCCTCTTTGAGCATTACACAGCTTGGCAATGTTCTTTTTCCACCACTTTTGCAAATCTCTTTAAGCGGCCTATAAGGCAAATTTTTGGATTGCTGTCTAGGAATTTAGTGCAATCCCTGTAAAACCTCTCATCACCTTTTCTTATGTTGGGACAGAAAAATTCTAAAAAAATTTCTGATCAGTCCCAGGAATGGTATCTCAGTCATCTGTTACAGGGTCCTCATATTTCCAGTTTTCAAACCTCAAATATCATCCTTTATGATGTCTTGAAGAGAAAGAACCAAAGTTTACTGTTTGATCGGAGAACCAGCAGTTTACTTTGGAGAAACAAGCTACCCAAAGGGGATGACTCACCTCTGCCCCAGTCCCCATCTGCCTCCTCTCTTCTCCCAGCCAAAAAAAAAAAAAAAAAAAAAAAAGACAGCAAAATAAAAACGCAGGAAAAACAGAGCAGAATACTTAGTAAAAATGAACCCCCCAAAAGCCAAAGAGTCTCAGCAAAATTGGTTGCTGCATTTAACGACAGTAAATTAGATGGTACACAGATCTTGAATTTGGGGTTGGAATGGGGAAATGAAATCTCAGCTGTCTGGAGCGCCGGAGAATGAGTCAGTCTGATCAGTCAAGTTTGTAGTAGAGTTGAAAGTGTAGCCTTGAAGGCATTGGTTCTCTTTGTTGTCCCATTTTGAGGGAATTCGTCTTCTTAACAATAAATTGTATATTTCCTTGCCTTCTGAAACAGAGTTCATTGAGCCTAATGTGACCCTTTAGGTGAGACATGATGGTCATTATGCAAATAAATGACTCTGCTGTGTGGCTGGCTGTCTTTGGGAACTCCTGGAAAATGTCATCAGCTCCAGCTACCCACCAACATAAAGCAAGAAATCTTTGAGGAATGGATTGAGAAGCTCCCCAAAGGGTTTAAGGGGCATAAGCATCAGGCCAGACAACTTGTGGCGTTCATTTTGACTGTTCTGAGGTCCTTTCTGTGTGTGTATGTGTGCATGTGTTCTGTTTTTGGCATTTCACAATCACATGAGTTTGAAGATACTATCAGAAAAGAGAAATATCTGAACCTTATAAACTGCTAGTGCACAGACACACATATATCTTTCTTCATAAGTAGATTCTGTTTTCTGATCTAAACTACGGTCGTTAATATGACGTGATCAGTTCCCTTTAACTGTCAACGTTTGATTTTCCAGATCAGTGGAAGGAAACAGCAGCATCACTAATCTCCTGCACATTTACCCTCAAACCTTCTACTGCTGGCTGCATCCCCAAGACTGGCATTCAATTTAAGTTGTGTTCCTTGATTGCACATCATTTATGACCATAGAGGGTCAGCCAGGAAGCAGGTTGAGAAGAGACCAGCCTCAGATTAAATTTTGCCATTGATAAATGATGAAATGAATAATGAATGGGCAGATAATCAATATTTAACGGAAGGGTAGATAGAGTTCTGATTGCCAGACAAGCACAAAGGTCAGGGAAATCTGTCCTTTACTCCAAAGGAGAAGAGCCCGCTGAATGGTTTTGCAATGATTTTGTCATCAGGGTAGCCAGAATGAAGACAGTGTCTGTGCTGGGACAAGCGGACCCAGCGGGCACAGAGGGGAATACAGGAATAGCTCAGTAAGTCATTGGAAACAGGTGTGTTGACCCCCAGGGTTCAGTAGAACGGTACCAGATGGGACAACACGGTTCTTTATAGTAGTGGTGACGAATTGCATAATGTGCCATTTCATGTTTACAGCTTCTAAGACTTCTGGCTGTCTTAAATCTATTAATTCAAACTATGTGTTGAGAGGGGAGGGTGTAGCTCAGTGGTAGAGCGTGTGCTTAGCACGCCCAAGGTCCTGGGTTCGATCCCCAGTCCCTCCATTAAAGAAAATATAAATAAATAAACCTAATTACCCCCCCCAAAAAGAATTAAAAATAAATAAATAACAGAAAAAAATATGTGTTGCGGTTATACTAAGACTGAATTCAAGGCCCCGTGCCCACCTTCCTCATGAGGCTTTCTCTGAACACCTTATTTGGAATTGCACCCGCCGGGCACCCACCCCTTCCTTGTCTCCCTTTCCCGCTTGTATTTCTCTGTTGAAATGGTCTCTTTTTAATCTCTTAGAAGATGTGCTTATTTCACAGTCTGACACGCGCCGGATTGGGGGCTCGGGTAATTACCATGTCCGTAGGGTCAGCTGTTGGGGAAGGGGAGAGGTGCGGGCTAGCCATCAGCCCGTGTGTGACACGGGTCCTAGGCTCAGGTTTGGGGCAGGGTGGGGCAGGGGACACTCTGAGCCAGGAAGAAGACTGGGGAAGTTGAATGTGAAACCTAGCCAGAGGAAAAGAAGACGGGAACTGGTTGTTCGTAGCTGTGCCGAGACTGAGGTGGTGCTGGGGCCTTCTGTCAGCTGAGGATGGGGAGGCAGATATCGGAGGGTTGAACAGACCAGACCAGGGAAGAGTGATGCCGAGTGACAGAGCGCTGGAGAGTGGGCAGCCCTCAGAGGAGGGAGGCCACAGGCCAGGGTGGGGAGCGGAGGCAGAGGGGGCTTCGTGGATGGACCTGGGCCCCCAGTGTATGGCACTGGAAGCGGAGGTGGGGCCCTGGGACCCAGCTCAAGGGTCAGCAGTGCACGTGACCACCATCCAGCTGGTGGTCTGTGTAGCGCGCTCTCCAGCATGGCTCAGGTCCCCCGTCTCGGATGCCTGCTCCATGGGGACGGGAGGCACCGGGGACCACTTGCTCTCCAGGCTCAGCTCCCTTCTCCAGCCTTCTTTCCCTGTCGGTGATTGTCTTTCAGTGTCATTGCCAGCTCAGTGACTTGGTGTAGCTTGGCATCCTGTGCCTATGATTATTTCAGATTCCATTTACAAATGTGACCCAGGAATGGAGCGAATAACTGTCAGGGATGGGAGGGCGATGGGGGGAGGGGGAGGCACAGGGTTTAAATCCCACAAAGGTGAACCATCCACATTCACCACCAGTATTTCTTCAATGGGTGGAGTATGCTGTGAATCCGCCTGATGGCTTTCTTTCTCTTGCATGAGTAAGTCGAGGCCAAATACTGCAGCCAGCAGTGCCGTGAAAAGCAGAGCTGCTAAAAGCCAGGTGCGGGGTACCAGGTGCTGTGTCCATCCTGTGTTGTTTGCCATTCTCAGGGTACATGCATCCCTTATTTGCATCATTCGCTGCCAAAATATGAATATGGGAGATATTTTGGGCAGGTTTGGGAAGTTTGGACCAGTGTTGAGTTTTCCCCCACGTCGGTCTTCATTTCATGATTCACATTTCAGTTCGTTGATGGGGGCCAAACCATTGTCTCCTCCATCATCCAGGAGGGCCACTTAGAAATACTTGCCCAAGCACCCAGGTGAGTTCTGCAGCATTTAGCGGTGGACAGGTGAATCTGACTGTGAGGCACTGTGACCCAGAGCCCGGTCACCCCGTCCCTGCCCTCCGTTTGCTCATCTGTACAGCGGGGGCAGGAATACTGACCTCAGCCCTTGGGGGAGGAGGGCGCTCCTGCAGCACTTGGAAAATGTGAAGCCTGGTACAAATCTTCTGCATGATGATTATTTCCCTGTTGCCATTTCTAAACGTTCAACCGAAAAAAAATCTCTTCCCGTACAAATGCCTTCTGCTGCTCTGAAGTCCACGAGCTATTTCTGATAAATCCTGAAGGAAACGAGTTCCCTGGGCGGGGGCTGCCCACAGCCGATGCTGCACTGTCTTCCCAGCAAAGGCTATTGTGTATTCAGACTCCAGGTCCCCCCTGGATGCGTCCAAATTGACTGCTTTGTGGGGGTCTTCCGGCTTTCTGCTTTTTACTAGCAGTCAAGTTGAGATAAGGTAATAAGGTTTCCCTTTTCCTTGGTGAGTCCAAACACCCGTGTTGTGTGGCCTTTTCTGCAGGAGTGATTTCCTAGAGTCAGGGTTACATTGTCCCCGGGTAATCGAATGGATAGTTTGTAGACCTCCATCCAGATCCAACCCTATATTAATTCCTGCGATCCAGCAGAATGCTCATCACAAACTTGGTGAATGACATCGACATCCTATACACATTGTTAACAAATTATATGTTTTTTCAAATTTTGTCAAAGCACAAGGATGAACATACTACTTGTGTGTGTACTTAGATGAAACTTGAACTTTTCTTCAGAGGAACACAAATTTATTTGCAATTTGACCATTTGAAGAAAGGCTTTGTGGTCTTCAGCTACTTGGGGTATTTTTGGATCTAGTTAATATTCTGTGAGTTCACCAGCTGATCTGCAGAGGTCCCGCCTCCGAGATGGGGGGCCCTGCCCTGTAACTGGTGGGGCCGATTTCTGGGTCCCACTTTGTGGCTGGTAGGGATGTGACTCACAGAGCTTTGCTGCCTGTGATAAACGGTGTCAGTACCTTCCAGGTAAATGCAGGAGCGAGCAGCATTGGTGTCGTCCTCTGACTGGTGAGAAAACTGATACACAGAGAGTTTTGTTAGGTTTACCAAAATCTTTCAGCCACCCAGGATCCCACTGAGTAAGATGCAGGTGTGTGGGTCCGGTGGCAGCGGTGCCATGTCGAAAGGCAGTGGCAGGAGATGGAGGTGTTCTTCGTGGTGACCCTGAAGTGGTGCATTTGCAAAGGGAGGTGGAATTCCCAGAGCTCGAGGGTGGATGACAGCTGATGCCTTTTCCTAAATAGAGAGGGTTAAGGTTGAGAGGAGAGAGTCACGACTCCTGAGCAGCCCATCTCTGATGTGTTCCCCGGACAGAGATACGGGAAGAGGGGATACTGTCCCGCGTGCGCCGTGTTCGAGGAGAGAATTCTGCTCTTAAATAATGAGCAACAGCAACATTGACAGTGGAGGAGATTGTGAACATTGCTGAATCTCATGCTGTCCTGTTACCTGCCAGAAGGCGCCAGGCCCCTCGCCAGGTTCTTCCGGCTTGTGCTTCACGCAGCTCAGGCTTGGACAGTTTCCTGTGCTTGCCACACACAGCCTGTTTCTTCGTGTGCTATTACCTAAGAACAAGGGATATTAAAAAATGGTCCCTGGGACCTTTGAAAGAGCAGGCGGTCAACTGACTCCAGTGATGGGACCGTGGTTGGGATATTAGCAGGAATTGGCACAAATTGAGGGAGAAGATGGTCTGGCAGCAACCCCGGGCCACCAGCCACTCAGCCACTCGCACAACCACAGAAATTAGGAGCCAGATGGGACCTGTTCTCTCTCTTTGTATTACAAGTGAGGAAACTGAGGTACAGAGTGGTTACAGGATTTGCCTGGGATTCCCACAGTTAATTTAATGCTGAGCCAAAACCAGAACCCAAGCCAGCCAGCCCATGGCCACTGACGAGTTACTGAGTGCCCAAGCTCATTTTCCTGGCCCCTCATTCCCCCCCTTTCCCCAGAACGACTTCCTGGTGAAATGTTTCAGTGAATCTCAACTCTAATTAGTTGGAACAAACAAAACAAAAAAAAAAGTATATTTGCACTTAGAGCTGTTAAATTTAATTAAAGTAAAATAAAATGGAAAAGTCAATTTCTCAGTTGCAGTAGCTTCATTTTGAGTGTGTAGCAGCCACGTGTCACTGGCGGCTGCCATATTGGATCATGCAGGTCATAGGCCATTTCCACCCTTGTGCGCAGTTGGACGGCACTGATAGAGGATGTTGCGGGGCATCACAAGAACAGCAAAGTAAGATGGAGAAGAAAGTATGGGAATAATAAGATTATTAGTAGCTACCAGGGAGATTAGCCATCTTCATTCAAAACTTTTCCAAGACAGGGCATCTTTTTGTGTTGTTTTGGGGTTGGTATAGCTTCTGAAGGTGGCATTTTGTCTTCTTTTTTCAACATTTTCAAAATTATTTATAGCCAGTTGGCATTTCTCTTACCCATTTTGTCAATTTGTTATTCTTCCTTTTGTATGGATAAAGGAGATACATGGCAGAAAGCTGCTGCCCGTGATGAAAGAATAGAAGGAGCAGTTCTTTCATTTGCGGTCTCCGAAAAGAAATTTGCAGTCACTGGGCCTTCTAAGAGCTTGTTGTCCTGGAATTAATAACAACAATGAAAATGCACTGAGTGAGTTATTATAATTTCTATAATATTTTGCTGCGTAGAGGAACCTCATAAGATTTTTGCATATCCTCTCTTGATCTAGCTCTCTACCCGAAAATAGAGTAGGGAAGTAGGTCAGTGCCTGTGCTAAAAGCGAAGAGTATGCACTCTTATTTTTTTCCCCCAAACATCGTTACATTTTCATCTTGGCTCTGAGACTGATACCACCGGTTCCCGCTGGCGTAGTGCTCTCTGACTTGTGGTCCGGTGCCACATGGCATCTGTCCTGAAGCAGCCTTATAGTTGGTTTTTCGCCAAGAGCAAAAGCAGAATTGGCGTCCAGGAGAGTATTGTAGTTTGCAGGTGAGATGCCAGCAGAGATGCACGAGCTGGTGTCTCAGGCCTGCAAGTGAGCACTGAGTCCACAGGGAGCATCACCCTAGAGAAACCCAGTCCATGGGATATGAAGCAGTGACAGCTGGCCTTTATATTGTGCTGTGTCCAGATTCTGTTGACACTTCTTCTTAGGGGTGTGACATTGGAAAAGTCACTTTCCCTCTATGACTCTCAACTGCTTCATTTCCAAAATGGAGGTAGTAATTTCATCTTCACGGAGCTTGTGATTCTGTATGTCCAGGACTTGGCAAAGTCTTCTGGCAAGGAGTGAGTATGCAATAAATACTTGAATTTGAATCTAAGTTCTGCACTGTACTGGGTGCTGAGGGTAGGCAGGAAGTGTAGAGAAACAGGCTAGTCTAATTTTGTAAGCCTGAGACCAGATTCCAGTAAATAGACCTTACTGAGATTCTTGCTGAGAATTGGGGGTCTCTGTTCCCATAATCACCCCTCTGTGAAGAGTGCATTGGTTCTCCACGGCCTCTGGCAAGTACCCCTGAAGGTTTAACTGTTGGACACATAATTTCTGGCTTCCTTAGAAGTGTCAACACTTGAAGCCCCATGAGGACAAAAGAAGTCAGTAAGTCTCCAGTAGAAATGAGCATCAGCCAGGAAGGAAGTTGGAAGTTCAAGAAGGAGGAGCTTGCGTGCACTGGAATGAAGTTAACACAGTTGTTGCAATGCCATCAGGATCCAGGGCAGGAGGTTCAGGAACAACGGGGATCATCAGTCAGGTAGGACCACCTGTCCTACCCAGGAGTGCTCAGTCGCAAAGTTGTGCCATTGTGGTGAATTGTGGACAATAACTAGATGTGGTCAGATTAATCAAGGAAAAGATTGTTGTGCTCTTCACCGATGATGCAAATCTTTGGAAAAGTTGTTTGCAGAATGGGAAGTAGTTGGGAAAGGATGTAGATGTGGATGAGAGGTGCTCATTGGTGTGGTCCTGCAGGAATAGGGAAAGAGGAATCTCTGGAGGTGGAGACACATTGTGATTTTGGAGAAAATGTGGGTTTTAAGGTAGTCTTAATGGACTCTTAGGTTCAGCCTTTGCCCCTATTTTCCCACACGTAGAAAGAGGAAGGGTGTGTGTATGTGTTTCTTTTAATGCTGCCTTTTGGACACATGATTCCAGGGAGCCGGTAGGTCTTGTTCTTGGCCTTGTTTTCTCACAGATTTATCATGAGCTGTTTATTCTCAGCCCAAGGCATACCTGATGCGATACTTCGCCACATGTTGGTTTAGAAATATTCCACCCTTTGGAGCACACTGGGCCTCCGTTTGAATTCTACTTGTAGAATTTATAAGCTGGTAATCTTAGGAAAGGAACTTATTTCTTAGATGTTTGCATCTGGAAAATCATACTTTCTCATGAAGTTGTTATAAGGATTAGAAATAAAGCACTAGCTTAGTGTCTGGCATAAAAGTACTCACTGAAAGATGCACGTTGTTATTACTATTATTTAGTATTAGTATTAATATTATGACTTGTGTTTGAGTCCCTACTATGAAAACATTTGGATGAAAAAGTAGACTTGTGATGGTCACTCATTTCTAGTGCATCACAAGGGCAAAGAAGAGATGAATAGTGGAAACAGCTGACACTTACTAGATGCTCACTCTGAGCCACGACCTGGGCTAAGCACATGACTCTCTGGCGTGGAGTATGTTGTTCCCATTTTACAGATGAAGAGTCTGAGGCCCAGAATGGCACCGTTAGGAAGTGGTGGTGCTAGCATTCAGACCCAGAGCCCTGACGCCCCGCTGCCTCAGGAGAGGAGGTCTAAAGGCATCTGTGAAGGGTGGCCAGTGGGACAGGGATTATAAACGAGCACTCAGCGGCGTGAAGACCAAAGGGGCAAGGCGTAAGCCCTCTTCATGGTTTTTCCCTTCCGTTAGGTACCTCAGTGAGGGTGTGTCTTTCGAGAAAGTAAGAAAGGCCCCTCATTTGGAGACACACTAAGGAACCCTTGCTCTAACTTAAGATGTTAGGGCTAGCGTGCTGTCGCCTAAGTCCGCCGTTATATTAAGTGTTCTCCACACAGGCAAGATGCAGCAGCCGCATGCGTTGCACTTCCGTTCTCTGTTAGCTGAGACCTGCGGCTGTGCCTTCCTCTTTTCATTCTAGCTTATTGTCAACAGCAGTAACCACAAGTCCTTCCTGTCCCAGAAGTAAGTCTTGCCACACACTCAGCTCTCAACGAGCCGTGAGCGCTGCATTCTGTTCTGTGTGGGGCTTGCCCGAGTCGGCTCCACGGGGTTAAAGTGTTTTTATTGAATTCTCAGAGGGCGACTTGAAAAGAAGTATAGGTGCCTGGGAACAAGATAAACGATCGAGCTCTAATGTAAACAAGCATTACATTACACCTAAATTGTTGAAAGAAGATTTTGTGCTCAGTATTGTACTCAGCAGAACATTTTTTATAACAATAAGGTTGATGAGGGAAAGCTCTGAACGTACTTCAAGTTAGTCTGATTGTTTATCTCAAGGATAAAAAAATAGTGGTAAATTGGGGGACAAGAAGATGCAGAAATTGAAGCGAGGACCTAGTGAAGAGTACTTGCCATTATTTTACTCTCTGGTTTAAACTGAATTCAGGATTTCTCCTTTCTGTGGGTTTCACTGTTGTTGTTTGGTGTTTAGCCGATCATTGTCTCTTTCTTTCCCCCAAGGGCTCAGGAATAGCCTAGTTCTGCAGCAAATTTAAGGTTCTCTGATGGGTTTTGATTGATTATTTTGACCAAATAAGGAACCCTGCTTAAGATCTTTGAATACCTTCTTACTGTTATCCTGAGGCTATAATGAAGTGACTGTTTGTGGTGAAGTTTTAGTCCATGTGGCCCTTTTATGACCTTTCTGCCTCATGAGCTGGAGGTTGGCGGCTGGGGGCCAGTCATGTACACGGACGGCTCTTAGATAACGTGTCTGCCGAGTTTAAGTATTTCATTTTTGAAGGCTGAGAATCAGGAGCACTGCAAATGAATGCTGCTTAGGGCACTCGACCCTGTCACTTGGCAGAGTAGGTAGGTTTAGGGTGCGTTAGGAGGCGGGGAGGTGGAAGATAGTTTGTGGTTTTGCTTTACTGCAGCTCAGATAGGCGGGATCCAAGTAAAAAAATGAATGCCTTCATCATCCTTTTACATGACGGTGACTAGAATTGCAGATTCTAAACAAGCATTCTCTCTTTCAAATGAGGATTTTGGAAAACAGCATGAAGGAAGATTGATAGGTAAAATCTTATGGTCTTGCTCTTTATATCAGCCCCAAATATTTACTGAAGCTAGAAGGAAAAAAAGACAGACTTTCCTCTTCTCTCTCCCAAACGTGTGATTGTTTAGAACTCAAGTGCAACATCTGGATGTCAGATATACAGAGAGCAATTTATGGAGTGTGAAAGATTTGAAATATTCAGTGTCCTTTAGCGGGAACTCAACTTTCTGGGGCTGCTTTTTTTCTCTCTCTCCTCCCGGCACAAAGCAGGCAATTCTGAGATCGCCTTTGCCTGTCTGAATTAAACCCTTTGTGCCCGGGTCCCATAAACAATGTGCTTTTTAAACGAGAGCCCCCTCCCCGCCCCGGGCCCTTTTCTCCAGCGTGGGCAGCCAATCGGCTGCACCCGAGCCGCAGTGCTGGAGCACTTTGCCTTCTGAGCAGCAACAACATACTAATTTGATGCACACATGGATGCCTCGCGCGCTCTGCAAATTCATCACCGGCATCTTGCATTAGTCATCTGACGGACTGCCAAATGTTTCATTTTCTTTTCATGTGACTTTATTATTACCACCTCTCTCCTCTCTTCCAAAACCTCCCCAAAGGGGCGGAGGGGTGGGAAATCCAGCAGAAACCCAGCCCTGCCTTTCTTTCCACACGAGAGCCAGTGTGGGGCTGATAACGCTGCGAATGCGTTGATGGCAGCCTTGCCGAGCGAGACCTGCACTTAACTTGCAGCTGCCTCCCGAGCCGGGTTTCAAGATGTCCACGCCCCGGGTGACAGCCGGCGGGGCGCTGCCCTGGGCTGGGGCGGCGGTGCTGAACGGCAGCCTGCAGTGAGAGCCCGCCGCCGCTGCTGCCCAGGAGCAACCTAATGGTGCCTGTGCTTTGTTTTAGTTCATCAAATTTCCACGACTCATTAGGCACTTTGCCCCGTGCTCCTCTTCCTCCTCCTTCCGCCTCCCCGCCCCCACCCCCACCCCCGATTTTTTGTCTTCCTGTCCCTCACCCTGCAGCCCTAACTCTGGCTCCTGCTTCCCTTTTTGACAGTAACGGCACAGCCAACAAGATGAACGGCGCTTTGGATCACTCAGACCAACCAGACCCAGATGCCATTAAGATGTTTGTCGGACAGATCCCCCGGTCCTGGTCGGAAAAGGAGCTGAAAGAACTTTTTGAGCCTTACGGAGCCGTCTACCAGATCAATGTCCTCCGGGACCGGAGTCAGAACCCTCCCCAGAGTAAAGGTACAGACAGCAGCGGGGAGCACGCGCTTGGGGGCGCGTGGTCGGGGCGTGCGGGAGGGGGAGGTCCTGGGCATCCCTGGGCGTCCGGGGAGTCGCGGGAGGGAGGAGGGCAGGAGAGAGCCACCCGCTACCCTTGTGCCCAGCGGCCAGCCCGGCTCCGCCCAGCGCCCCCGCCCGCCTCCTGGGCAGGTGGACCAGCTGGCCTGGGATGCGGGGAGGGAGGCGCCGCGGGAGGAGGGCGCGGCCGCGCGTCTGTCCAGGCGCGTGATTCCTCCCTGAGGTCACTTTCGAGGCAGCACAGGCTCTGCTGGGCGGAGCGGCTTGCCCCTCTGAGGAATAGTGTTCCTTAGCCTTGCATTTCAGACGCTCTTTCTACCTCTGTCTTTCGGTGACTGCCCATGTAATTACAATTGCATTTCACTTTTACATACCCTGTGGGGATCTCGAAATACCTTATAAACTGATAATCGCTGGTGTGAGGGATAAAGGTCACACTTCTAGGAGGGACATCAATTCCTGGGCTCTAGATAGGGCTCATTAAGTGAAGTGTGCCTTTTGGGGCAGGAAGTAGCACCCTAGTGGCCTTAAATAGTTAGCACGCCTTCAAAAATGCTTGTGGTTTACGCCCTCAGCAGTGGTAAGATTCAAGTGTACAATCTGGTGCTTGTGACTGCCTCCATTTTAAGATGAGGGTGATTGGGGAGGGGAGGGGGGGACACAGTTACTGAAAAAGAGGCCAGAAACCTCTGTCCAGGTTGAAGCTTCTGTGTATTGGAGTCACCCTTTGTAAGCTCTGTGCAGTTGGAATTTAAAATCTCTCCTCTGCTGCTACCACTGGGTTTCTGTCCATGTTTTAACCTTGCTTTAATAATTTTGTTCTTCGTTCTTGATCCCTTGGTCTTCTCCCCCAGGGTTCCTCCATCTCTGGGGGTCTCACAGTTTCTCTTTCTTTCTCTGCACCTTGGTATTTCTGCCCGGCCTGTTATTTTATTTCTGTGTTGCCTCTCATGAGAGCTCCTGCAAGCTCATGGTCTGGCTTGTACATACACTTTATTTGAGCACACGAACATCACCCCATTCTGTTCCCAGAGCCTATTCCAGCCTGTCGAGGTGAAGGGCTTAAACTAAGTCATTGTGAAAACTCTGACCTTCTCTGACTGAGAAAGGTTGGGCCATCTCTTGTTCCCTATAGTTACTGAGGTGTGATAGGACTTTTTGGGTCCTTTTAAGAAATTTTAAAACCCCTAGACAATATCTATTTTATAAAGGCAAACAGACATGCCTTCAAATTATGTTTATAGCACTCTCCTTTTCTATCTCAAAACATTTTATGTAACACCAAGTGTGTTTTCAAAAGAACATATATAAGAATGTTGTTACTATATACTTGATTTTACTAGAATTTGTAAAAGGGAAAAGTAGATATCTAAAACTCAATAGGATTAAAAACATCACAAATTAGGGCAGTGCCAAGACTCTTCGTTGATCATATTCCTAAACTGTTTACCTATGTTTCCCAGAGGGAGAAGACGAGAAATTAATACTTTCACAGTATCCTACTGAGCAAAGGCAGTTTAATGCCCTGGGCTGGGGCCGAGGAGTTAGCCAGTAAGGGCCCTCCCAGCATTGAGAATGGCGGCCACGGTGCACTGGGCCAGAGGCAGCAAACCGGTGCTTGAGAGCAGTCACCACAGGTCGTCCTCGGCTAGGAAAACATGCCTCCAAATTCCAGTTCATTCAGCATTTTTTGAAATGACCTGTGACATCGTGATCAGAGCTCATTCGTGATTATGATGCCTGCTTACTTGCATTTTAGCTTTTGATGACACGTGTCCTAGTTTAGCCAAAAAGACCTTTCTCTCCGTCAAGTAAGGACTTCAACGTGGCCTGGTTCTTCCACCAAGTTCTCTTTTCCCCAGTATTCCTCTGAGCAGCATCTTTACCAGGCTGTATTTGTGACTCTGTGTTTTGTTAACTTCATTCACTAGGTCTTATAACTAACTTCATCAAAATAGTTTGCATCAGCCCAGAGTCTCAGAGGGGAAGGGAGCCCTGGTGAGGGAATTCATTTTTTGGAGCAGATGCTGGGTACCAGGCCCTATGTTCGGAGTGTTGCATATGTTTTCTCATTTCATTCTTAACGGAATCCTGAAAGTAGGTGGTCCTAGTCACATTTTACAGATGAGCAAACCGAGGATCACAAAAAGTTAAGAAATATAGCCTAGGTGAATCAGCCAGTAAGTGGCAGAGTAGAAATTTGACCACAGTTGATCTGTCTTCATGTGTTAACACCAGCTTACCTCTCAGTGAGAGGAGGCCAAAACCAGCTTTGGTTGGCTTTATTTCAGGGTTGGGCTGGGAGCCTTCTCTTTTCCCTAAGGGTTCCCAAAGCGAAAGGAAGGAATTTCGCCCTTCAAGAACACGGTTGATTTTGGTTCTATCTTTGTCCGTAGTTTTTTGGTTTTGGTTTTTTTTTTTTTTTTTCACTCCTGAGTTTAGATTGTACATCACTCCAACTCACAGTATCCTGGGATAGAAGTTACAGATGAAATCATTCAGATCTTACCTTTGGAAATATAGGTCAATTCCCATTACTGAACTCCAAGTCTCACATCAAATATTGCTTGAAGTACGTGGGCTGCCAGCCAAAGCTTGAAAGGGTTTTTGTTATACAGACATCTCTGTTGTAACGGCGTTTGTTGTGATAGGATTGGAGCTGTGTAATGACATTCCTCTTGGAGGATTACAGCCCTTACCTGCCCGCTTAGGTTTGGAGATCAGCATCCACCACTTTTCCTTACACCGAGCCCTGTGTGTGCTGTACGTCGTTTGCGTGTTCATGGGTGAAATGCAACCCCACATTTACGTTGGTTCTGATTCTATCAACAGAATAAAATCACCTTGCTTTCCCAGGGCTGATATCAGAGCCTCAGAAATTAGAAGTTTGGAAGCTCTGTCTAAACATGGTTTAAATTACAGCAGGTTTTAGAGTGGCCTTGATTCATTGCCTTACCGACGACAGTGGTTCCCAGGAAAGAGACAAAAATCAGGCTGTTACCTAACCCAGGTGAATACGGTTTTCCCTCTCACTTTGCATTTGAGGTTCTGTTGAATCTTGAGGCATAAAAACTTCTTCTGGTTTTGAAAATATCCTTTAAGAGTTAGAGTCTCAGCTGTCTGTTTCTTCTCCCACGTAAATACGTGTGTTGATTAAGCCTTAGCAACTCTGGGGAACCTGGTTAAGTAAACTCTCCCACCTACCAGGGCTGAGAGAGAGGATGTTTTATTCAGCAGTTATTGGCCGAGTCCCGACAGTGAGAAATACCATCCACGTAGTAGTTAAGAGCGTGGCGTTTGAAGTCGGACAAACCTAAATTGAATTTCTGGCTCTACCACATCCTAGGTGTTGGCCTTGGGCACTTTACTTAATCTCATCTGGAAGTGGAGACAGTAAGGTTGCTGAGATGATGCAGTCACGTGCTCTGCACAGAACTGGAATGTGGTGGGAGCGTCTGCAGTGGAGGTGACTCTGGCTGTTAGTCTCATCATCACTGTCCCTGAGAACCTGAAATCTAATAGGGGCAATGAGGTAGATACTGAGGTAACAGAACATAAAAGAACGTGAGATGAGAGTAAGAAAGAAATGAGTCTATTTGAACTCTGTAGGTTCGGGGAGGAATGAATAACTTCGTTACGCAGGCAGGAAAAGATGGCCTCTTGACCAAATCTTGGGGGAAAAAGTAATGATAGGATTTCAGTGAGTGAAGACTGTGTCGAACAAACAGTGCATGGAGTTGGACCAGCCCGATTCTGGAAGGGAGGTGAGCACACCCAGGGGAGTTCCAGGAGCTGAGAGCTCTTCCCGAGTTCAGAGGAAGTGGGAAATGCGGGCAATGAAATGGAAGTGGGGAGGATGAGGAGGCTGAGAGAGAAAGGCTGGGACCAGGGCCTAGAGGGCCTTACTTCTCGGGCTGAAATACTTGACTCTTACTTCTTAGACAGCCGAGGGTCTGGGAGGGTATTTTGGCCACAGGGAGGGTGGCCAGGAGCCCCATGCAGGGTTGGGGGCAGTGTGTGTGGAGCCTGGACAGAGCACTGTGTGTCATGGCAATGCAGAGGGCAGAGTTGAGTAGCACAGATGGGACCAGTGGTGGAAGGAAAGGGACTTGGTAACTCACTTGGGGCTGTGACAACCGGGCAGTTTGGCCTCAACTTGGAGAAACAGGAGAGCAGTCGGCAGGTGGGAGCAGGTGGGGAGAGGCACAGTCAGTTCAGTTTTGATCACATTGAGTCTGAGGTGCCTCAGAAGAGTCGAGAAGGTTGCAGGCCAAGGACAGCCATCGGATTTGGTCACGGGAGGACTTGGGCGCATTTCAGAAGGACAGTGGAGGTCAGGAGAGGGGTTGTGGAGCTGTCCGTGTGGGGCTATGAGTGGCGACGACCCTTTCTGATAGTCGAATCATGAAAGAAAGAGAACTTAGATAGAGCGCTTTTTTTCTTTGAAGCTGAAGAAAAAAGGAACAAGCAAAAACAGACAGTAAGTGCAGGGAAGACAGGGCTTAGGATCCTTAAAGGGACGAAAAGTTACTGAAGAGCACACGTGAACGGGTGGAAAGATGCTTCATTCGAGACAGCGGGGCCATTAAGCAAAAGTAACACCCGTGCGAATTTCAGTCTGATGGAGGGAGATTGACACTCCCTTCCCAGAAGCCGTCGGTCTTCGCAGGAGACCATACGCTTCTCAGAAGGCTGGGTGGAATCGAAGGCTTGAGAAGAGCGGAGAAGGTGTCAAATGACTGCTTTGAGACCTCCAGTAGGGGAGAGGAAAAGGGAATTATTGAGCAGGAGGAGGGCCCAGTGACCCTTGGATGTGTCCATTTACAGGCAGCCCTAGTGGTTGTGGTTCTGTGACCGTGTGTCAGCGAGTGAGCAGAGACACAGAATCCTAGGGGACCTGGGGTTGGAGATGACCAAGAGAGATGTGGCTGAAGGTCAGGAAGGATGTTCATTGCATCAGAATGTTCTCTGAGGTCCCAGATGAGGAAGCTGGTTAAGATGAAGGATAGCTCAGGTCCAGGAGGAGAAGAGGATTCGAGGCTGGGGATGGTGAATGAAGGACAATGCAGGGGGCGGCAGGGATGGAGACATTGTCCAGCAACCCCAAACCCGAGAACCTCTGACGGGTAGATCAGTTGTGCGCCTTGGCTTCTCTCTCTTGATGTTTCCATTTTAATCAATTTTATCCCAGGGTCACAGCACCCTGAAAAAACCTACTCTGTGGTGAACGCTAGCTAGATGTTTCTAAGTTCAAGCGGTCAGATGTTATTATTTTTATTTCACTGGCAGAAACTCCGAGGAGCCTGTGCTCAGTTACCGGATTAGTCCTTGGGCATCTGAGCTGGGGAGGAAGCAGACCCTTGGCCCTAAGCAGGGCCTTGCCCATTTTACTGTTTATCTTTGGCGGCTTCTCAGCCAGAAAGGGAACTAGAAAGGGGAAGTGGCTTGTGTCGACAAGCTCCCTCTGAGCTACAGGCCTGAAGAGCAGAACTTCCTTTTTTCTAGAAATGTGCTCAGAGATCATGGCATAACTACCGCGCAGCTGCAGCCCTTCCAGCACCACGAGTCCAGGGTGGGTAGAAGGAAGATCAAACTCATGGCTCCTTGGGGAGGGGTGATTACCTTTAAATCTCAGAAGAGCAGCGTTTGTGGTGGTTGTAATGCTCCTGCCCACTCGTCTCCTGGTTGGTCCAGCTGCAGTTGGCATGATGCCAGGGGCCGGGCCTGGACCACGGCTTGCCTTGGGTGGTTTCATCCACAGCCCTCCTCCCTCTGCTGACCTTAGACTGTGACAGAGTATGAGTCGCTTCTTTCCTTCTTCCTGCCTTGACTTCAGTCTTCAGGAATTCATTCACAGAATCTCAGCTCATCCTCATCACTTCCCAGTTCAGTACGTTGCAAAAGTTGTCCTGGAGAATGTGATGAGATGGCCAGCGAGAGAACAGGGGAGGTGAAGGAGAGGGAAAGAAGGGTCAAGAGCACCAGCGCTAAGGGGGGAGGGTAGAGCTCAGCGGTAGAGCACATGCTTAGCATGCACAAGGTCCTGGGTTCGATCCCCAGTACCTCCATTTAAAAAAAAAATTGAAATTTGTTTAAAAAAAAAAAGAGCATGAAAGCTAAGTGTCCCTTCACCCCAGGAACCCCAGATAGTTAGACAGTCAGGTGGAAAGGTCTACTTTCAGAACCTGGCAGGACAGCCCTGAGTCCAGAAGTTTCCTCTGTGCTGTGAGAGAAGGAAGGCAGGCCCTGGAGCCGGGGGTCTTATACCTGGGGTGTATTATCACAGCCTTGTCTAGAGAGCACCCCAAACCTCGGCACCTCTGCATGGGGATCCCTGCCTCCCGGGTGTTCCACGTGTTCAGTGGGAGAATGAATGTGGATCTTGCTGGTGGAGTCCGAAGTTGAGAGTTATAACCTGAATTCTTCTTCAAAATGTGAAAAGCTTGTCCTTTTTATTCAAGGAAGAATGTTTGGGGGCTGGGAGTGGGGAGACCTGTTTCTGTGTTTCTTGCCTTTGTTTTCTTCTAAAAGACTCTCAGAAACCTGCCTTGTGTGGTAGACATGGACTTGGAGCCAATTTATTTAAGTGCTGTCCTCTGGAAATCAGGACTTGAGAAAGAATTCAGAACACAGGAAGATGAGCCAATTTTACATTTTTAACGCACGCAAGTCAGGGAGAGGATTTCTGCCCTAAATTTCTTGCAGGCTAGGGTTGCTGCCCTAGATTTTCTGGAAGAGCCCCAGTTACGTTCATGCTGCCTCAGTGGCCCACGAGAAGGATGCATTCATCCTGAATTAATTTTGTGTCAACAGAAATCACCCTGTAACGTATTGTGACACTCTTCCATCATTGGCTGATCGAGGTCCTGCAGGATAAACATAAAATAGAGTCAATCTTTATACTCATGCAAGCACGGATCCTTACCACATCCTTGTGAAAGGTGGATTTGTTAGTTGTGGTGTATGGTTATGTTAAAAAAAAAATTCAGTTTCTTGAAATGGAGTTTTGGATTATTTTGGCTCCCATTGACCACACCCATGGAACTGGTTGAGATTAACGAGAGAGCGTTGTTAAGTGAGCCTTGTTTTAAGTTAAGGTGAGAAGGAATCCCTTAAACACCCCGTACTCTGGTGCCGAGAGACTGGACAGTGCTTGTTACTTACATCAAAGGGCGGCGTCTACCCTGGCAGATAATATCTAACTTGGGTGCATTATGATCCTTCCATCTCTGGAGGGAAAAAGAGGAAGAAAGGGCAGGAGCAGGGCGATCTGGAGGACACCACGGAGCAAGCCGGTATCAAAGAAGAAATGAAATTACTTAAGGTCACTTCTGACCATTTTGTTTTCTTCTCTTCTGTCGGGGCCATCAGCTGGTCCCCAATCATCTTATCCCCGGTAGATTTGCATTTCTGGAATTAAAGGGGCAAAACAATAAAGAAAACAGGCGGGAGAAGAAAGGAGAATGGGCTATTTTTGGTAGAAATCTGCCACAGAAAGTAAACCCAGGGTTTCATGGCTTCTGTCTGTTTGAACCCCTCCAGCGCGTGTTAGAGGGTGACTGCAGGCGCGAAGTCTAGGGGATCTCACAGCTCACATTTCCTTTTGGTACATTTATGATTTGCTTGCCTGGAGGTCTTACTTGCCTTTTAGTTTGCACCCAACAAAATTTCCCCACAATAGAGATGCTCTACCATCTGTTACACAGTGGTTCTACTCTGGGTCACCATACTGTGGGGCGTTACGAAAGCAGTCTTTGGAAATCAGAAGTGCAGTTTGCTAAGCAGAAAGGGAAGTGCGATCTCTGGGGCCATGCCGTTACTCACTCTGCAACACACACGCCTTGCCTGGGGCCTACCTCAGCGTGACCCTCCCTCCCTTACTCACTTTTGCTTCAGGGACCCCAGATAGTCAGGCAGTCAGGTTGAAAGGTCTACTTCCTTCCTTCTTCAAACTTTGCTTCTAACTGAAATTTAAAATCTGCCGTAGTTACGCTACATTTTAGATGTGTTCAGAAATGCTAGCATTAAAAATACAAATAAAATCATTACATACCTTATGAAGCAGTTCATTATCCTTAATAATTCCAACCATGGAAAAATGTACCATGCTGTTAGCACAATTAGCTCCCTTTTGCTTATCTCGTGTTCATAGATTCCTTTTTTTTTTATTGAATTATAGTTGATTTACAATGTACAGCAGAGTGATTCAGTTGTACATATATATAAATCTATTCTTTTTCAGATCCTTTTCCATTATAGATTATTAAAAGATACTGAATATAGTTCCCTGTGCTCTACAGTAGGCCCTTGTTGTTTATCTATTTTATATCTGTTAATCCAAAACTCCTAATTTATCCTTCCTCCCCTTTCTCCTTTGGGAATCATAAATTGGTTTTCTATGTCTGTGAGTCTGTTTCTCTTTTGCAAATAAGTTCATTTGTATCATTTTTTTGAGATTCCACATATAAGTAATATCATATGATATTTGTCTTTGACTTAATTTAGTATAATAATTTGTAGGTCCATCCATGTTGCCTCAAATGGCATGGTATCATTCCTGTTTGTGGCTGAGTAATAGTCCATTGTGTATATCACATCATAGATTCTTAAAAGACTGAATTTCCACCCTTGGACCAGTGGCCTCAGATGCTACCAAGATTTAGGCATGAGACTTTTATTCTTTGTCCAATTTCACTGATCCCAAGACCATCCATTCTCATGTTTTGTTGTCTAATGTTGTCTGGCCCAGACCTCTTACTGGAATGGTTCTCCCTCCAGTTGGACATAAGCATGCCAGGATTAAATGAATAAATACAGAGCAATCATTCTGACCTTTAAAACCAGAGGAAACTAGAAAGGGAGGGAAAGAGAATTGGCCAAATGGGGAAAAGTAAAAGGCTAAAATAATATGAGTGAGCAACAGATTGATACGGGCTTATAGACTCTGGCAGTGGAAATGATGGATGATGGTATGTTGGCTTTTAGGACAGTTGGTCAAGAGGATGGAAAATGTTCTGACCCATGCTGTGAAATTCAGTGGAAAGTCAGTTAGAGATCAGGTATCACATTAGAGAAATTTGCAGTGAACTAGAGCAATTAAATATATTAAAGCACCAGGGTCTTCAAATGTCTGAGGATATTTTCAGATCTGCTTGGATGAGCACATGGGATGGAGAAAGGAAAAAACACACATGTGGGATGGCGGATTACGACGTGTGTGGATTTCACAAGCCCCTTTTTCACCGAGTCATGTAGACAGACACAGGGGCAGCAAGGGAAAAAGCACGTTTGCTGTAAATGCAAAAGGGAGGTATTTTGCTGAACCAGGGACAGGTTATAGCGATGAAAACTCGTGAGTCCAGGAGAATGGGGTTGGCAGTTGAAACCCCACAGGAATTGGTATTAAGATCAATAGTTTTTCACTCTCTATGTAAATGACCAAAAAAGATGTCTCTCATCCAGTCTCCCTATTCTGGCATTGATTCAAATTAGAGAAACCCAATTGGAGACATAGACTTTGGGCAGGAATAAAGGAATGTGATTTCCCCATTTCTATTAGAGGATCATAAATTGGAATTAGAGAAGTAAGTCAAAAAGATTGAAAGAGAACATCCACCCATCCCACTTTTTGGCCCTGAATCTGATCGTTATGGGATGTTTTGGGTGTGTTAGGCCCATGTCAGACAAGTACACAACCTGCATGTAAATGGAGAGCTACCTCTTCTTAATAGCCTTCAGCATCCTCTGTGGCCTCTTGCCAGCCAAATCTGTAAATTCTCGTAGACTTGTTTTTAGTTTTAGGTGGAAACACATATTTCCCAAACTCTCCATAGTTTAATGGAAACCACAACACAGACGTATAGAGAGACCAGATAATGGGGGGTGGGGAGCATTAGAAACCCGGCTTCCAACTAGTTAATGGTCCAAATGTCCCCTCAAATGCGAAACACTCCAAATGAAGATCACAGAAACCAAGTGTTAAGGAAGAAGCAATTCACCTCTTTTCACAGGAGCTTTCTCGCTCGGATGTAGGCCACGATGCCTAATATTAGGAAGTGTTATTGAAGTTCTGTCAAGGGGATGGACGCGTTCCCAAGGAGAGGCAGCAGGCCTCCCAGGGGCCCGGGAGGGTGAGCCCGTGTGGAAAGGTCCGGGAGGTTAACTTGAAAGGCCTGAGAGCACTGAGTCCCAAGCATGAAGAGAAGGAAAGGCTGTTTTCAAACATGAAAAGAGGGATTGTGCTCTCAAAAAAAAAAAGCTAGAAGAGAGAGTATGATTGAAGTCTGGACGATGCTGAAGTGCAGAGTGAGGCTGTGCAGAGATAAGGTCTTTGAATTAACGCTAAGCCCCAGGATCCCAGGGCTCAGACGTGAAATGTTGGGACGGCAGGCCCAGCGTGGAGCGGGGGCCAAGCTTTGACACTGAAGAGGTGGTGAACTCAGAGAAGAGGAAGAAAGTTGAGGAGAGGGTGGGGGCAGCTGCTCACAGTCCCCCAGGAGTGGCCCGCAGGCCCGCACCTTCCTGAGACATCACCCCTTCACTCGTAACAGGGACGTGGAGCTCAGGGTAGCCTTGAAAGCCCCGGGTCCCATTTAATGCACAGTTTCATGTAGACGAGAAAAGGTGGAAGATGGGCCCAGAAAGCTGGCCACGTGTTGACCAAAGTACCAGCCCCAGGGCAGTAAACGTCCATTAGCGCCTACAGGGTGCGAGGCATTGTGTTCGGTGCTGAGAACACAGCGGGGGCCGTGTTCTTTGACCTCAAGCGGGGGAGAGGGGATGGAACGGCGTTCACGGGAGGATGGCGGGAGTTCTTTAGAAACGTAGAGCCTGCTTTGGGTGGTCAGCGTCCACATAGGTGCGTGCGTGTTGTCTCTCTTGGAGGAGATGCTCTGGAAGCCTCAGGAGCAGAGGAGCCTGTGCTGCCCGTAGAATGAAGGTGAAGTGAGCGCTGGGGGAGCCGCAGGTCATGGGATAGTGGGAGTCTGAGGTTTTTTCTTCCCGTATCCCTATTTTCGTCCCCTCTTTTTCTTCAGTTTTAGTTTTCTTTCTTCTTTCTCCCCCTTGTTGGGGAGCTGAGGGTAAGATTAGTCTGAGTGTCACTAAATCAGCTTTGCGGAGGGGTCTCCATCAAATCAAGGGTGTGCAGTTTACAGCCTCCTGTGAGCAAAACTAAGAGGCTGGTCCTGGGCCCGTGGCCCTCCCTACCCACCCCCACCCAGGGCAACACAGTTTGTAACTCAGGTTCCTGAAGAACACGCTGACTCCTACCTGATGGAGCCACGTCCAGTTGACACTAAGGAGCAACTGATAGCCTTGACCCTCATGGGAGGCCTGTGAGTCCACATGTGTCTTGTGTGCAGTGCACACACGCCTGTCAAACTTGGTGGTGACTCGAAGTTAGTTATTGCTTTGAATGCCGTTTCTTCAGCCGGATCTGCTTCTGCCTGCACGGCGGACTTCTGAGGAATAAATCCGTTGTACAGTATGGACTCTGCATTGCCTGGGGCGGGGCCTGGGGTGGGGTGGGAGCCGAGCAAAGGGTGGACGTGGAGTGGACCCTGGAGAAGAAGAGTCCTACACACAGTTTAAATCGGCATTTCGGGGGGAAGGGGGGGACATGGTAGCGTGAGGCCGGGGAGGGCTGGTCCCTAAAAACCACTGGCCTCCGGGGAAAGAGGCTCAAAGTCTACAAAGCAAATACTTGCAGCCCAGAATCAGAGCATTTAGAGGGCCTCCTGCAGACCCCAGACCTAAGTAGTTATTCAGAATTCTTGATCCTGATGTCCCTGGTCTTGAGGACAGCAGACTCCTTGAGAATAATTATGTGTCTGAGCAGCTTGCCCTGGCCCCCGTCCCGTGGGCGTTCTGTCACAACTGCGGGCCTCACGTCTGAGCGGCCCAGCACGCTGGGCCGTGTGTGACATCGCACTGGACTTTCTGTTGGGGGTTTTCAGGTTTGGCACCCGGACCTTTCTGTGCGATGGTTCAAAGTTGACAATGGGACTGCCACCAGCCAGATGCTCCCTCTGAGTTACTTTGATGCGTGTATCATTCTCTGTTCCCCAGCCTCTCTCATTGCCTGCTGCAGTCAGCTTTGAAGATGGCTGATGGGCACTAGAAGGGCGTTTTGTGACCTCGAGTGGACTAACATTTCCTGATGTTCATGGCAGAAGTCTCGAGGCATCCTGAACTCACCCTCCCCAAGATCACTGTCACACAGAGGCCAGTTCTTCACCCACCCCTACACTCTACAGAATCGCCCCTCATTTCAGAAGCCTGCACAGGGTAGCTCCTTGTGGACATAGTACCTTTAAGGTAACTGTTGGAAGAGTCCCCACTTTGAAAAGGAAGTAAACGTGCTTGCTAACATTGGCTTTCGGTCACATTAATAGCTCTATCTTTAAAAATTGCATTATTAAGGCTTCCCTTACGTGGGATTTACTTTCTATTGAGTAGAGAAGTATTGTAGTAATTGATACCAACCTGCACATGTTAGGAAAACAGGTTAGGTTTTCCTAACATGTTATATAGTTAATACAACCTAGCAAAAGACGTAAAATTCTTATTTTTCACTTTCTGTGTTGTTTAAAGGTTCTCCACGTCAGGTTGGTTGGTGTTTGTTTAGTTGAGTGTTTGGTTTTTGTCTGTTTATGTTCTCGTGTTTGAATTTTTTAAAAGAATTTTAGGCTGTTAAAAAGAGGAGGGCTTATTTGTATGAGTTATGAAAAAGCATTGCTTAATGTATTCGCACTGCTGCTGTGCTGGGGACATACCTGCCCTGGGCACTTCCGTGAGGCTGGAATGAGACAGACTAGCTTAGTTTCGCTCTCAAGACTGAGTTTAGTTCCTCGGCAGCAGAACAGCAAATAGGGCTTTCATTGTTTTAATCCTCCGTGTGGTGTCCATGGGACGAGGGCAGGCAGACAAGACCTTTTGAGGTGCAGGACCATCCATCTTGCCCTTTCTCTGAAGCATCCAGCAGTAACTGGCTCATTTGGGGTGAGAATGCTAACCCACCCTGGAAAGGTTGAGGAGGACCTTCCTCTGCATCCTCTGCCCCAAGTGTGGTCCTAATTCACACGGTCCCAGGAGCTGACGGAGAGAGTATTGAGGGTGTTGCCATCTCCCCCTGAAGTCAGCGCATCCTGGAGCTGCCCGTAGGAGACAATCACTATGGCTGAACAGGACAAAACCCAGTTTGGAAGAACGTTGCTTCCCAGGAGGGGTCGAGGAGATGACCTCTGAGGAGGGGGATGGGCTGTTTTATAAAGGGCTAGATGGATCCATGAACATGAACACTCCTCTCAGAGCTGCCCCCACCCCGCCCTCTCCCGCTTCCTTCTGCACGACCCAGGGAGCAACCTGGTTCGGCAAAAACAAGTGTAGGCAATTTCCATGCCCCGTCCTCTCTCCTCTTGGCCAAGCAGGCTGCTGAGTGTGATGCTCTCTTTGTGGAGCGGACATCTGTCTAATGGGAACTGGACTGTGACCACCAGTTCATTTCACAGAGGCCACCGTACAGCTGCCAGATGGTGACGGGTCTTAGCTACTTTGCAAGTCCAATATGTTCCCCTCTGGAGGTGGAAAACGGATGGGTCCCTCCACCAAGCCCATGTCCTGGCAAAGGCAGGGCTGCTGAGAGCCAAGGCTTTGCTCTCCTCTCTTTGAAGGTAGAAAAAGACATGAGTCTATGAAAGACACAATTTTTTTTAATCAAACCTTTGGGCTCTCCTCTCTTCCTAATTGTTCTCTAATCCGGACTTGGGAGCACGGTGTGTCAGTGGGACATGTCAGGCTTCCATCACAGATGAAACTCCCAGGCAGATAAGATTGTGGCAACTGAGGAGGAGCAGGGAAGAGTCCCCTGTCCACTGGCAGAGTGTGATTGTTGAACGTGGACTAATCAGTAGCCGGCAGGCCTGCCACGTGCCTTCAGGAAGCCCTGCCGGGAGCACTCAGCAGATTAGAGGAGGGCCTGCCTCTCCGAGGCTTTCTCTTTCCCTGCGTTAGCTGAACTGCTGCACGAGGAGACGTAAAACCATTGGTCGGACGGCCCTAGCAACACACAGTGCTGTGTTGACACGGCTCCCATCACGTGCTTGCAATGAAAACGCTGTATTTTTAGAACACTTCAAAGCAAGGAAACTGTTAAAGCCATATCACATCCTCCTTGCCATCCAGTCACTTCCTTCGTGCCCCCAGGAAAATCGCCCCCATTTTGTAGAAGAGGAACCAGAGACAAAGATGGAGTAATGTTTTGAGCAAAGCTGATAATGCCAGGGAAAATTGCTGATCTCGTCTCAAAACCGAACGCCTCCTTCGGAGTCATCTTTCTAATGCTTCTGCCCCTTCTACCAACGCCACGTGGGTTCCGCATGACCTTGCATCTCAGCCTTAATATTGTATGGGGAGATCAAAAGACAACTCAGTCTCCCATTTTCTTCCATGGCATTCATTCAAATAAAAATAGGCACATAATACTGTCTTGAAAAAAATCGAAGCTCGAGGCACACTTTGAAAATCTTTTAGAATTTCTAACACTTATTTTCATAAGTATCTTCCACGCCGCTAGCTGAGACCACTGTCGGCAGACTGTTGGCTATGTCTCCGCGGTGCCGGGGCCGAGCCCAGTGCCTGGCGTGGATCAGGCGATCCCAGTTAGCCGCAGGGGGACGAGCGAAGTGAATATTGCCTCTCAGTCTCCCAACACCGACTTACACGTTTTTACAGAGTTATTGCTGAAAGACAGAGAGAAACTTTCACTCATTCCTAGAACGTGTTTTGAAAGCCTCACGTGCTAGGCGGTGTGCATCGTACCAGGTGTCCGGAGTCAGAAGGCATGGCCGTGTCCATAGGGCACTGAGGGTCTATAGGAAGGCGAGGTGGGTGCCCACGGGCTGATTGCATGTGTGGGTGTGGTGGGGAGAGAGTCTGCAATGTTCCTTCTCTTCCTGAAAGCCCTCTGGCCCAAGAAAAGTAAAGAACAACAGCAGTGTACAAATGGGGGGGGGGGCTTCTGAGTTGTCCGACTGGAATGGCGGACAGGTGTCTGCTAAAAACCACGCCTTCAGCTAGGAAAGTATTTCGGGTGTCCGGAGGCTGTGCCCACCATCAGGCCTCAGCATTGTCCCAAAACAACACACGTAACAGTCTGTCCCCACCGCGCCCCAGGTCAGTCCCTGTCAGCACCGCCCCCACCAGATCCGCGGGGCTGAGGTGGGTCTTCCGTGAGGCTATGTTCGTTAGGCCATCTATGCTCAGTTATTTGGGACTAGAAGGGAAGAAACGAAGATCACATAAGTGAACAGCATTTTATCAGCTGTCACTCTGCACAAAGTTGAGGTGATGTTACATGTGTGTGTTAGGTGTGCTTTTCCTGATTTAGGCTGGTGGCCATGTCGTGTTTAGCTCTTGTGTACTCTGCCTTTAAAATACCAGCTTCCAGTCAAATGCTATGGAATTGGATGACAGTGGAGCCAAAAGACCGCATGGTGCAGGGGTGAAGAACAGGCCTTGGAGATTAAGTGTCCTGGTTCCGACTCCCCCATACCTCCTTTTCTTTGTGTCACCTGATGCCCCCGTGCCTTGGATGAATAGGGCCATTAGACAGATGCAATGAGATAGTACATGTCGAGCACTGAGGACGGCGTCTGGCACGTAATACCCTGTCATCCCGCCCTGTCTGCTCTCGATGAGAAAACTGAACTACGGTGAGGTTAGGCGAGCAACACGTCTAACGTCACCCAGCTGCACCTCTGCATGCAGCCTCCATTCCAAACAAAAAATGGCCTTTCAGTAGAAGCAGGATCAGTTCTTGGTACTGTTGTCAGTAGCAACAACAATATCGTTACTTATTTATTATTTATTCAGAGTACTTGGTATGTGCCAGGTCCCACGCTAAGGGCTTATTATGCAATGTCTTGCTGTAACATACGTCCTCTCAACAACTTTGGGAGTCAAGTATGATTTATTGAGCCCATTTGATAGCAAAGAGAATGGAAACTTACAGAACAGACACACCTAAATAAGTGGCAGGCGGGGAATTAGAACCTGAGTCGTTTGTCTTCAGAGTCCCTGCTGCTAACCATTGCGCTGCCCTGCCTCCCAGGGCCCTCCTGCACTCTGAGTATCTCTCTTTTTGTTTTTATTGACTACGAATTGTAAATTATATTTGAAATTACTAATTGAAATTATCTGGTTCTTTCCTTTTCCAAATGCACACTCCTCTGGACTGTAAGCTGTCTTGGACATCTCTGTATGCCTTCTGCTTAGCACAGTGTGTCGTAACCAGTGGGTACTTAATAATGTTTGTTGAATGGTATTGAATTATTCCTTGAACACTCCTTGGATTTTGGCCCCCCCCCCCATGCCTTAAGTTCTTCTCATTTCCTCTACCTAGAGGTATTATTTCTTCTTCCCAGTTCTGCTTATTTACATCCTGGCCTTTCAAGGTCTAGTGCAAATGCCATTCTATGATATATCAAGGACCCTTCTGGACACCCAATCAAAGAGTAATAGCCATCCCACTGAAATTGCTACGGCATTGTGGAATGCTTTCTATGTCATGCCGCAGGTGGGTTTGCATGGGTCTTACTGAGCTTAAAGCTTCTGCAAGGCAGGGGTTACTTCAGTCACCTGGTATACCCCATAGAACTTGATACAGTGCCTTTAAGCTGTAATAAACACTGGTTGAGTGAGTGCAAAACATTCAAGGGAAAGGAATATTTCCCCTACCAGCTTATTCTACCTTTTTTCCTCCTTTTCCTTTTCATGGCATGTTGAAATTGAGTGTCCCATCACATTCCTGGTTTTGAATCAGCTGGCGGGCACTCTATGGAGCATGAAAAAATATTGTTTCAACTGAAGCAACGGAAGTAAGAGAATCATTTTCGGATGCCACTGTAGTGTGAAAAGCTTTGACATTTAAAATAAAATAAGGAAGGAGAAAAACAGTTGACTGTGTAGTTGGAGTCTCTTGCCAGCAAAGGCTCAGAGCCCTCTCAGCAGCACGCTCACCTGAAACCCCGCCAGACGTACAGATGTTTCCTTTGGCGCTGGTGCGCAGAGCCACACCGCAGGTCTCAGGAACAGTTCCATCCTGGCAGGGGCTGATGTAACAGGGGGTGGGGCAAACAAGCAGAGAAATGACTTCATAGGTCTTCGCTGTTTCTAGTTCCTTAGATCCTGTGGTGCGTGTTGCCTTTTCCCTCTGAGTGGTCATACATCACTTTATTCACTTAGTGCCAACACATACAACCTTTTTATGAGGCTATGAAAGCTCCACTTAGCTGAGCGCATTTTTGGAACTCCATGAGATGAGGACCTGGTAAGTTGTACCTCTGGTTGCAAGCCTAGAAATTCCCCAAAGGTCACACGCAGGGGGATGGAATCCTTCCAGACTTGGGTTTTCTTCCTTCAAGGACTCAGATTATGACACAGAAGAAAACTTACCCACCCAAGGGGCCTGAGGGAGGAGGGTAAAGTTGAAGAAAGGGTGGAGGTTCCAAAGGCTGTGTCTCTTCCCTCTCATTTCTAGTCCCTGGTTTTAAACTACCCCTTGGAATGAGATATGCTGCCTACATATGTGTCCAAATCATGAATTCACTCTCTCTTCTTTCAGTCATTTGTATACTGTTAATGGTGCCATCTTCCTCCCTCTCAACTGGTCTCCAGATCTTGGAGTTAAACGTGATTCTTGCCTTTCCTCACCTCACATCCAAATTGTGTGAATTTGAGCCTTTTACATTTGTAGAGCTGTTCTCTCCATTCCCACTACCACTGCTATTTGTACTGTTTTCTTAGGATATTGCAAGGAACCTTTCAAAAGATCTTTTCTTCTTAAAAGCTTTATTGAAGCACAGCTAACATACAGTAAACTTCACATACCAAAAGTGTAAAATTTGTTAAGTTTTAACATACTTGTACACCTCTGAGAGCATAACAGCAATCAAAATAACAAAGATATCCATCACCCTTACGTCAGCATCTTCCTTTGAAATCCCTTCCTCCCTGCTGCACCTTCCACCACTGATCTGATTTCTGTCACAGAGTTTCCATCTCCTAGAATTTTATATAACTTCAGTCATAAAATATGTGCCCTTTTTTTGAGGGGTGGGGTCCTCTGGCTTCTTTTACTCTGCGTAATTATTTCAGTATTTAATATCAATAGTTCACTTATATCAGAGTCTACTTGTAATTGCTAAGTAGCAGTTCATTGAATGGATGTGCTGCAGTTTTTCAGTTCTCCTGTTCACAGGGATTTGGGTGATTTCCAGTTTTTGATGATTAACGAATAAAGCTGTTGTGAACGTTCGTGTACAAGTGTTTGTATGCTTTTGTTTCTCTTGGCTAAACATCTAGGAGTCAAATGGCTGAACTGAATCGTAGGTTTATATTTAACTTTTTAAGAAACTGCCAAAGCGTTTTCTGAAGTGATTGTACCGTTTTACATTGCCACCAGCAGTGTAGGAGTTTCAGTTCCTCCACATCCTCACCAACACTTGGTATAATCACTGCTTCTAATTGGAACCATTCTAATAGGTGTAGTGATGCATGTCCTTGTGGTTTTAATTTTCATGTAACTAAAGATGCTAGGCATATTTTTATGAGGTTATATGATACCTGTGTATACTCTTTGGTGGACTATCTGTTTAAATCTTTTGCCAGTTTTAATTTAATTAAGAGTTGTTGCCTTATTGTTGAGTTTTGAGAATTCCTGCTATGCTCTATATACAAGTCCTTTATCAGATGAATGTTTTGCAAATATTTGCTGCTAATCTGTGTCATGTCTTTTCATTCTCTTAATGGTGTTTTTTTTTAAGCTGAAGTTTTTAATTTTGATGAAGTGTTATTAATTTGTTCTTTTGCTGATTGTACTTTTGGTTTTGTATCAAAGAAAACCTAACTCACAGTCACAAAAGGAGACAGTTTGACTTCCTTTCTCATATAGACACTTTATTTTTCCTGCTTGCACTGGCTAAAATCTCCAGGACAGAATAGAAGTGGTGAGAGTAGACATCATCATCCTGTTCTTGATCTTAGAAGAAAATCATTCTGTCTTTTCCCATGAAGTATGGTGTACATAGCTGTAGGTTTTTCGTAGCTGTAGGTTCTTCACAGATGGCCTTTTATCAAGTTGAGAACATTCCCTTCTCTCCCTATTTTGCTGAGACTTCTCATCAGGAATGGATGTTGGGCTTTGTCAGATGCTTTTTCTGCATCTAAGATGACTATATGGTTTTCTTCTTTAGTTTGTAAATATGATGAGTGACATTGATTAATATTCAGTGTTAAACCAGCCTTGCATTCCTAAGAGATAAACTCAGTTTTGTCATAATGTACAATCCTTGTGTTACTGGTTTCTGTTTGCTCAAATTTTATTCAGGATGTGTGCAACTGTGTTTAGGAGGAATACTGTTTTATAGTTTTCTTCTAATTTCTTTAGCTGATTTTGGTTTAATGTAATCCTGACCTCATGAGTGAATTGGGAAGTATTCCCTCCTCTTCAGTTTCCTGGAAAAGTTTATATTAAGTTGTATTATTATTTTCTTAGATGTTTGGTAGGGTTAGTCATGTAAGTCATCTGGGGCTCAATTTTTCTTTGTGAGAAAGAGAAGGTTTTAAGCACAAATTCAATTTCCTTAATACAGTAAACTTACATGCACTAAATGTATGTTTAGATGCACCTGTAAGACTATTTAGATTGTTTATTTCTTCTTGAGTTTCCCTCCAGAGAATGTCTGTTTCCTCTAAGTTGTCAAATTTACTTGCATGAAGCTGTATATAATATTCTTCTTTTATTTTATCCTTTTACTATTTGTGGAGTCTGTAATGTTGTCATCTTTCTCTTTTTTCTTCATCTGCCTGGACATGTCTCTATTTGTCCACTCCAAGAACTGGCCTTTCGTTTTATTGATTCTCTTCTTGCTTACTTTTGTTTTGCCTATTTTATCGATTTTCATTTTGATTTTTATTACTTCTCTTCTTTTGCCTATGTTGGCTTTGATTTGCTCTCATTTTTCTAGTTTTTAAAGGTACAAGCTGAGGTCATTGATATGAAATCTTTCTTCTTTTCTCGTGAGTACATTTAATGGTAGACACTTCCACCTAAGTACTGCTTTACCCACATTCCACAAATTTTGATATGTTGCAGTTTCATTCTCATTCCATTCAAAGTACTTTCTAATTTCTCTGATTTGTTTTTTGACCTATGGTTATTCAAAGTGTGTTATATGGTTTCTAAATATTTGAGGATTTTACAGAGATTATTCTATTATTGATTTCTAATTTATATTGTGGTCAGGGAACATAACATACCTGGAATGACTTGCAGACTTTCAGAGTTATTGAGACCTGTTTGATACTTCATAATATGGCCTAGCTTGGTAAATATTCTGTGTGTACTCAAAAAGAATATGTATCCTGCTATCCTTGGACTGAGCGTTCTACAGATGTCAATTTGGTTGATAGTGCTGTGTGCATCTTCTGTACCCTTACTGTTTTTCTACATGCTCATTCTCTCAGTCAGGTTACTGAAATCTCCAAATATTATGGTGGATTTTTCTATTTGTCCTTGCAGTTCTAGCTGTTTCTGCTTTATGTATTTTGCACTTCTGTTATTAGGTGCATAAATGTTTGGAATTTTTACGTCCTCTTGATGAATTGACTCCTTTGTTACTTTGAAATGATCTTTTTTAATTTCTGGTATTATCCTTTGCTTTGAAATGTGACTGATAATTAATAAAGCCATTCAGTTTTTCTTTTAACTAGTGTTATAATGATAGAGTTTTTTCCATTCTTCCACCTTTAACCTATTTGTATTTTTATGTTTACAGCACATTTCTTGTAGATGGTAAACAATTGGGTCTTTTAAATTGCTATTACAAGTTCTACCTCTTAATGGAAGTAATTATATAATTAACATTTAATGTGATTGTCGATAAAGTTATGTATAGCCCTATCATTTCACTGTTAGCTTTTGATTTCTTTTTGTCTGTTCTTTATTCTCTTTCTCTGCCTCCTCTTAAGATTATTTTGTATTCCATTCTGTCTCTTTTATTGGCTTATCTATCAAACTCCTTGTTTTGTTATTTTAGGGGTTGTCTTAGGGTTATAGTACATCTCTTTACTTTATTATAGTTTACCTTCAAATGGTAGTCTACAGCTTCACATATAGTTGGAGAATTTTAGTGTACTTCCATTCTTCCCTCCCAGGCATTGTGCTATAATTGCCATACATTTTGTTTTCACATGTGTTATAAAGCCCATAATACATAGTTAAAATTTTTGTTTAGGTGGTCAAATTTCTTTTAAAGAAATTTAAATAATAAGAAAAAAATCTTACATAATTTCTCATGTAGTTACTATTTTTGGTGTTCTCCATTCCTTTGTGTAGACCTTTGTTTTATTCTGGTAACATTTTCCTTCTGAGGAAGAACTTCAGTAACATTTCTTATAGGGTAGGTCATCTGCTGTATGTCTAAGAACATTTATTTTGCCTTTGTTCTGGAAGTATATTTTCACAGGGTATTGAATTCCATATAGACAGATCTTTTCCTTTCAGTATTTTATGTTTTAAATGTTTAATGTTTTTCCAATTCTATTGAGATTTACTTGATATATAACATTGTATTCGTTTTGGGTGTACAACGTGATGATTTGACATACATATTATGAAACTATTACTGTAAGTTTAATATGCATTTAATATAGCTACAGTTTTCTTTTCTTGTGTTGAGAACTTTGAAGATTTACTTTTAGCAGCTTTCAAATACACAATACAGCATTATTAGCTACAGGCACCATGCTGTACCTTACATCCCCAGAACTTATATAACTGGAACTTTATACCTTTGACCCCTTTAACCAATTTCACCCACCCTCCACCCTTCATCTTTGTCAACTACCAATCTGTTCTCTCTATATGTAAGTTTGTTTCTTTCAGTTTCTTTCAGTATTTTCAAGATCCACTGACTTCTCAACTTGTATTGTTCCTGATACACAATTTGATGTCATCTTTATATTTGTTCATCCATATTTGAGTCTTTTTTTCCTTAGTCTGCTTTGAAGGTTGTCTCCTTTTTCTTTTTTTTTTTTTTTTCCTGGTTTTGAGCAATTTGATTATTAGTGTCTTGATTACATTTTCTTCATATTTCTTGCACTGGGGCTTCATTGAGCTTCTTGGATCTGTGAGTGCATAGTTTTCATCAAAATTGGAAATTTTTCTGCCATTCCATTGTTCAGATATTTTTTCTGTCCCCTTTCTCCTTTCCTTTGGGGACTCAAGTTACTCACCTATTCGGCCACTCACAGTTGTCCAGTGGCTCAGTAATGTGCTTTTTTTCCTTCTTTTAAAGCTCTTACTTCTTGCTGTGTTTCACTTTGAAACACAATTCACTCACTAATCTTTACTTCTTTACTGTTTAATCAGCCATTAATCCCATACAGTATTTCTCATCTCAGATATTATAATTTTTAATCTCTGTAAGTCCATTTTGGGTCTTTGTCATATCTTTCAAATCTCTACTTACATTTTGGGACATACCAAACACAGGGGTAATAATTATTTTAATGTCCTTATCTGCTAATTCTAACATCTGTATTAGCTCTTGGTTGGTTTAAAATACCTATGAACTGATTGATTTTTCTCACTACAGACCGTTTTTCTTATTCTTTGAATGCCTGGAAGTCTTTAATTACCAAGATACATGTATTATGAATTTTGTCATGTTGGATGCTAGATGTTTTTGTATTCAACAGTTTTGGGGGTTTTTTTTTGTTTGTTTTGTTTTTTGTTTTGTTTTGTTTTTTGAGTTTTGTTCTGCAGTGCAGTTAAGTTACTTAAAAGTAATCTGATCCTTTTGAGTTTTTCTTTTTTGATGTATTAAGCAGGTCTGAAACCAGGCTAGGACTAGTTATTTCCTATTTCGAAGCTAAGGCTTTCCTGAGTTCTCTACCCAATGTGCCATGAGTGAGTTTTTCTGTTCTGGCTGATGGAAATGGCACTGTTCTTAGCCTTTAGTCCTTTTGGATGGCTTTTCCACTCCTGGTCTTTGGTAGTTTTCTCTGCTCTCATGTACTGATCAGTACTCTGCTGACTACTCCAGGGACCCTCTGCAGATCCTTGGGGTTCTCTCTGTGTAGCTCTCTCCTGTGAATTCCAACTGGCTTGCCCCACCCTCCTGCCCCCTGCCCCCGGACCCTCAGCTTCACTCAGTTCAGGATGTCTCCCTGGCTTCCCTGTCCCTGTCATGTAGCCTGGAAACTCCTTAGGGCAGTCAGTTGTTTTCAGGCTGGAAAGTTCACCATCTGGACCAGAAGCAGAGGTTTCTGGACTATATTGTCTTGAGGCGGGAAGCCCCATAAAAAGACTGACAGGACCCCTAGGCAGGGCCGCTGCTGTCCTCCCACTAGCGTCAAGTTCCCTTGCCCAGAGACTTTATGTCACTTTTTGCCTCCAAAGCGGCTAACTTACACCTAGAATTCTATTGGTTCCCTGAGCTCACTTTCCTTCACTCCTGATTGGTTATTACTCTCACTCCTGATTGGCTATTACTCTCACTTCTGATTGGTCCACTTCCCTAACTTCTGATTCGTCCATTTGTAGTACTTCATTTGCATGGAGCTCACTCCTGATTGGGCTATTTCTACAAAGCTTGTTCCTGGTTGGTCAAATCCTGTTGTACTTTACTTGCATATGATGTTCCAAAGTGTAAAACTGGCAGCCTATAAAAGGCCTGTGTAAACCTACACACGGGGTCCAGAGCTTGAAGTGTTAACTTCTCTGGGCTCGCTGGCGTAATAAACCTGAGTTCTCCCACTCTCTGCGTGCTGCTTGGTCTTTCGTCCGGATTCAGGTTGCTGTCACAACTGAGCTGTAACACCCAGCTGTAACAATTTTTCTGCAGCAGTCTAATCCCAAATTCTTTTCTCAAAATGCCTTTCTGTGTATCCAGAGGAGTCACAATACTGATTATGGTCCATGAGCATTTAGTAGCGCCATATATTATAGACTAGTAAATAAAGCCATATTCTCCGTGTCTTACATAAGCCATTCTATGTTTTTTTCTAATTCCCCTCACAATTTCCACTCCTACAGAACTGTTCTTCATGGGCTGGAATTCATGTATTCCATCTCTTGCAACAGCCTGCCTTTCTTCTGGACCTATCATTTCCTGCAAGTTTTATCACATCTCCAGATGGAAAGTAATCTCTCCTTTCTCCAAACTCCTATAAAGACATATGCATCTCTTTTATTCAACCTTTCACTTTCTAACATATATTAGCTTATTTATATATATATCTTACCTCCTCTGTCTATAAATCCCTTGAGGACAAGACTTGTGTCTCAGACAGATGTTCTTAGAAATGATGTCCTGTGTGTGTGTTAAAGCCATCTGTCAACGTCTGTTCAACACACACACACTGCGAGTCTTGGGAGTGAGCACTGAGTAGGTGCTGATGAAATTTTAATGCAAAGGTAAAGGATGTTGTAGGGGAAAGTCCCTGGGGAGACTGAATGTCTACAGGATGCTTCAACCCACTCCTCACTTATCTGCTATAATCTCCCCTTTCTTCTCTCTGTGTTGCCCTACAAACAAGAGTTGCCCTTGTCCCTTTGAAAGAAAGACTCTGAAGGTAGGGGTTTGTATGTCACTATCTTTGTCTTCCCACAACCCAGTACTGTACCTGGTTCCAAAAATAGCTGTTTAATCACACCAGTAACTCCCAATGGGAGGTCCTCTCAAAAGAATTATTCTTTAAAAAAAATTTTTTTTTAAATTACACAAAGCAGACTGTACCATGGATGTGGTACAGAGAGCGTTTTGTCTTCCAAAATCTTTCTGAAATACTGGATGCTTTCAAGGAAGGAGAAGGCACAAAAACTAAACTCAGACTCCCTGGGTTTTCAGTCTCTTGAAAAATCTATTGAAATCATTCCACTTAGAGGAGGTGCCTAGAGTAGCCAGATGCTGAGAGACAGAAAGTAGGATGGAGGCTGCCAGGGGCTGGGGGGAAGGAATAGGGAATTGTTGCTTCATTGTTGCAGCATTTCCATTTGGGAGGATGGAAAAGCTCTGGAGATGGTTGGGGGTGATGGTTACACAACCATGTGAATGTAGTTAACGCCCCTGAACCATGCACTTAAAAATGCTTAAAATGCTAAAGTTTAAGTTACATGTATGTTGCCACCAATATAAAAGAAAAAAAAAAAAAAACCCATTGAAGTCCTGCTCATGCTTATGGAAAGATCACAGGTCAATCCGGGTCTAAATTCCAGTTCCAGTACTTACTAACTGTGTGAGGTTGGATAAGTGGCTTGCCCTCTCTGAACCTGTAAATGGGGCCTAATATATTTAGAAATGCCTGGCCCAGCCTGTAACAGGGGGGACACTCACAGATGTTTGTCTTGCTCTTCCCTTGTCAGCTTCCTGACATATATATACACATATATATAATAAACATCTTACTTTGCAATTCCTGCCCTGATACGGACGTGGGATGTGAAGGGGGTGAGGGTGGTGGCTTCGGAAAAGGCAGTGTTTAGCTAGGCTCAGCCTGTCTTCATGTTTATGAGAGGCTGAATCACACCACAAGAGCCCTGAGACGGTAGTCTTAGGAGGTGTCCCTGGGCTCCTGGTGTCACCGTAGACCTCTGGACCAGAACTCACCATGGAAGCAGCTCCCAGCTGGTGGTCTTAGGAAAGTGACCCATGAAGGGGCATAAAATCGGGACACAACCTCACAATCTCAAGTCACTGAACATTGTGGGGGAAGTAGGCTTGGGGTCACCCTCTGCCTCGCCTTCCGTTTTATTTCAGCGTAGCCTTGCCAGGATGAGTACGCCTTAGCAGCCTCATTTGCAAAGCTTAGATCATTCTCAAGTCATCAGACTTGGCATCTTTGGTAAATAAAGAATAGTTAATAGTTGTTTCGTTCGTGATTAGATGTCTGAGCAAAGCGATTATCCAAAGTCTGAACATAGAGAAGTAGATCTCCAGTAAGAGAGGAGGGGCTGCGTTTCTGTCCCCTCGGTTGATGTTGGCCCTCCCTGCCCTCACAGCCGTTGCCCCAGCGCTGCGTCTCCACGGTCTCTTAGAAAACCAACAGCCCAGGGAATTTTCCCAGAGAGGGATGGAGTCAGCATCCCTTTCTGGGTTACTGCTGTTTGCCCAGAAGAGCCAATTAGTGGTGAGGGCCTGTCATCTGCTCCTCTGCAGCCCACGTGCCTTCATGCAAGCTCGTCCATCAGTGTTAAGGAGCCAGCTGTCCCATGTGTACAGCTGTGAGCCCCTTGGGCTGTGATCTTGTCACATTCACTCGCACTAAGTAGGGGGCTGGCATCTCGTCCTGGTTTACGTGGGGCTCTTCCCGCACAAGCCCCAGGATGCCCAGCACCAGACCCTGAGGAAGCGCCACGCCCTTGTCCCCACAGGGCTGGAGGTGAGAGACAATGATGCAGTTACTTTAGAAGCACCAACCTCATGGCTGGGTTTTTCGAGTAGCCGTATCGGCCACCAGCTGGCTTTGATTCCCAGCAAGTGATTTCTCACATGCTAAGGAACCTTGGGGCAGAGGGTGCCCCCTAGTGCTGCCTGGCCCTGCCACCGGCCATCTGCCTGTTGGAGGGGAAGCCAAGTCAGTCACCAACACCCACACACTAGATTTGGGGGGACCCAGGATTCCATGGAAGCTCTGCTCTTTAACCCTAGCCCATCTCGCCATCACCACCGTCCCCATGACAGTCTGCTGTAGCACTGACAAGTGAGCCCTGTTATTTTGGAAAGGTGTTGGGGACTTTTCTGACCCAGACTTAGAATGGATCTCCTGTGTGACCTGGAATAAGTCGCCCGCCTTCTCAGAGGCGTTTTCACAAACTTGATGTGAGATTCAGGTGAGATACAGTGATTTGCAGCCCTGCCTGTACCTTGGAATCACCTGGAGGAAGGTAAAACACAAAACCTCCAGGGCCTGGCCTCCACCCTCAGGAATGCTGATTCCCTTCCTCTGCAGAAGGGCCCGGGCAGCATCTAAAGATGTTCAGGGGACTCGCAGGTGCAGGCGGAGTTCGGAAGGGCCAGGTTGGACGAGGCAAGAACGCTTTGAGAACGTGGAAGGCATGCCATACGCTCACTTTGCTACTGTCTTGACATTTTACGCTTGTTTGGATGGCTGCTAAGAATTTAAATCCAACTGATGTAAAGATATTATCATCACTCATGACCTGGTTTTGTTTTGTTTTCCTTAATGTTGCCTCCCACACCCACTACAGGCCACTTTTAAGTGAGAATTAGGTAGTTTGCTGCCCCAGGCTCTGAGCCTCTCTCTGAGCTTGCAGTGACTTTTCCGTGGAATATCAATAGTAGCCCTTCCCTGGGGGAACGTGGCTTTACTGTGCCCTGTGAGCGGCCAGGCCAGGGACTGCAGGAAACAATAATTGCTTCCCAGTTGGAAACCCCTCAGGCTTCTTCAGGGAGACTGGTGCCAAATAGAAGGGTAAGGAAAAGAGTGGTCCTGATGGATAAGGTTGTTCATTTCACCCTTGAAATTTACAAGGAAGGGGCCGCAGGAAATCACAGGTTTATGTGAATGGGAAAGAACAACGGAAAAGTTTCACGGTGACAAGATAAGTGCAGTAATTATATTTAAATGAGCGCAGATGAAAATTTTACCAGCAACCGCATTAACTACATTAACTAAAGGAGGCTTTCCACAATGGGGTGTAATTGAATTCACATGAAGATCTGTGTTCATGCTAGTGCCTTACTGGTTCTGTCCAGGGCAGATGCAACCTTCAGCAGAGCATTCCTGTTTGTTCCACTCAGGGACTGGCTGGGGTGAGCGTGTGAATCAAACCTACCTAATGGTGGATTTTTAGCAGAAGAGATAACACCTTCTGAGGGTCTAATACAGTTGGCACTGTGAGGGGAAAAAATAATAATATGAGTTTAATCGGAAGAATATGATCTTTTAAGGCACTGTTTGATTTCATGTGTGTTTGAAGTATTGTATGAATGTTTGTATTATTCTGTTAATGGAATCACTTTTCCAGGAAATGCTGTGTGCTTCTATGGGGCTTCACGTTTATAGATTTATAAAGTATTAATTCCCAGTATAATCCTGGGAAAGAGGCTGTGAGGAGTCTAGTCGTCCTCATTTTGTGAGAAACTGAGATTTGCAGTTTAAATAGCGGTCACACAGACAGGAGTTTGGTCCTTTGTGGGTTAGACTCCTGATCTTTCTCGTTTGGGTGCTTGATCTGTCTTATAAAGTTCCATGTGGTTTTAGTTGGAGCTTTAAAAAGTAAACATTTTTTTGAATTGCATTTCCATCTTGAAGTGAAAGAATGAGAAAATGGGAAAATTTGAAATAAGAAAATCGGCCTTTGCCCACTCACCCAAATATGTCTGTACCTTTGCTTTCATTTAGCTCTTGAGAATCAAGTCCTTTTTCTGCAAAGGACATCCTGAAACGTGCAAGGTCTAAGTAACTGACCACGGACAGGAAGAGAGGTAAAGCAAACTGCACTAGGAGACACTGCCTGGGTCCTTGAAATAAACTCTTCCTAACCACCCCCCACCCTTTTGCAATTATTAGCAAGGATTACTGACATCATAATGTATCAGGCTGTATTACTAGGAGTGTAATGTTAAATTTTAGTTGATACTCGCCGAGTCAGATAGCAGTTTCTGAATCTGGAAGAAAGCGGCATTGGTTGCAAAGACTCATAGGCATTATTTACCATGGAGGAGTTCCACTCGGTTTTTATTTGCTGTCTACTTCGCAGAAAACAGTACACCGTTATTTTTTATGGTGCCGTATGGGTTACCAAAATACTCGTGGCTCTTTGCTGGACAAGCCATAATCTCAGGAAGAGACGGACGTGAGCTTTGATCTCGGTGGCCTCTGCCCTGAATTATAATTTTCAGGTGGTCCTTTTAGGCATGCGGTGCCAATCATCCCATCTGGGTGTATTGGGGACACTAGTGCCTTTCCCTACACGGTTCAGAAGGCGCTTTTAAGTGCCCTTTTTAGAAGCCAGAGAAATCTGTGATATTTATTGTCCGTGTTCCACTGTGAACTTAAAGTCACCTCCTGTCACACCTCTAGGAATGATAATATTTCTTTCTATTGCCACCAAGTAATGTCACACTTGGCGCTTTTACTGTCCTTTTTCTGGACTATCCCCAGAGTGCTTTGTGAGAGTGTTAACTGCTATTTGCCGCCTCCTTTTCTGCACCAGATAGGGCAGAAACACACCGTGCACCAGGAGATTTGGTGTGCAGTAAATAGGTGGCCTGAATGGCACTGAGTAAAATTTGGCATTCCCTGCCCCCTGCCTCTGTGCTTTTTCTGCGTCGGGTCACTGGGCCCGATAGCCATGCATGGACATCATTTTTTTTTTATCCCTTCCTCTTCCCTAATCATCAGTCTTGGTTCTGCACCTGCCCCAGCCGTCCAGGTCACCAGCAGAGGCTTGGAAAGCAGTGTCACCAAAGAAAACTGGACAGGTGATAAAGTGTGTTCAAAGATTTGGCTGGCATCAGATTGGAATTAGGACAAAAATTAATTCACCGTTACCGCAGTACTGTAAACCAAGCCCTGCTGGCAGGCCTCGGCACCCTAACTTTACGTTTGCTGGAAAAGGAGAGAGAGAGGGAGCTGCCATCGCCAAGACAATAAATGACCATTTCCGATCTGGTAATATTTTATATGAACTGGCACTGTTAGGCTGTGTGTCATTTGTCTTCTGATTCCTTGTTTCACGTTGCCTCCCACTTGAGGCCAAGAGCGTTTCAGCTGTGCCAAAGAGTGGGTGGAAAAATAGCCTTATTATTAACCTGCGCTGAGAACACAACATCTTGAATGTCTTCATTCACAGATGCCGTCCCCGAGATGTTAAACGTAGCCCGACAGAGTCTTCATCTCAGCCTCCTCTGTCCACATCTGTGGGACACCCACACCTCAGAGGGAAAAACAAGCCCCTTGCAAATGGCTTTATCCTTGACGTTTTCATAGTTCGAAGCCAAAATTTGGCTCTTTTTAGTGGTTAGCAGCTATGTGATCATACACACCCATGAAGATGTCACTTAGAGTCATTCTGACAGTCACCCCACGGTGACCCCGTGGAGCGTCTGAGGGTAGCGCCCTCTTTGTAGAGGGTGAGAAGGGGCGGAGGGCAGCATCCATGAGCTGCTCGGCCTTTGCAGCTGCCGGTGTTGGGTGGTAAACTGGAGAGCTTGGACGCCCTCTTCGACAATGACTTCCATCTGCAGAGCCTCCATCTCCCCTTCACCGTCTCATGTCTCCCCCATCACAACCCCTTGTGGGTTGGCGTCTTGATGTCGCAGAGAACAGGAATCTGTGATTGGAGGCAGTCAGGGACTTGCCCAAGCTGGGGGACTTGGGACAAAAGCCACCACCTTGGAATCAGGCCAGTGCTCCTCCTGCGACACCAGGCGGGCGACTTAAGCCAGGGTCCTCCCATCACAGCATAGGACATTGCCTTTCTCTGACATCGAAAAGGCTTTGTGGCTTTGGAGGTGTCCTCTGTCATCTCAAATTCCAGTTCCCATGAAATGAACAGAAGTAGGGTAGCAAAGCGTCCCTTATCAAATGTCACAGGGGAAAGAGAAAATGAGAATCATTCTCCGTATTCTCCAGGGTCCAGCTCAGTGTCCGGGGTGCCTGATCCCTCCAGGAAGGCAGCAGTAGCATTTATGGGCCGTCTGTCAATGAGCCACTTTTCTCTAAACAATGCACAGTGGAAGGAGCGCAGACTGGCCTTTGGACCACTGTGCTCAGTACGCTGAATAGAAGCTCACTTCTGTTTGACGGACGAGGCCAGTGGCGGCAGGGGGTTGGGGTGCGACTCTTACAACTTTATTCCCAAATGGGTGTCTGATATTTCAGTGCATGCACACAAAATCTGCCCCAGTTCCTGCCTGCTTAGTTTATGGGTAGATATTTACTGCCGATTTTAATTCACATCTTGATGAAGAATCGTCGGTAGCTTTTTTGATGCTGGCAGTTTTATTAAGGGTATTTCTTCAGGGTTTGTTGTTATTACTCCTTTTAGAATGTATCATTGTGGCAGCTTTGAGGCAGTTGCAAAATACTCCCCTCTTTTTTTTTTTTTTTAATACAAATGTTGGATTAAAATGTACAGGAACTGTCACCTGGTGACCAGACCTCACATAGCTCCGTCAGCGTGCGCCAGGGAGTCATTGCTTTAAACTGGAGTCAGCTGATACTTGGTTCCACCCGTTTGAACTCTGCAGGGTTAATCTGGAACCTGCTGGGACACATGAAATAGTTGTTTTAGCTGCTGTTCTGAGGCTGATGAAATGTTTCAAAGATAGCTCTGTAATCAGTTCGCTCTCAGTGTCGCAGCATATTCAGCACGGCAGTGTACAGTCTCAAAAATAATTATTCTGCCGTAGTTAAAACATGGGAGCCGGATGCAGCCACTGATAAACACTGCGTTCAGCAGGTCCTTTCCCAAATTGGATAGTTCTATTTTGTTATCTTCTTGGAGGGCAAACCTGGGTTGTGATGGTTAGACCTCCTGGCAGCCTGACAGCTCAGGGCAAGGCCTGGGAGACAGGACACTTAATCTACTGTCAATGGCTTTTTCTACCTTTGACCTTCTGTTTTTAGAGGAATTTGATTCGACTGGACTTTCATTCGCTCATCTGGATGTAGGCAGGCCCCTTGGAAATAAGGATGCTGGTTCCTGGAGTTTTCTTTTGTCCTGCAAGCAATCAAAAGATACCTAAAGTTAGGGGAATTAAAAAAAAGAAACAAAAAACTCCAGACCAGTATCCACTTTTTAACGTTCTCCTTTGATAGCCAACGATTGAAAAAGACCTGAAAGGGAGAGGTCGTGGGGTCTGCTTCAGACCTAGCGTTGTCCACAAAGCTCGTCTGAAGGGGAAAGCATCATAGACTTTTTCCCCCATAAACTGCGTCATCTCTAGAGATAATCATTCCTGTTTACAGAGAAGTTAGTGGAAATCCATAGACCACTTATTGATGTTTCAAGGAAGACCCAAGACTCAGAATAAACCCTTTTGTATAAAGGTCTGCAGATGAGAGTACGCAGCCTGTCTTTGAACTGAAAGTAGAATGTAAGTTTTCGTGGGGAGAAAGGAACACAATGCATTGTATTTGGGGGGGCACGTCTCATCTTGTGGGCCGAGGGCGCTTTGTGGGTTGGGTAAGGAGGGAGACCTCGGGGACAGAAGTGCGGCACACTGGGCATAGTATGATGTATGGGGGGTTTTTTCTCCCACGGAGGAGAGTTTCTCAAGAAAGCAATACTAGTTTTATCTTTTTTTTCTTTAGTGGAGGTGCTGGGGATTGAACCCAGGACCTTGTGCGTGCTAAGCGCGTGCTCTACCACTGAGCTGCCCTCTCCCCACGAAATGTTAGTTTTATAAGGGGGGAGGGTATAGCTCAAATGGTGGAGTGTGTGCTTAGCACACACAAGGTCCTGGGCTCAGTCCCCAGGACCGCCCCTAAAAAAATAAATACATAAGTAAACCTGATTACCAACCCCCCCCCAAAAGAAATGTTAGTTTTATAAGAACCCAAGCGTATTAACTCAGGCACCAGCCTCTTTAACTGGGAGCTAGTGAGAAGCCGTTTGGTTAAGAAGACAGTACGAGATGCTTTGTCTTTGTTTCTGTGATGAGTTGCCCTCCTTGATTCAGTCGCTTGTCACCTCTCTGCCCTTCTCTCCCTCGTGAATAGCTAGCAGATGACATCCAGTGAGACTCCGCTCCCTCGCTCAGACACGGCTGTCGGGACTTGAACACGGGCCCAGCGGTCCCGCTTCCCAGCTAGGCGTGTCAGAAGTCGGTCTCACACAGAACAGGCCCGTGTATTATGGTCCTGTCTAGCGTCTGGACTCGAAAGTTCAGGCCTGGAAAGGGGGATTGATGGATGCTGCCCTCCCCACCCCCTTTCAGAGAATGCCTTCTCTTGAAAAATTAATTACGTGGAATCCATTTCTAGTCACAGTTACGAGCAGGCCCTCCAGACTCCACTCAGCTTGTCTGTTATGAGGGGAAAGCCATCAATGTTTTAAAAGCTGCTGACAGGCAAGAAGTTAGCCTCGATGGCTGGAAATTTAGACTTTTTTTTTTTTTAACTCTCCAGTCTATCCATGGCTCCCGTAAAGCCCTACAGAGGACGGCTTAACATAGAGCAAGGGCTGTGATGCGGTCTGATGAGACAAAGCTGGTCTTCAGACTCCCGCTGACCTAGATGTGTCCTGATGGGATGGCCTGAATTGCCCACCTGGGCGCTCTCCAGTGCAGCCCGTACCCAGAGATGCCCTGGCACTGATGTCACGAAACTGGGTCGTGGCAGGTCCCTTCCAGAGAATATATTTTAGGGCACACCTTCCGCGGACAGATTTTGACAGGCCTTCCAGATTTCTGGTTGTGGTTGGAGACAATGAATGATGTTCAAATGCACCCAGACTTTGCAGTTACCTACCACCTTGGCGGTCCTCTGAGAGCGTTGGGAGGGTACATTGACTCTTTGGTACCACTACAGAAGTGTTAGGTAGTTTATAAGAGCCACGTAGCCTCCAGTTAGCCTGTATAATTCCCATGCTGCCTACAGATTGTTCACGGATCACGTTTCCATGTAAGTGTTTCTCCCATATCCATCCTCACCCTCACTTCCCTTCCAGATACTGGTTTTTCTTTGTCCCTGTATCGCAGCACTAGAAGACTGAAAGCATCTTCTTAGAGCAAAGATAGTATTCTGTCTGCTTGTTTAGGTTTACATGAGATCCCAACCAAAGGGGATAAAGAAAAGAAGTGAATTTATTTTTTAAATACCTGTTTCCTAAATTTTCATAGTTTACACCTTGATGGCTCATATACTCAATTTTATTTGGGCATGAGCTTATTTTTATGGACTCTTTGGAGGGATTTAAAACAATTGCGGGTCTACCTAGATACCAAAGGATCTTGGAGACACCACCTGCTGGCCCATAACTTAGTCCAGGAAGGTGGTGCAGGCTACTGCCTCCATCCTTTGCCAAGTTAGTCCAGACCCCTTGAGGTCCCTCCAGGTAAGATTTCTGTGCCCACCTGCACAGCAGGCCCTGTCTGGGCCCCAGACTCACATGAGAATGCTAGTAGGTCCGAGAAGCAGTAGAGGAAGGGAGTGGGGAAGAAGCCCGAATGGCTAGATCAGCGCTTTGCAAAGTACCAACAAAGAAAGGAGGAGAGACCGAGGGATCCATAGACCAAATCTCACCATTCGTGCCAATGAAATTAGGAATTTTTTATCGATGTGGATTGAAATGTTCGACATGCCTATCAAGAATTCCATCCTCCTCTCAATTTTACCCAGTAGTTTGTGCAAAGAAAAAGGATGGGAGTGGTGGTACTCTCACCACAAAATCATTAAATACGGGTTTCAGTGCATCCCTCACTTTATCAATCTCATTTCTCTACTTTTCTGGAACCAGATTCTAAACCATACTCGCTTCGCTGCTTCGGGCGTGTTTTTCGTACAGCCGTTTTGGGCAGGCCCCTGGAAGGGGGGCAGAGCGCACTAACAGGGTGCCCCTGGTTTCCGCTAGATTTTTGGTTTTCGTTTTGGGGGGGGCGGGTTTTGCCACTAGGTGTTGTGGTGTGTGGGAGAAGCTAAATAAACTATTCTAACAGAGAGGCCTCGACATGTAGTAGGGCTTCACACACTGTAAACGTCTCTTTCTTGCTGGTGTCCGTCGTCCTTTCTGGGGATTCTTGGTTGCTGTGCAGCCTTCTTGCCTCCACGTGGTGATACAGGGAACCAGCCTTCTTCACCTTGCAGCTCTGCCTTCCCCTGGGCTTTTGGTGGCTGTCCTGTGCGCCACCTGCATCCATCCAGAAGAAAAGGGAGGAAAATGCAGAAGTGTTCCACCTGCTCTATGAAAAGCCCTGGCCCTGAAGTGGCAAACACCACTTCCACGCACATTCCCAGAGACTGCGCACAGCCACGTGGCAAGAAGCCAGCCAGCGTGCTGCCCTCCTGGCGTCGTGGGAGGAGAGACTGGATCTGGGCGGGCAGCTGGTAGCCTCTGCCACACGTGGTGTTTCCCAGACTCCCTGGGGGGATAAGAGTTGTTGAGGATACGCATATAGATTACCAGACGTTGGCCCTGAAAATCCTAATCCGATAGGAGGACCCTGGGTTGGTTCCAAGTATCTGTTTTGCTTTTTTTTTTCTTTTCTTCTTCTTTTTTTTTTTTTTTTTTTTTTTTTACAAACAACTGATTGTTGTCTTCAGGAGAGTTTGAGAAACACTGTCGTAAGATATAATTGGATCATGGAAAGGTATTTTGTACGTTTGTTGCAGTCCGGGGCTGAGGCTCCTATGTTGTAAGGAATGGCGGCCGACCCAAGCTCCTGGCACCCTTGTTTCTGTCTTTAGTCTTAGAATGTGGCTGCAGGCCTTGCTGTAGAGACAAAATTCTACAGGGACTGTTCCCTGGAATTCTTACACACCTGTTGAAACCTGAATTTTTCTTTGAATTAGCTGATGGCTTCACTTACTTGATGGAGTTTACCGGTCGTTTTGACACACGGTTATTTTATGGTTTATATCAGGTACTTGGAATATTTCAATTTAGGACAGCTCTTTAGCACATCGGTCAGTGTACAGGATTGGCAAGGGATGAACTAGTAGATTTTCCCCTCCTGTCATAATGTTGAGTCCTTTAGAAGCCTACAATCCTGGAAAGTAAAAGCATAAAATATACTGGATGAAGAGTGGTTGAATTATTTATCAGTGGCCTTGGTCCAAAACCGAAGGCTGGAAAACTGTTCCACCCAGCCTCCCAGATACGCCAGAAGCACACCACAGTGGGGGATTCCATTCGGTGCTCTCCACGGCGTGCCCGAGTCCTCACCCGCCTTCCCCACGCTACCCCGCAGTGATGTGAACCACATCCCTTGCGACAGATTGGACGTACTCAGGGAATTCAAACCAACTGGAGTATTCGCCTAAGACAGTTACGTCCAGGAAGCGGGCTCTTCCTTTCACCGCCACACACAGGTACTTGCAACAGCCACTGTTTTCGGTGGCTCGCAGTATTGACCTGCTTGTGGCTGCATACTACTTAGAACTAACTCCAAGACCCTCAGCGGTGGGAGAGCACCTCTGTTAACTACAAAGAAGTATTATTATCACTTGTTAACCTGCACAATTAGGGAAGGAGCAGTGGAGCCCAGCAGAGGCTCCACTGCACGAATGATCTTTGCTGCCTTTTACAGCACCCCTGCCTTCCCATCCCCCCTGTTAATAATCGCACGTCTGTGTGTGTGTGTGTGAGTGAGTGAGTGAGTGTGAAGTCCAGACCAGCAGTAGCCCTTCAGTTCAAAATGGGCAGAAGACTTGGAAATCCATCTTCATCCAGTCATCAGAGGATGGAATGGGAGCCTGCGGGATACTGTTTCCTTCCTCTTTTTTCTGAAGATTTAACAGAAGAAATGTCATTGGCAGTGATGGAGAAAAATGAAAGTTCTTAGATCAAATACTGCTTCGGTGTCTGTGCCGCGTGGGGAGGGCTGATGGATGGCGTGTTCTTCTTGAGTGAGACCAAACGGCTCCTGATCAGTGTTGTAGGACGTCGAGTTTTCCGTCATCTGGAAATCAAGGACATACTTCACTTTGCCCTCTGAGGTTTTCCAGGGAGAGATTCTGTGGCTGAGAAGATGAATCTTCTCTCTACCTGCTAAGGCATGAGCAGTTAACTCTGCAGCTAAATATTAAACACACCATGTATTATATTTTCCTTGTATCCGTCATCAGGCAGACTTACTTAATTTCCTGAGAAATGGAAAGCTGTGCTCAGTACTCAGTATGTATCTGGGTTGAGTTTAGAGGAATAAGGCACGGTGGTCTTTGTCAAAATGAGTCTGCTTAACTGGATTGGGGCTCAGGCTTTGCCAATCCAGATCCCTCCCTTCTGTGCCCCAGTTTCTTTCAACAAAATAGGGACTTAAACTAGATGATCTCTGAGGCCCCCTTCTGCTCTCCAGTCCAGTGTTGAAAGTGGATCACAATCAAATCCGGACCAGCCCGTGTCAGAATTCGCCCCCATATTGTAAGTTTCTGTCCCCCAGCCACCAGATTTTTTTTTCCACAACACTGCCTCCTGTGCCATCCCTGACATTCTCCCTGTACAAATGCTTATCGAAGCCTGTAGTTATAGATTTATTTATGGAAAAGGCAATCATGGTATTGTTTAAGAGGAATTTTAATTTTAATGTAAATCGGAGCTTCAGGCCAGAACAATGGAGCTCAAAGGAGGACAGGAAAGACTGGGAGAGAGATAAGTGGAGAAGGGGTGGGGTGTAGCATTTGCCTGCGACAGCACGGTATCCATCTGTTGTCCCAGAAGAGTGACCAGTATTCCCCCTTCCGCTTTCCAAAGTGTCCCCACTTGGATGATGAATTCCTGGTCACTATAGACACAGAAGTAGCCTTCACGGTAGCCTGAAGTGATACCAGACAGTAGAAGGAAGAGAGGAAACTGACCATCACTTCGTGTTTTCTGTGTGCCCCGATTCGGAGCTTGGTACTGTGTATAGACATTATCTTACTAAATGCATCAATCGAATTCTATTTCACCTAACCATCAAACCACAGCTATGTTAGATCAGAAATGGGCCAACTAGACCAGAGTCGTTTCTCAGAAGGTGGAGTCAAGGATATTACATGGGCTGTTTTTATCACCAGAAGCCCAAATCAGAAAGACACCTGCCATGTAAAGTTTGAAAGAAAACCTTGTTGCTTTGGGGTTAGCAGATGGGAAGAGGTCCTGAGAACAGTAAATCCATAAGTTTTTTTTTTAATTCTTAATTTTTATACAAGTTTTAAAGGTTATTTCCCATTTATAGTTATTGAAAATTATTGGCCATATTCCCTGTGTTGTACAACACATCCTCAAGCCTGTTTTATACCCAACAGTTTCTACCTCCCACTCCCTCACCCCTCTTTTGCCCCCCTCCCCTTGGTAACCACTAGTTTGTTCTCTGTATCTGTGTCTGCTTCTTTTTTGTTGTATTCCAGCTTGTTGTATTTTTTAGATCCTGTGTATAAGTGATGTAATACAGTATTTGTCTGTCTCTGTTTGATATATTTCACTTAGCATAATGCCATCCAAGTCCATCCATATTGCTGCAAATGGCAACATTCTGTTCTTTTTGTGGCCAAGTAATATTCCATTGTATATACATACCACATCTTTTTTATCCATTCATCTGTTGATGGAATCTATAAGTGTTTAAAAAACACCTACATGCCTTAATACCATGCTGGGCTTTGTGAAGGGGACCAGGGAACCTTCAGATACGGCTCCCCACCCTCAAAGAGCTTTTGTGGTCCTTAGGTGGCATGGTAATGAAGTAACAACTGAGCTACAGTAGGAGCCAGCAGTTCATCACTGACAGGCAGTCAGTGACTTTTTTTTCCTTGTGTCTTATTGTTAGATGGTGACTCCAGATGAAATCCAGCTGCTGGGAACCCGTTTCTTCCAGGGCTGGCTGCCTTAATACATACGGGGGCACGTGCTCCAGTCCTCCTGACATGTTCCTTCCTTTCCTCCCCTGATTCTGATATTTAGAATAACACCTTATCCTGCAAAGCCCAGAATCATAGCTTTTTCCTTTCCTCTGCTGTTGTAAAATACAGGGAAATGACAGATCTGTGGTTAAACTCCTTTTATAGTGATGAAACCCAGGCCTGCTCATTAGACAGCCACAGGGTTTATTTCAAATAACACACTGTTTTAGGGAATTTTTGCCTCTTGGGGGAGTGCCAGCAAGTGTACAGTTGAGGGAAATTACATTGTACCCTGAATAAGAAAGTCCTCCAAATCATTCCATTAAAATGGGTTGACTATTCAGAGGCCATGTAGATGGATTCAGCGTCCTCAAGGACCATGCAAATGGGTAGACTTGGCCAGTTCCGGGGAATGACCTACGAAATCAGTTCCAAACCCAAATCCCATTACAGGGTGTGTGGTCAGCACTTACAGAAGAGGTTCCCTTGCCCTCCTTGTATCTGGAGTCTGGCGGGGAGCAGCGTGACGTGGCTGGTGTGTGAATGCTGCCTTTCTGTACCTGGGCGGGGGGGTGCTCAAATATCAGGGTGATGCTGCCCGTCCCTCACCTGCCTCTTAGGGAACCTGCGCAGGGTCTGGTGGGCTCGGGGATTTGTAGGAGAATATAACAAATTTTGGGTGGACAATAATCTCTTATATTAATTAAGCACATTGATGTATATGCCAGGACCTGTGTTACGTATACATTTTCATAAATTACTGTGTTTCAAATGAACTTCTTTACCAAACAGAAACAGACTCACAAACGTAGAGAACAAACGTATGTTTAACAGGGGGAAATGGGGGTAGGAATGGGTAAATTGGGAGTTCGAGATTTGCAGATACTGACTATTATATATAAAATAGAAAAAACAACAGGTTTACACTGTAGAGCACAGGGAACTATATTCAATATCTTATAGTAACTATAATGAAAAAGAACATAAAAAAGGAATCCATGTATGTACATGTATGATTGAAACACGATGCTGTGCACCGGAAATTGACACAACAATGTAAACTGACTGTACTTCAATTTAAGAAAATAGGTTTTAAAAAATAACTGTGTTGAATATAATGACCCTGAGATAGAGCTGCTGTTACTAACCCTGTTTATATTATAAAGACGGACAAGAGGCTGAGAGAGGTTCAAAAATTTGTCCAACACCCAGTCCATGTGAAGAGCTTGACTCCCTGAGACGCTCTGTGAACAAAGCAGGGGAGAAAAAGCCAGTGCCACTTGGGAAATTGGCACAAGAACTCTGGGACCAAGGATGCTCGCCTTTTAACAGTGGAACATCAAGTTACACTTGGCTCCGAAAGTGCCTTTCTTATGTGCTTTCTGCTGCTCCAGGCAACGTGGGGAAACACCTCCCTCCCTGATCTACACGCACATGAAAGATGACTTAGTGACCATGGGAGTGGGCGAGGCCACTAGTGGCTGTAAATACCTGCTCTCTGGAGCCACTTGCCCCAGGAAGAAAGTCTAAAATCAGAACAGATGGTTACTCGAGCCACCATGCAGTGTCTGTAGCACAAGAGTTTGCCCCTTCACTTCCTTCTGACCCCTGGAGACCAGAGCGAGGAAGCGAGGATGACTTCCTCATCCCAGTCACAGGAGAAACACCGTGGTTTGACTCTGGGTGGAAACACCTGCTGTGAGGGCCAGCCCCGCCTAGAACAGGCCCAGAGGGAGTTGGAAGAACAGTGACCCCACCGGCGTGTGCCAGCGTGCCGGGCCGTGAGGGCTGCCGTGGGCGCCCGGGAGCGCCGTCCTGTCCAACACAAGCTGAGACTTCAGGGACCGGTCTGGCCAGGAAGCCTCTCGTGGCTCTGTGTGCTGAACTGCGAGTCATTGGAAAATGGGTGATTTTAAACTACTCTCATTGCCACCAGACTCCTAATTATAACGCCATCCTCCCTGCCCCCCCCCCCCCAGGAGAATGCACACTACGCAGTAACCTCATATTAGAAACTTCCTTTTAATGAGGTCCCTCAGTGCCTTAGGAACTAAATCCTTTTTAATTAGATTCAAGAAGAAACTACCTTCTGCCCCACTGAACCCTGGGACGCCTCCCTTAATCTACGTGAAGGATCCTGGTTAACTCAGCCCTGAAGCCTGGCTCAGTCCGCTGGCCCCTGGAGGTGAAACGTTAGCTGCTGTGCCCACGAGAGCCCTCCCTGCCTCCCCGTCAGGACTCCTGGGGGACTGACCAGCCTGGGGAGTTGGGGACAACCAGTTTAGGGACACTGCCCAATATGGCCACCTTGCTGGCTTCTCATGTGCAATTGAAAGTCATTCTTGTCCTATCGTATGAGAAAATACATAATCCTCCTTCCTCCTCTAGAATTAGTGTGTTTAAAATACAAATGTAATTGAATCCACAGTGTGCTTGTTTCTTTGCATCTCCTAGCAAAGGAGACTGCTTTCTTTCTCCATTTTGTCCCCACGGACACACACGTCACCATGAACTCACCTTCAGATGCCGAGAGCAGAGAGAGGGAGCCTTTAAGAAACCACTAAATGTGGTGGTGGTCCTATGGGGGCAGGGGGAAGGATGACGTCAAAATTCTTCAGATACTTTTACAGCCATTAGATGTTTGAAATGGTTTAACCTAAGTGGCTTATTTCAGATGCCAAGGAAGAGGGGAAGAGCCGGTTCCGGCAACTTTGCACTTCATATCTTTCCGATCTGTTCTGGGCAGTTGCTGGGATGGCTGACGAAGTGTTGCAGTGCACACAGAGCAAAATGCACCCTTCCTCCTCGCTTTCCCAAAAGGCCTGAAAATGCAGTCGATTTAATCTAGGTCAAGAAGAAAGAAAGGAACACAATTTTCCTGGCAGAGGATGTAGAGAACGTGCCTGTCTTCTCAGGGCCATGGCAGTTTCAGGAGATGGTTCCTCCAAGAAAAGTCCCCAGGGCAGCAGAGAGGCTGGCAGTAGCCTCAGCCTCATGACCAATTAACTGAATATGGTCACAGTGTGTCGGGGGGCTTCTCAGGAAAGGGTGCGGGGCTGCATGGAGCCCGGTGAGATGAGCGTTCTCTCCCAGGTTGAAAAGTTGGCACCGATTTTGCCATCCAGGAGTCACCCTGCTGGGGACAAGAGGCAGGGCTCTCGGAGGAGCAGAGGATGCCTGCCCCAGGCAGCCTGAAGTCACGAGCGCAGCTCCTGCTTTGTCAGTGGAATTCCCAGGGGGTTCCCTTGGGGCTGCAGTCGGTAAGCCAGACGGTGCTGTCCACGTAATTCAAATACTGAAAGCAGAATCCAGCATGTCTGTCTGCTCCCTAGGTAGTGGCCAGATGGTAATACTTTTTACATCGGGGTGCCAATTATATCATACCCTATAAAACTAAGCTAATTGGATACGGTTTCATTAAAAGTTGATTTCTACAGGATGTGGCATTTGAATCGAATAAGCTGTTATCCTCGCTCTGGGAGTCTCATTTGTAGATAGAGTAGGGGAGAATGGGTGGTCTTGGGAGACTGTTAGAGGTCTTAAACAAGAGAGGTTTTGGTTATAAAAAGACATCTTCAGTGGCATGAGAAGAGGTTAAAGCAGGTCTGGGGATCTTTCGGAGTAAAGCGGAACCTACCACGGGTGGTGATGGGATAGGCGTTGACTTTGAAGGCTGCTGTCAACCAATAATTTTTTGGATGGTTTTGCCTTTGCTGGGAGCTACTGTGTGATTGTGGGTAGTCTGCTCACTTGCTATGGGAGGGGTAGGGAGAGTTAGGTTATTCTAGTTAACTAATTGTAAAACTCTGTGATTCTCTGGAACAGGCACAGAAGCCGAGAGAAAGGAGACGTGTTAAGTTCCTCAAATTTTCTTTTTCTAACTTTGGAGTTTAATGCAAAAAGGAAAAAAGAAGACGCAAGACATAACCTTTCATCTTCTTGCAGGTTCTTCCCATAGCTGATGAATTTCTGCTTTGCTGGTTTTTTAACCTTTTCCTTCATATCTCAGTTTCTGTTATCACAACCATCTTGATGCACATCCAAGTCTAGAGGAGCCACGATAAGGAAATCATTTGCAGGAATACAGCGGTGTGTTTAGCAGCCTGGGGACTGAATTTTATTTTTTTATGAAAGTAGAGTTGATTTACAAAATGGTGTTAATTTCAGTTGTACAGCAAAGTGACTCGGTTTTATATACACACACAGATATTCAGATTCTTTTCTGTCATAGGTTATTACAAGATACTGAATATAGTTCCCTGTGCAACACAGCAAAATCCTTGTTGTTTATTTTATGTATAGTAGTTTGTATCTGTTAATCCTATATTCCTAGTTTATTCCTCCCCCTGCCCTTTCCCCTTTGGGAACCATAAGTTTTCTATGTCTGTGAATCTGTTTCTGTTTTGTAAATAAATTAATTTGCATTATTTTTTTAGATTCCACCTATAAGTGATCATATAATATGGTCTTTCTTGGTCTGACTTACTTCACTCAGTATGACAATCTCCAGGTCCATCCGTGTTGCTGCAAATGGCATTGTTTTATTCCTTTCTGCGGCTGAGTAGTATTCCATTGTATAAATATACCACAGCTTCACGACTTCTTTATCTGGTCGTTTGTCGATGGACATGTGGGTTTTTTCCATGCCTTGGCTATTGTAAATAGTGCTGCTATGAATATTGGGGTGCAGATGTCTGTTTGAATTAGTTTCCTCTGGATATAAGCCCAGGAGTGGATTCCTGGATCATATGGTAGCTCTATTTTTAATTTTTTAAGGAACCTCCACACTGTTTTCCATAGTGCCTGCACCAGTTTACATTTCCACCAGCAGTGTAGGAGGGCTCCAGGGGACTGAATTGTAAATGGAACTTGTGACACCAGGAGCATTCTGTGTGAAGTCTCATCTTGCACTCCTGCAAAGCAAGCCATATTTTGAGGACAAAGTAGAAAGAACAAAGACTTAGGGCCGTGCAGGGGTCCAAGTTTGCAACAGTGTGTTGGATGTGGTTTTTAACCAGTAGTGCCAAGTTCTTCTTGGTGGGCGGACTTGAGGCTGAGGAAAGGGATACCTCCGTGCTTTCCCAGAGGACCAGTTGGCCTCTGGAGGCATCCATGTATTTTGGAAAAATAGCATTTTGTCATTGTCTTTTTCCTCAAGACACTGAAGGTCACATTCTTCGCCACTGGAAAACTACATTTTTTTTTAAAGTCAAAGCTAAGTTTACTTTAAAATTTTAATCCAGGGGATTTTTGATGGGGTTTTTGAACCTTTAACTGCTTTGTGGAAACTGAAAGTCGAGGGTCTTGGCAGGGGTAAGGCCCATGATTGATCAGCGAAACCTTAGCGCGTGGGAGATTGACTTGCGCACAAAATGCACCGCTGAGAGCAATAACCTTTGGACTCTGAGAGAAGTATTAAATTCTTCATATAGTGGCTCAGATTGAGGGAGAAAACAGATGACAAGGGGAAGCAAGGGGAAGGAGTCTGTCCTCTTTTGACTGGAACTGGCGTCTGGGCCACTGACTCCACAAGCCAAGATCCCCATTGCGATTCGACTTGTGTACAGGAGGCACCTGCTCTGCTTGCAGATGTGTGTGCAAAAGGGAGTTTCATTCACAGAAAGAAACAGACCATGGCGGGCTCACTAATTGAGCCTTCCAGGGCCTGGGTCTCTTGATCTGTGGGCCCCTTAGAATTCAAAGGCAGCCTTTAAAGGAATTTTCAATTCACAACATGATGACTCTCTGGATGTCTTGAATTCCAATAGAGCCTGAATTGAATTTGTCTGCCAGGGCTGTTACTTTTGTTTTTTGTTTTTGTTTTTTTTTTTAAGAAATAAATAAGGGCAAGTGTCCATCAGCAGATGATTATCCGGTGGCTGATTTCACATCTTCGTGTAGATTTTGACGGTGACATAGATTTCTTGCTTGAGATGTTAAGTGACCTTGAAGATGTGGACAGTCCCTCTCTTCCCCCTGGGGACAGAGTTGACTTGGGAAGACAGGTGTTCACATGCACAACACTGGAAGCTCTGAACTTGGAATACTTTTTATTTCACCAGCTTAGCCACAGACTTGTAGGAAATCTTTTTTTTTCTTTTCTTTACCTTCTCCGTCCTGAAGTTGGACAGTTGTTTGTATTTCAGAAAATGTTCACAATTGTCTGTAATAAGATATGATTGAAGCGTAGCATCAGAGAAAGTCTTAGCAGTCAGGACTAGAATGTTCCCAAAAGGCCCTTCTTCCCACTTGTAGGGGCACCTTTTCAAGGAGAATTTATCCTCTGGCCACACTGGTGGCTTCAGGAGAGTCATAAAGAATGTTCCACTGGACCACCCACACGTGGGGCCGGCTTCCTGGGCCACTGGGAGTGTGAGTGGTTGGCATGCGATCTGAAATGTCTGCGCTGCAGCCAACAAGTGACTATTTCAACCGCTGAAAATGATTCAAGTCACTGACTCTCCTGTCTACATACCTGGGTTTTTTAAAACAAACACAGAGATGTAGTAAGAACTACCTTGTTGTCCATATTTTAGAGCCAAAGATTGAAAGAAAACTGCCTTTGTCAAATGGTGTCTTCAGAGCATCAAACCTTAATTTCCTTCCTCCCAGTTTGGTCATCTCGGAGGAAATTTCTTTAATGAGTATGATGTCTGCTTTCCTCAGGGCGGAACCAGTTTTAAAATCTGATCTCAGAATCATTCTCCGGGGCTTGTGTCTACACTGCCCTCCACCCAGAAGAATGTACATGAAGTGAGTTTTGACTCAGGGCGGGCCATGATGTAAACTGGTTAGTCTTCACACGAGCAGGGCATTTTTTTCCCCTGTGAGTATTATTACCGAGAGTTTCCAAGGAAAGCTTTCCAAGAGAAACAGCTGTGGTTTGAAAAGATTTGTGATAATCCAGATGGCTTCTTTGAGGATAAATCTACTTGATCATTTAAAATTAAAGTCTTTCAGTAAAGTTGAGTGTCTTTTTTTATGGTTTTAAATACACTACTGGTACGTGTGTGTTTGTGTGTGTGTCTGTGTGTGTGTGTGCGCGCGCGCCATGGGCCTGGCTCGTTTGAGGCAAGACTTCTCTGGAAACAGCATAAACCTCACAAGAGTGTCTCAGATTATTCAGCAGTTAAGTCGGCAGAGTACCTGAGGGAACTCTTTATGACGGCAGAAACTATGCCAGCCACCAAGTACCCTATTTGGAGTACACAGCACTCAGCCTCTCAGGGAATTGCCATTCTCAGCTTCTGAGACAAGATGGTCTAAGCATCATGCCGATTACACATCTCTTTACAAGCTGCACACGTGCAACTAGACGGCTCAGCTTGCCAACTGGTGGGCCTCTGGGCCCTCAAAGGCTCCCAGCCCCCCCAGCATGCTCCCTCGGGGCCCAGTGTCCCCTGGCTGCCTGCTGACCATCCAGAGATGTTCACGGTGAGGCCTCGCCCAGGTGGCCTTCACAGCCGGCCCTCTGCACCCCAGAATTTTTCTCTCTGGACCTTCATTACCATCGAAACAGATCTGTCTTAAGTGGCCTTCCTGGGGGGCTCTGCTGGATGTTCCAAGTTGAGCCGCAAAATGAATTCACAGGGAGGTGATAATGGCCAGGAAGCTTTAACGTGACACCCTCTACGGTGTGTACAGACACACCAGCATCTCCTGGTGACGAGTCAAGGAGCCACGAGTAGTGGACATACTAGGCTCTGCCTCAGCCCGAGACACTGAGGACCGGTTCTGGAATCACCTCTCAGGTTTTACCACCGAACCTGTTTCCCCTGTGAATTTAAAGAGCCCAGGGGAGGTGTGATGGGGCCAGGCTGATAAATAGATGCTCCAAAGATGGAGTTTTTTATTTTTTGCTCCAACATGCAGAGCTCTTGTTAATACAGTGCATTGTTGGAACTCTTGAAAAGCGGGGCGCCACGGAGTAACTGAGCGAGGGACATCTTGTTGTTGTCTTTTCTAAGCTGGCCGCCGCCACTGGCAGAAACTTCGGAGCGTGTGGGCAAAGGTGGCAAGAATTAGAAACAGCACATGCTCGTGGGACTATGTCAAAGGGGCGAAGTAGAAAAACACTAAGCAGCCCACGCTAGCAGCACGGAGCAGAAACTGGAGGGCTGAGATGTGCTGAAGCTCCAGCCTCTGCGAGCCCCAGGAGGCCCCAGGCAGGTGGCTTCCTGCCTGCAAGACGGAGCAGACCTTTCTCTGCAATCCCCGGCCGCCGGGAATGATGCTGAAGCTGGGGGAGGGGGGTCACCTCCGGGGCACACTGCAGCCGCCGGCCGTCGAAGAGCACCCGCGGTCGTTGTAGGCGTTTAGCCACCCACCTGACAGCGATGTTGGAAACAGAACCTGGGAAAGGAGGGAGGTCTGCCCCCCAAATCAGATTGCTGGGCCATCTGGTGTTGCAGCTGACCTGAAAACAAATCCCGCGAATTTCAGACCTGCGTCACAGCTGGCGCAGGGCAATCTGAGAGACAGGTGCTTCCCTGAACAGCTGTCCATCCAGCTAGGGCAGGCAGGAAAGAACATTCCAGCCCTGTTGAACCTTCATGGGTTTTCTGGGCTCTAGAGTCACTCCTTGACCTTTTACCACAATCATTAATCACCATCTCAGGGCAAACACTAACGATATTTCTCCCTTCCTTTGTTGAAATTATCTCTGCAGGTCAGTGATGCTAAGGTTTTAAGTGAGAATATCAAGTGATTGATGGATAAGAAAGACTGGGTGTTAGCTGGGAGAGTACTCACAGGAATGTGTGTCTCTGAAACACATTCTTATTCTGGGAGTGTCCAGACTCAGGTCCCGTCAGGGGAATAACACAAATTGCTGCGTCTAAGATGAAGATTGGAATTGCTGGTTCTGTATTTCTGCTGCGAATTTTTTGATAACTTAATCAAACACTATTTTTATTAAATGAATGAGTGTATGTGCTCAATGAAGTGCAGAACATTTTTAGCCCCCAAAATATAAAGAATAGTTGTGACTCTTAAAAAATGTATTCTGAATGAAACACATTGGTTCTATATCTATGTAGGGTTTTTTTTTGGGGGGGGGGGGCAGGCAGACCAGGTTTTTATTCACTGATTTAGAGGTAATGCAACTAAAGTAACTGAGTTGTGGAGGAAGTAGGATTTTTTCCACTGAGTCATTCAGGAACCAAATGTGTGAAACTGAAAGGAGAGTCTTTGGGTGAGAGTCCCCGAGAATCCCCTGTTTGTGCGGATAGTTCATTGCAAGTTGGGGCAGAAATTCAGCCTGGACTCTACTCACCCAGCCACGGGGCTGTGCCCACCTGGAGATAGGACACTTCTTTCAGAGGTTCCAAGTCTGCTGGCCAACATGGTTCCGGTGGAGCCGAGCTGTTGGGTTGGGGGTCAGTGAGCAGGGAGGGAGGCGTATCGCGGCTGTCATCCAGGATATTCTTCTGTGTGTTACAACTGGAACTAGAACTTTTATTGGCCTGATCTTGAAAAGCCTTTGTTTAAATGAGTCCAGAGTAAAAGCCTTAAGAGCTTAGCACAGTTGGAAGAGGATGTGTAGTTAGAAACCCCTGTGAGTTGCACAGGCCGGGTGGACCCTGGATGAAACTGGAAAGAGTTTGAGATGTTGGAAGGAGTTTGAGGTTTGGAGCATCTTTCCATCTCCCCTTCTGTACGTTGGACTCCCCTCTTCAATCTCTTCCTTTTTCACCCTGTCCCACGCTGCTTGGACGTCAGCTTCAAACATGCCCTTCCTCAAAACGAAACAGAACACAGAAACCACCTTCTGTTCACTAAGAACCTTGTTCAAGAGGGAAACACTTTAAGTTGCCAAATGCATACTAAAGTGTAAATGGCTAGGGACAATTAAAGGGTGCCTTCCTCAAGGGTAGCCTTTTAATACTTAAATAGCAAGTGAACTGCACCTTCCTGGTGGGATTTCAGGCCGTGGGAAGTGGTAGGGATGTTGTCTGAGTGTTGAAGGCAGGGGAGGAGTCTTTATTCCTGAGACCGCTGTGTGTTGAGTCCAAGCTGGCCTAACATACAGAAGTCCCTCAGTTGACACCATTTGTTTCTCACTGCTTTTATCTTATCATGTGTGTTGTTCGCCATTTTCAGTTCCCCTGTAGTTCCACTGTTCTTTTAGGCCAAGCTGAACTTTTCCTTCTTAGCTGAGTGTGGTCCTGCTGGCCTTTGTTTTCCTTCTCCTGAGATCATTCTTCCTTAACTGCCTTCTGTCCAGGCAAGCAAACTGCCTTATGACTTCTCCTCCATCCTAAATCTTCTATTTGTTTAGAGGTCACACCCCCAAAATCTACCTGCTTGAAAGCATCACATTCTGCCCCCTTTTTTGAAGCTTCAGTTACTGAATTTAAATTTCAGAGCTCTTTCTTTGCTTCTTTATCTGGAAGCCAACCCCATAAGCCTAGGAGAGAGAAAGGAGAACTTACTGAGAGTCTGGCTGGGAGAAGCTTTCAGAAGACAGAGGTGGTGTCTCCCTGTTTTTCTTTCTGTATCAAGCCTAGTGAAACATGGTTGGTATTTTTCTTTCTCTCAAAGTGATTACAGTGGGTTCTGGAAACTGGGACTTGCTCTATTTAAAATCATTCCCTGATTTGAAGCAATTTCTATAGTTTTTCTGGGCTTGTGTTATGCCAGTAAAGCTAAAACTCACACGTTCGTTTGATCAGTTCAGTTAAACATCTACCACTAGGAAGCCTGGCCAAATGAACTGTGGTCAGAGAAGTCAGATAGCTGAAGTGGAAAGCTGATATAAAAATGATCAGTCTGTCCATCTGTGATTCTTCAAAGCCACTTCATAATTTTCATACCCCCCTCATCATGTAAGTGATATCATTTAAGAGTTTCCAATCCTTGGATGCATGGAGCTTTTTAAATGCCAGAAAGCTATGATCATGTTCTCCTTTGGAAAGTGAAGGTTTTGCATAGTTAATTTTGATAGGGTCCAAGTTTCTTCCCCCAAATAAGGAAGAAGCATCTTAGATGTATTTCCGAATGCCGTACGGCTGGTATTGTACCTTAGTTTCTCTTCCTCCTTTGACTGAGGTTTTCTTTTGAAAACTAGCTGCCAGTTGATGACTCTGAACCTTGGGTGGTTTCTGGTGCCCACTTCCCGCTCTCCAGCTGAGCCCCTGTGTTGTGCTCTTGATCTTGTTTACATCATTCCCCTGAATGGGACCAACACTGGTGCCTCAGTGCCGTGAATTTTTCTCTAGTGCTGCCTGCTGCACTTGGCGTCTGAGTACCTCTCCAAGCTCTCCCCATTCCTCTCCGAGCATTGGGATCCTTCAGTAAAGTCAGGATGAAATATGTACGTCTCTCTGCTCTTAATTCTCAGCCCAGCTCATCCAAGACAGCCCAGGTCAGAGGCAGCACCTTCTTCTTTAAATTTACAAACGTTTTGCCCACCCTCTTTTGCCAAGCCTGGTTATGCTAAGAAACTACATGCTAATTAACAGATTTTTAACCAGTATCTTTATCTGGTTTAACCACATTTGTTAACCAGTATCTTGAGCTGCAGAAGAAGGGGTCAGGCATCCTTCGGAATGCAGAAAGAATGGACAGAGGTTTCAAGGCCATTTTCTTTGGGGGAAGGACTTGGCTGGGCAAAGGGTATATGCTGATCCCTCTTGGAGGGGCCATCAGCCTAGACTCCCATCAACTCTTGGGCATGAGACCAGGTTGATGGACCACTGTGATACTTAATACTGGGGACAGAGGCTGCAAACATCTGTTTAAGCATATATCCACCATATCACAGCTTCCTTTCTAAACTGGTTGAAATAGAGTCGTTCATTTCAGCAAACAAATGTTGAGCATTTCACGGATGGAAATTTGCCTTATATACTGTGGGGCAGATAAAAGAATAAAACACTATCTGCACTCTTAGGAAACCTATCATCCAGTTGCCTAAGCCTTTGAGCTGAGAAATTGTTTTAAAAGTGTGATGTTGCAAAGATATCCTTTAAGAAAATTCTAGTTAATGTAAGTTTCTGCTATTGTTCCTGGGATTAAACACTTTTCTTTGGTCTTAGCTGCACCACGAGTCCCATGAACAGCTCACCCACCACCTTCCACCCATTTTCCTAAACAGCTGTATTCCCGGTCGTTGGTGCACAGTTATGAATTGATTCCCCAACGTGGGAAAAGCTAATAAATATGATTTAGGATGAAAGGCACCATGGAAATGCTTGAGATGTTGTTAATACTGTTCTCGCGCACTTTATTTTTAAATTGTGCATCCTTTTAAGTAGATTACTTGTTCGCGGCAGTCTCCATTATATCGAAGCAAAGCATTCACAGAAATTTCTAAAAACCTTTTCATTTCTCTCTGTAGGTTGTTGTTTCGTAACATTTTATACAAGAAAAGCTGCACTTGAGGCCCAGAATGCACTGCACAATATTAAAACTTTACCTGGGGTGAGTCGGTTTACTTTTGTACCAAAATCACTTTATTGCTTGAAAATGGTCCTTTCAACTGAAGGTTCTCGTGATGGGCTCTGAGTGCCAGAAAATGAGTTTGGTCTTTGGAGGGAGGGTATGCTGACCCCACCAGCCCCCTGTGGCAGCCGAACCAGCTGCCCAGCCCCTGAAGAAGCACTAGCATTAATGCTGATGGAAAAACCTCTCAAATAGCATGTCCCCTGGTTAGAAAATCAGAGTGACCCCACTGGGCGGCAGCAGCTGCCAAAGAGTATTGGGTGGGCCACGATTTTGAAAGGAGTGGGGGAGAAAACTTGACACACATGAGAGGGGCAAATGGAAAAAGAAAAGCTTTTACTCACCAGGAGCCTCTTTTCAAATTTAGTCCTTAGATTTTCTTTTGAAAGGACAAAATGTACCCTGCACAGCCATAATATTAAAACCTCCTAATGGTTTCTAAACAGTCAATGGTGGTTAACAAAGTCAATGTTTTAATGCCCAATTGGTGCCTGCATGTTGTTAGAGAACAGAAAATACAAAACTTGCATTTTCTTCCCCATTTCCTTTCCATGCGCAGTACATTCTCTAGAAATGAACTGATGTTGGCTGTAGCTACGTCACCCGAATGCAGGGTTTCTGGGGCTTTGTGACCATTTTAGGTAGTGCATGCTGGTATGCTGTTGGGCTCTTTTCCCCGCTGACTCAAAGATCACTGATGAGTTAATTTAATATCATAATGAGGTGTGTTAGTTATAAAGAAGAGCCTCTGGTAAGCAGTGCTGTGGGAATGATTGTATGGAAACCTGATTTGCTGAGAATAAAAGAAGATAACGTGATGTCCCTAATGTTTTCATCCTTTATCTGTCACACCAACCTATGCACACTACTCACTTATATACCCCATCACCCCCAGGAAAGATAGCATTGGTGTAATTCACCTTAGATCCACTGAAAAGTTTATAATGTTTTAGTGGCAAGATAGTCAACAAAAGGTTTTCAAAACAGCTTCATAATACCCAAAAATAGTAAATTATGAACCGCGGTCTCAAATCACACCCCTTTGGTTTTCCCCTTTTTGTGTGAGCAAATTTGAGAGAAGGTGGTTCAGAAAAGCAAGTGTGTGATACCAGAATTCTCCCTCCCAGTTCAGTTTAACTACTTCACCCTGAAACTTCTAAGGTGGTTTTTTGTGAAGGAGTTTTTACTGGGTCTAAGTGCCTTGCTTAATGATTTTTTTAAAAAAAACTATTATTTCAACTTTATTCTCTGTAGCAATGGAATTTTTCCAATGTAAATTCTAGGACAATGTAGTGTTAGGTCACATTATAGAATGAAGCATCCAAAGGCAAATAAATATTGACCAGCTTTAGCCAATGGTAGGAAAAAAAAATTTTTTCTTTTATTTTCCAGGCTTCTACTCCAACCCAAAGACCATTTTGTATTCCTTCTTTTAAACAGAACTGCTTTATAGTAATTAGCATGCAAAATCCCTTCTAGGTGTGTTTTAAGAAATTAGTTGAGATGATGAATTGTTACTTAGCATTTAGGGCATATTGAGGCCAAATCACATCCTATTTCAAATCAATGCAAAGCTTGGTGAATTTGCATCCATCCTGTCCATTAGGAGTACAGCTCCCAATATGCCATTTTCGTATGTGAAGATGTTCTCAAGAAACCGAGAGTTAATCTGATGAATGGACCATGTTGCAAAACATACGAGTGACTGATGAGGACGCTTCTGTTTGGGACATCTTACTCTGACCCTTAACAAACTTACAGCATCTTCTGTATTTAAGAAAAAAAAAGTTACCATTGTCTCTTTTTCTTTTAAAAATTCTGCAGATGTCAGGGATGGTGAATTTGGAAACCTGTTATTAAGGACAATAATTCTAGGGTTGGAAAAGATGGTTTGTGGGTTGTTTTTGGCTTTCTTTTTATCCAGTTCAATTTCCAACGCCCAATGACTGGAGGTGGGTGAAATGAAAATTTGGAGAAGTCGGGTGTGATTTGTAGGCACCTAGCCTTCACAGTATGCACACTGTTGCTACATCTGCCCCTTCAAATTAGGGAATGGAGAAAAGAGATCCCTTCCTGCATTTATGTGTTGCTTTATCTGATCAGCCTCACCCTGAACAGCTCCAGGAAGAACGCAAAAGTGGTTTCATATCAGCTGGGAGCTTTGGTGGACAGAAAGAAATGGGACCAGACATAAAAGATTAATGCATATTCTTGGGGAAAAAAATATTACAGGGTGCCTTGCTGTTTGATTACAAGCCTTGGAATTAGTCAACATTTCCATAATTCTAAACCAATATACACCTGTTTTCCCACTGTGATGTGAAGGCACAACTTAATTTAACAGAATCCCTGCTGTGCTAAATCTCTCATTAAATACCAAGTGAGTTCGGTAGTTTAAAGTCGCAGCACTGCTATTTTAACTGGTTGCCTTCATATTATGAAATTAATAAGAAATTAATGATGCACTTTGCCATATGCCTTCAATTTCTTTCTGAATAAAAATAAAAGGGATAAAGAAAAATGCACCACCAGCTGACACTTTAAAGCTTTTCTGGTTGTAATCATTTCTCCTGTAGATAAAAATCCATTAAAAAAGGCACTTGCTGCCTTTTTTTTTTCCCCCTAAAATGTCCAAAACTTTCCATTTAAAGCAAGATCAAATAGTGCTGGGTGTATGGTTGTTGGTTTTTTTTTTTTCCTACTTAATTTTCTTTTGCAGTTGATGTTTTGTGTTGTACAGAACTTTCATCATGCAGCCAGACATGGTGAATGTTGAGGGACCATCTTTCATCTTGAGAGAAACAAAGAGCTTGGTTAGTGTGGGAGAGGAAGAAAAGCTGATGGGATGGTCTTTTTATGCAGTGGAATGTGTCTGCTCTTAGATTTTTATTTAAAGGCACCTCTCCTCTCATGTCCTCTATAAATTATGGAGACCCTTTTTGTGGAGGATGGTGGGGTACAAGGTGAAGCACCAGGGCCGTACTCAGCAGGGCAAAGTCATTAAGGACACATTTGTCAAGCCTGTCTTTTACCATATGACTGAAAAAGTCACTGGAATGCTCAACATAAGTCCTAGAGATACACTGTTAGAAACTAAGAGAGAAGATTGATCAGCTCATCACCTGGAGCAAGAAATGAGGGTTGGGAAGTAGGGGGTGGTCCTTCCCCTGGTTCGATCACCCTCTACTCCAGAAACAGTAGTGAGACGCTTAAACCACAGATCAAATCTTAGGCATGGCACCTAATTCATTACTGACACTTCAGTAGGTTAATAAATCATGCTCTTTGGGTACCTACTGTGTGCCAGGCAGCCAAGCTGTACAATGACACACACACCCTTGAGATCCCTAGTGAGTTCGTGGCCACGTCTGTGTGGAAAGGGGCTCCTTGATGAGCCATTGGCCTTGGCACAAACTTGTTAGACTTTTTCCACCACTGGGCCATTTGTGCTTAGACAAATCTTGATTGCCTCACCTTTGACCAAGAGCAAATCAGGCTAAGAGCTGGCTTCCTTGGTTTAGGGTTTCAGGCGAGCGCAACCTCACTGGTAGGATTTTTCAGCAGAAGTGTCATCCTCTGCTGTCCTATTTCCCAGAGAGAAAACCCCTGTGAAGGCAACTTGCAAGGTGCATTTAGTTTTCACTGACCTAATTTAGCTTAATTAAAACATAAGCTAAGGACCTTCATGGAGACATAGGAAGACTCCCACAGTCTCTTCAGTAATCAGGCGTCAGGGCCACATCCCCCTGTCCTGTGCCTCATGCCATTCCCATTTTCAAGGTCTTGACATACATTACCTCCAGCAATAAGTCTTTTCAGTGGAATACCTACAGCAGAATCATTAGAACATTTGCTGTATAAATTAACTGAACTAAGGCTGTAATAACAGAGAGGAATACCGTTTTACGAAAGCCCTTAAATTTTAACAGCAAGGAGGAATCGGAATCCAAATGTCTTGTAAAATATTAATTGCAGATTTCTTCTAGACATTTTCTCTGAGTTTGTCTGAGCTCCTTTCTTTTTAGAGTCACTCCCAGTTTTATTAAATGCGGTTTATATTAAGGAGTTACTGCCCTAAGAGCACGTTCATTGGGCGCATGTTAGCGGTGGCGGCCAGGACCGCATGTAGATTGCAGAGATGAAAGCCAATGGGCCTGATCCAGGAGGAGGAAGCTGTCAATCAAGTGGCCTCCTAGGACAGGCGCGCTCACCCACGTGACATCAGTGATCCCCTTGCCGGCTGGGCCTGGAAGACCTCGTTCACCTGTGTGGGGAGGCCCTCCTCCCAGGTGGCCTTTTTCACACAGTTCTCCGTAGAACTGTCCCCACCCCCACCCCCGTGTCCTTTAAGAGAAGAATGCTGGGGTTTAATATGCTTCACTCGGAACAGCAGTGGCTCTCACTGAGACCGCCTTCAGTTTGCCCATTGTCACGCTTCTTGAGTACTGATTTTTCTCTGAACCGCCTCTTCTCATTATTAATGTGCCTTTAATGCCTTTGTTCTCAGAGCCACGAGGATTATGTTATCACCCTCATCATCATTATCATTTCTGGCAGAAAAGTCTCTCAAACCCCATCTCCTCCTATCATGGAAATTTCCCCCTAGACCATCCCATTTGAATCAAAGCCTGACGAGGCCGTGCCACATGCAGGCGTTTTCCTCAGGCACCTTTGATTTCACGTTGTTGGGGGGAAAAAGAAACAACCAACACATCAGGATGAGCAGGATTGAGTCCTCAAAATCGTGTGTCCTGTGGAGCCCACGGGACATCCATGCCTTCATTTGACAAATATTTATTCTGTTTTTATGGTTTGCCAGGCACTGTCCTAGGCACTGGAGAATACAGTAGGTTCCATGATATTTCTAACTAAATCTTCCAAATAGAAAGCCAGACGACATGCCTATATGTATATATATAAACTTAGTGTTCAGTAAATAGATCTTAGGATATTGAATGCCCAAAAGAGTTGGTTCAATAAAATATTTCCAGAGGAGTGGAGTTTTATCCCCAAAATGATTTTGCCCACATGCTCCAAAATACGAGTGTAGGTTTCTGTTTCCACACGTATATAATGATAAAACCCATTTTGCACACAGAGATCTGGATGTTTGTGTACATTTCTGTAGACCTACAGATACAGAGATGGTCACACGTGCACGTGTGGATATCGTTTCTGTCAAGTTCAGGAAGATGCAGCAGGGAATGTCATCCTTTCTTTGGCCTGCCCACACACTCCTCGCTACCGTGTGGTCACCCTTCCTGCCTTTGACCTCGTGAGCTGTCTGATTCTTAACGTTTGTTGGTTGCTTGGTCTTCGCTTCGATTCAGGATCGTGGCTAATTCAGAGTGCGTGTATGGGGTACTTGACGACTGCCGTTTAATGGTGATAATCTCTGCTTTTCACCTTCTTAACAGACGAGTAGGCACTGAGTGAGATAATGTATGTAAAGCTTTCTGAGCCCCTGAAGAAATGGGCTCAGAAGCCCTTGCTTCCACTTGGCAGTTTCTGTAGGCCCGAGCTCTGCTCGGGTAGAAACCCAGCAGGTGACGTGTATTTGCTGGGGAGGGAATCAGGACGCCCCCTAGGCGTGCACTCTTCAGATGTGCCTTTGCAGAATTTGGTCAGGGCTGAAATATGCCTCAGCGGACTGCCCCAAAGCAGCTCTTTCCCTGCTGGGCCTGTGTTGTTTTGCTAGAACCTTACATCCTGCAGAAACACGAGCTGAACAAAAAGCAAGGACTTGGCTGTGATGACTTTTTAAAGGCCTGTAATGGAGCGTGCCACCACGTGGCCGTGGAGGAGCTCCTAGGGGGAGGCCGAGGCCCCCGCCCATCCTGGAGCCAAGCCCATGTGAAGAAGGCTCAGGGTGCAGAAGCAGCCCCCGTGGGTCTCAGTCAGGTGTGGCAGGATTGCTGGCCAGCTCACTGGTTTAGACCCAAGAAAGCTGGAGGAAGGAGAAAACCCTTGGCCCAGTGCCTCCCAGTCCAAAGACCTGGGAGAGTGGATTTTAATTCTTCATACAAGGCCATTGGAAACTGCCCACTTCACTCACCATAGAGCTTGACACACCATCTACATGATGGGCGCTTCTGCTTTGGACTGGCAGGCAGTGGCTTCAGTAACTCGGATGAGCAGTCACTGATGTATGGCTTTGATTACCTAAAATGAAAAGCCAGTTACTTTTGAAATATGGCCCCTTCCATACAAGGAGGAGGTCTATAGGAGAAAATTTATGAGGGGTCCTGCATGGTGACAAGTTGAAAATGACTGAGATGACCAGTCCAGCCAGCACAGGGTTAAAACAGAGGGCAGCGTACACCGTGTTTCAGTAAAAGAACTTGGGTGGGGCCTTCTGATTTTGTTTTGCACACAACATGCCCTCAACTACCAGTCTAATCAAGAGGACGGTTATGAGGCTTAGCAGAGCACGGGTGCCTGGCCAGATGTGCACTGTCACCTGGGTCACCGTGTGAGGAATGCTGGTGTCTCACTGTAGCATGTGACAGCATGACGGCCCAGTGGCAAAATAAAGTCATAATTAGTTTCAGGGTTTGGCATCTCTCTGTGACGTCTCAGGATTCAGTAGGGAATCTTCAGTTCACTTCCACAGGCTCAGTTCCCACAAGGCTGGTAAGATTTCAGGAGGAGATTGTGGGGAACATCAGTGAACTGGATAAAAGGGCTGGATGGAATTGCAGAGGGATTATGACAGTCCATTGAAAGGGGAAAATTGTTTTAAAAGTTGGAAAATAGGCCAAGCTCTGCCTTTAGAGTATGCGGTCTCCATGAGAATTCATCGCCCGAAAAGCTCACTGTTGTGCTGGAGAGCTTGATTGTTTTGAGAGACCGTCCAGTGGAAGTGGCTGGGGCCTCAAACTCGAGGCCACGAGAAAGCCTGTGTCATGGGGTGATACAGGGAGAGTTGTGCCTGGAGGCCAGCATGAGAGGGAGTCCTCCAACTCCGCTGCTCAGCCAGATCTGGTCGGGTTGGGCCCAAGGGAAGCAGACCGGCCAACGGGGAGGGAGGGAGGCAGGGAAGGAAGCTTCGTGCATCCTCTGCTTGTCTTAGCCGCCGACTGTCATGGTACGCGGGTGCTCAGGAAGTCTCGTTAGCATCATGACATAAGCTACTAAGGCTGTTTTGATAATAAAGCAATATTTCAGGACCCTATCAGACTGCTCTCACTCCCCACAAGTCACAGAAATGAAAAATAAACGATAAATAGTACCCGCGGGAGACGGCAGAAAGGGACACGGTGACACGTGTTCTGCTTTGTGCTCTTCATTGTTCCTGACTGTCACTGCCTCCCACCGGCACTCGGAACACCCACCGGTGCCGCCGCCCCCTCCTCCCCCAGCACTTCAGAGCACGGGAGAGGACTTCCTCTCTTCATCCACAAAATGATGTGGTTGGATCTGAAATGATTCACAGAGTCCTTTCCAGCCTCCTACACGTTGACTACATTAATGTCCTATTTAATTGTAAAAACCTATCTAGATGGAACGGTCGGTTAGTAGATAGGCAGGTGGGTAGACAGATGTATATGACATGATTTGCTTCCGATGTGGGTTAGTAATGGCAGGGGACTTTGTACGGGCAAATCTGGACCATTCAAGGTATGACTCCCCACTCTGAGATTTCTCTGCACATCTGCCCTCCCCTCTGGTTGAGAACCAGCAGGGAGCTTAGCACCCCTGACTCCTCCACCAGGGAACAGAGAAAGGGAAGCAGAGGTGATGAACACTAACGAGTGGGTCTGAGTCCTAGCTTACAGCCTTGGTCTGACAAGGGGGTTTCACCTAACGAGGCTCCAGGATGTCTGGTGGAGCTCCTTCATCTGTTCAGTCCCTGGCCCCTGTCCATGTGGATAAGTGAGTCACCTGCATTTGTGAGGGCTTTCTGATGCTGGTTATTTGCGATCCCTTCTAAAAATATCAGAGGTGATGTATTGATAGCCTTCACCTTGCAACTCGGAGGACACGGAAGCCCCGGGAGATTAAATTAACTTCTCTGACCTCCCCTGGCAAAGCAGTGACAGAGCTAGAATTAGAAGTCACAGTTGCTGAAACTCCCCAGTAGCTTGGCCTCCTGAGGGTGGATTTTGGCATGATGTTCCCCACCCTGGAGGGAGCAGGGAGCGTGACTTCAACACAGCGGAACAGTGAAAATCACTACAGAGTGAGGGCAGCTTATTGGTTGCCCGGGTACCAGGTACCACCGGGAGCCTCTCGGGAAGTGTTACTTTGAATGGTCACGATAGCTCCACAAGCGTGTATCTTACAGCCCCCTTTGCTGATGGGGAAGCTGAAACGCAAAGAAAAGGAGTGACTTGTCCAGGTTGCACAGCTGGTCACCGTGCGTTGACAGACAGTTGGATTCAGACCAACGTCTCTGGCCACTGGCACCTGGAGACATTCCAGAGGAGGTGTGTTCCCTTCCGTTGCTTCATTGATGAGGTCTGAGTGACCATCCCTGCTCCCTTCACAGCTGTCCTAAAACAAATCTGAAACCTCAGAAATCCCACCACCACTGCCAGCACTGTTGCAGGGTGAGCTCACCTGAGGGCCGGGGCACCTGGGCCCCGCTGCTCCACTGCGTAGACCCACCTGGACACCAGCCGGGTGCCCCTGCTCCACCAGTCAGTCCTGACGCCGCGTGAGTTGGGACACCGTGGTGGCATGTGCTGCTTCACCCAAAAAGTAAAACCATGCTTTCTGGCACAGGCGGGGGGCCCTGGAAACACCGGGGGTGGCCAGGTGAGGTTTGCTTGTGACTTGGGGACACGACTACTGACACCAGGCTCTCTAAGATGGAGCCACAGATCAAAGGCAGTTGTTACTGTAAGAGGAACCGCTTTGCAAAAATGGTTATAAATTCACCACTTTCTTCAGAGGAGTGTAGCTTTACCAACATCATCTCATTAACATTCATGTTGTTAAGGGGACTTTTCTTTATCTGCTTCCCCAGGCTCTCTGTCCAAATCCACAATCTGCATTCTGATGTCCTGTCTCCATCCAGCTGACCTCCACCAGCCCATATCCCTGCTCCATGTCCAAGGGGGCTGGGCAGATGGGGGCCGGGCTCACCTCCTCATCTCAGAAGTAGGCATAAACCCCATTACTTGCCCCCCTAAGCACAAAGCCGTAGGCTGTGGCCTTGTGGAATGGCTCGGAGGAGTTCCCGCCCACCCCCCATCATCACACCCTGCCGCCCTCCAGAGACCCGGGGGCCTTTAGAGAACAACCCGACTCCCCCTCCTACTTGATGGACGAGGAGCCAGGGTCCAGGGGGCGAAGTCTGCAAAACCATCTAAGCATCTGACTCCTCTGCCTCCAAAAACAAGGGACCAGAATCCACCCCAGGTGAGGCACTTTAGGAAGACTCAGCAAACACCGCCTGGGGGCTCAGGTGTCCTCCTCTCCCTGTCCCCCTCCAGCCATCTGCTCCCTGCTCCCCCTTTGTCAAGAGGCGAATTTGGATCTAAGGCTGAAGGGTGGGCGAAGATGCGAGGTCAGGCTGTGTGGTTGATTCTGTCCAGTTACGCTGTGGAATTTCCGTGTTGGCTAAGAATGTGGGTAAGTGGATTATTGTGTAGGCTTAGACATTGTCACCTCTGCGGCTGTCTTGGCCATGGGAACGTGTGACGCTGGGTGTGCAGGGTTATTAGACCAGGACATCTGTGATCTCTCAGCTACACTTCCTGCATTCCTGTCCTCCGTCAGGGGCAGGAAGGACCACACAGGAGCCAAGAACAGGTTCCCTGAAACTCGCCTCCACCCCTGGAAGACCAGACTGAGCCACTGCTGGTCGGCGGGGTATATTTCAGGCTGTTCCGTTCCGTGCTCTGCACGTAGACTGTATCATAATGTCTTCAGAAAAGCAGATATTTAAACGAGTCTCAGGAAACCGGGCCAGATGTTTGCATGAAGCAGTACATGGAGTCTGGTGTACAGTTATGAACCGCCCACAAATCGTGTGGATTAAGAGAAAACTCACTGGAGTCATTGTGTGTGTACGACATCCTGGGTGAAAACTCAGAATGGCATTTGCAGAGCCCCGGGAGGAGCAGGTTCCTAGCAAATCCTGCTTCTGTAAACCTTTCGGCCACATGACTGATACGTTTCATTGGCTTTCACAATTTATACCATTTTAACCAAATAATCCATGTTCAATAAATAAAAATCATAGTAAACAGCTAACATTTCTTGACCGCTTAGTATGTCTTGGGCACTGTGCCAAGGGCTTTATCTTCACCTGAGTTCATGTAAATGATAAAATCCTAGATAAATAATCAGACACTGAGTAATAATTTGTTTTCTCCTTGTGGTTGCCTTTTCAACTTAAAGTCTGTCATTATTGACCCAAGAAAGTTGAAGTGGCTCTGGCCATTAGAGGAAGTCTCTCTGACAAATCGGTAAATACCTCTCATGGCTAATGATTTACCTCCTCCAGCCGAATGAGGGGAGAGAAAGCTGTCAGCTAATTTCAGGTTAACATCGCCCTGCCGTCTTCATCCATCGCTAATACCTGATTTACGATTTACTAGTATTTATAATCTATCCTTTAAATAGGAAGGCTAGCATTGGAGAGTTCTAGTTTAAACGGTTCTTCTGCAGTTCATGGAGATGTTAACTATAATCACAATGCCTACGAAATAAAAATGAAAAACTCACAAGTACCATCGGTAGTTATTTATCAGAGAATCTCCATCACCAAGTTATGTCAGAGTTGCCCAGATATAAAAACCCTGGAGGTTATTGACAAAACCTGTCATCAGTAAGGAAAATAAGAGTCATGGTCACACACCCAGGAAACCCGTGGCTAATTTCAGTAGGTTTCTGTTTATTTGAATGTTGTTCTCACGGTCTGCAGAGGAACACAGGGCATGTGGAAGAAAACAGACCAAGTCTCATCATACGTGTTTTTAGAAACAGAGCCATCCAGCCCCCTCACTTCATAGTCAAGGCAACCGAAGCCCAGAGAGGTTAGGTGATGTGTGGAAGGTCACACAGCCACCGGGCAGTGGGGGTGGGACAACTCGTGTCTCCCAACTCCGAACCTGGTGTTCTTTCCAGTGCATCACGTCCCCACAACTTCACTCCAGGATTATACGGAATACGTCATTTTAAAGAATCAAATTCAGAGCCCAGATTACCAGGAGCCTGTTCCTGGATTGTACTCTGTGATGTGAGGCGACTGAACGTGGTGATTCTTCTTCTCATTTCCATTCCCCATGAAAGACCCGGAGAGACGATGATAATATTCTTCCTGGCCATTTACCTGAAACAGTAGGTGACCCAGATGAATGGATAAAGGATGGATGGAGAGAAAGAAAGGTCCTTAATGTTTAAGTCCTTTCTCATCTACACATCAGGCAGTGACTCGTAACCACAGCTGCACAGCATCCCCCGCCCCGGGGAGCTTTCAAAACTACACACGCCGGGGCCACACCGCAGACAAATTAAGTGAGACTCTCTCAGGGCGGGGGCCCGGTGTCAGTATTTTTTAAGCTCCCCCCGTGAGTCCAGTGTTCAGGCAAATTTGAGAAGCACGGTTGGGGGACTGAATCATCGCCAACCCCAGGGGGGCAGTGGTGGTGATGAACTGTTCTTTCTCCCACGTTGATGTGGATGCGTGGGAAAGTCCTCTCACCTGCTGATCGTCTTCCCACGAGGACAGCATCGCCTTGCTACTCAAAGTGTGGTCCGTGGACCAGTGGCATTGGTGTCACCTGGGAATGTGTTAGAAATGCTGACTCTCCAGCCATGCCCCCAACCTGCATCCAAACTAGCTTCCAGATACCGTGTGTGCCTAGTGTGTGAGCTTGATGCCGGTGCGCTGGTGGAAACAGGCCTCGCCGGAGCTGCTGCCCAGAAGGGCCGAGGACGATTTTCGGACGTACCCCTCCAGTAACTGCGCTCACTAGTCCTCCACGTGCTCTCGTCAAGGGGAGGATGAGTGGGATGACCTGCCGGACGCGGGGAGCTGCCCGTTTACCTCCGCACGCTCTGGGAGCGTGTGAACGTTGTTGTGTTGCATCTTATGGCAGAAAAAAAATGGACACAGCTGCCGAATCTTGAGGGTGAGCACTTCCTACCACATCCCTTGCTTTGTCTTCAGCTTCGACGACAGCCTTGCTCACAGGCTGTGCTCCAGCCCAGGACTCTCTGGGAGGCTGCCTCACGCTTCCCACAAGGTGGAGCTGAAGGCTCCTGCCTGGTCATCTGCGGTAGCGGGTGCTGAAACCACCCCCCACCCCCCCCCCACCCCCAGCTGCGTTCTCGTCCCCCGATGCCCGGTCGGTCTCCCCCACACGGAGCCCAGGCTCCTCGCAGAGCAGGAACGTTCCCAGAAGCCAGCGTGACGCCGCACACTGCCAGCGCTTTCTCCACAGACGTTTGTTGACTGAACGAACTCCCAAGGATGGCTTGTACTCACAGACGCTCTCACGATACCAAACAGTCTCAAGAGTTCCTTACAAACTCTGGGGCGAAAGCAGGAGCGGGAGGGAATGTTGTCTCAGCGCTCTTGTTGTCTGTTGCAATCCTGTGGGTCAGGAAGACCCTACCCGACAAACGGGAAGCACGTGGAGAGACCCGGACTCTCCGTGTGCAGTGAGCTTTCTGATGTGATCCTTGTTTCAAATATGAGTTTCCTGGGGCTTAAAGAGGTCGGGTGGCTTGACTGTAAGTCCATAGAGTTGGCAAGGCCAAGTGCAGACCTTATGATTCTGGCTGAGACGTTCTTTTGTCTACAAAACAAACATAAAGCAGCCCAGGTTTCCCAAACCCCCATTCAACCCTGCACGTCCAGAGAAGTGAGAAACCATCCAGGTAGACTGGCCACTGCAGATCGAGCGTCAGTGAAGGGCTCTTACTTTACTTCCTTAGTATAAATCTCTCCTATAGTCTTATCTCATGTATCCGCTTTCTCAGTTCACCTTTGCCATTTAAAATTTGGGCACAAGCCATATATTGAAAGGCCCAAGCCTTGAATCTGATCGTTAGAAGACCGGGCTTCAGGATAAGGTATTTATAGAACAATCGAACCATCGTAATTTCCCTAAGCTCTGCCAACAAATAATTTCCAAAGTTGGTAAACGATCTTGCGCATTCGAATAGAAGGGGAAAATCAAAATGAGACAGTGAAATTAAGCTCGAACTCATAAAGAATTAGCAGCGCTGGAGGAGAGATCTTTGTTTGGCAAAATGTCAACCAAAGTTTAGTGCTTCGGCAAAAGATGAAATTAAATATAGCTGCTAAAAACAATATCAGATGTCTCGCTCAGATATTTAATGTATTTGCATTTTAAACATGAGTAATGTGAAATAGCCCTCAGGCATCTTTTCAAACTTGCCATCTATTTTTAGTAGGGAATAATTTTTTATTTTTAGCCAGCCTCGTTTGTTTAAAAAAAAAGAGGTTTAATCATTTTTGCTTAAACATGATGAAGGAAAATTACACTTGTTATCTACTTTCATTCACTTAGTACAAATCCCAAAGGCCATGGCAGCAGTTAAATAAATAAATGAGGAAAAGACTACTGCGTGAGGTATGGTATTTATTTGTCTGTTGTAAATGAAGTTGTCATTCCTAAGCCAATCAAATCATGCATTTTTTATGAGAGGTTGCAACTTGCAGAGAGATGGAAATGTTAGACGCTAATTAATAAACGTGGCTGGCAGAGCAACTCAAACAACTCAGGACTCGGAAGCTAAGCCGTAGAAGGATCTTTAGAATACGAACTTCAGGGGTGCTTTTCTGTTGATTGGATGAAATGACTACACCCTGTCAGAAGGTTCACGATAAAATACAGTTGGCTTAAATTTTCCAGGTTAGTTTTGCACCAGAGGTTTTAAAGATTTGCTTGTTAGACAGGCATTGTGGTAGTGGCTTTAGTTTGCCTTAGACTTGAAAGGAAACTGGAGATTACTGGATAAGGCATCACTAATCTTAACAGAGCATGGAAGCTACTAAGAGTAGATAAAAAAAAGTCTTGTGTTGCCCACGAAATACCCACTAACTCCCCGGTTGGTTTAGAGGGTAGTGTTCTTTTACGTCACCCAGCCCATGTTTCATTGAACTGATACAGCTTGTAAATATTGCAAATGAATTACTGAAAAGTTCTCCAAGCCTTCCAAAGGAGATAGCCTGCATGACTTGAACATTCGGAGCTTTTTATGGGTCATCTGGGAAGAAGATAATGCAGTTCCATTGCTGTGCGATATATGAGGTTGCACCGTGTGAAATTGTCACCATGCAACCGTGTTTAATCTATAGAAATGGCAATTTCACATGATCAACCTAATAACTTGCCGTATAGATATTTCTATATAACATACAGCAGTGATAGTGACGAGGAAAATACTGTCTATGTGCATTGAAGGGGTCATGGTGCCTTTTTGTGGATAAACTCGTAGCAGAAGTACCAGTGAGAGGGAATTGTCCAGTTTGACCTGAAGAGAAGTGTAGACTGATCATGAGAACTCAGCCCAAAAAGGCAATTCGGGGGCAAGGCATGGAGTGCGTTGGAAGACAGGCCAAGGAGCTGGGGTTTAATTTGGCAGAGAATGGAAAGGTTTTGAGCAGGGCAGAGAAATGACACCTGTGTTTTCCGCAGACTTTCTGAAAAAGCAGCAGTGTGTACGGTGGTCCAAGATGCAAGGACCAGAGCGGTAAGGAGCCCACTGCAGGAATGGAAAGGACATTTAGCCAAGGTAGATCTACAGTGAGAATTCCAAGAGGCAGAAAAGTAAGCACATTTAGGGCCAAGCAAGGATGTCTGATCCATGTAGCGTCTGAGAATGCAGCGCCAGCAGCTGCTCCCATCTCAAGGTGATGCTTCTGAGGCCACAGGCTCAGTCCAGCACTGACGTTTCCAGTGAATGACCAAAGTCCTAGTGCCATCTGAGCAGGTTTCACTGTCAAAGGATATTTCCTGTGGGTATGGAGCAGGGGTGCGGCTGGAATTGTCTGAGCAGAGATCCTTCTAGGAAGCAGTACCAGGGGTTATCAGTAACTGAGCTGGGTCCCAGGAAGATGGTGGAGAGATCCAGTAAAGGAAACAAGTTCCCAGTTTGGCTGAGATTCCAAACTGGGTACAAGGAGTCCTGTGGGCCCGGGCAGGAGGGCCAGTTAAACAAAACGGGCGTCTCTACCCCCAGTGAAGGCAGAGGGGAAGGTACAGAACCCTGCACTCACCAGCCTGCAGGCCTTGGTTCTTCCCGGCTCACAGGGTGTTGAGAACTGGGGAACGCTGAACTTCCTGAAAACAGCTGGTGTTGGGGAGGGAACCCCCGCAAGCCTGGCAGGCTGGGTTCTGCTCCATGCCAATACCGCGAGAGAGCCAAGCCCGGAAGTGGCTGTTACGGGCCAAGACTAATGTCAGAAAGAGAGCTGATTTTAAAACCAGGCTCATTTGTCCTAAAATGTGAGATTATATGAAGCCTGTAAAATCATAATATTGGAAATGTAGGTGAGCTATCAGGTCATTAAACCTCTCCTCAGTGGCCAGGTCAAGCCCTGTCATTTCAGTACGTACTTTGCCTTGGCTCCGTTAGGGAGCATGTCTCATTTAGCATCTGGGTGACATCTGGAAGAGTGACTCAGAGCATCCATCACTGATTTTGGAAGACAGTTCCACAGTCAAAGCGAAATCACGTTTGGAAAGGATATCTGTATATTGGGTTTTTTTCTTTTGGGTTTTTTTTTTCTCCCCTTAACAGAGGCACTGGTGATTGAACCCAGGACCTCACACATGCCAAGCACAGGTTCTGCCACCGAGCTGTACCCTCCCCCGTATATTGTCAATTTCTGGCTTATCAAACGGGAGTGATGGTCACCCTCTGACTGTCTTACGAAATCCACGTGTGGTCTTCTGCTGTGTTTGTGGTGGTTGTAGCATTGCTTTAGCAGCCCTTGATCCTACACGCCATGCCTCTTCTCGTAGTAAGTCTTTCCACTCATCTCCATTTCCAGTCTTTTGTCGTTAAAACATGTAGACTTTAAACAGAGGATTCCAGACAAACCTAAGTACAGTCGTTTCATTTTGACGAGTTTTGTTTTGCTTTTCAGCGAATTTCTTTGGGAGCTCACCTCACTGGATCAGTTGTTTATTCTGTCCCAAAGGCTAAGTGACGGGGAGGAAAGAAGCAAAGTCTTATCAAAGAAATGGCTTTCTGTTCACAGTAACACTGCTAAGCCCAGTGATAATGCCTTCTACACAGCTAATCACAGCTAACTAGGCACCAGTTGGGGGTTGCGGCTTAAAAAATGTCGTATATTTACTTCTCTCAATAATATAATAGTTGCAAGAAAAATTAAACTAAGAAAGGATTAACGTTCTTCTTCAATCGCAGGTGTTTCTAAAGGTGTGAGGCTCACACTTAGTTGTAGGTTATTTTTTTGTTCACATTTCATGCCTCTTCCTCCAAGCCTATTTATTTTTCTTCTAATTATCAGAATACACAAAGCAAAATGGAAGCTTGTGTTATTATTTAGTATGAGAACACAGAACCTAATCATAGCTAATGAGTATAATAAATGCCGGCTGTACCTCGTCTTGTTTATGTGTGTTTTATATACAGAAGGTAGCGTAGGCTGGGTAACCAGGACGCCAAGTTACAGATGGGCTTGTGAAATGCTGTTTGACAGCCGATTAGAGTAATCTGTCAGAAATGATGACTTAATCACCATAACAGACTCCAACTCCCCTTGTAGAATTCCACCCAGAGTAATCTAATTTTCCCGCGGTATTTTATTTATTTTATTTTTTGCCAGGGCTGCATGGTTACCCTGCTTGGCTTTTCCCCTCTGGTGTACCGCATGATGCTAACAGAGAGGTAAATGGGTTAGTGGCATTACAGCTAAAAGGGCTGCCTTGGGAGCCTGAGAAGGCAAAAGCAGATACGTAATTCTGGAGTCTATAGGTTGGCCTCCATCACTGGATCATACACGAAAAAAGCTGAGAGCAGTATTAGCTGTCTGCTTCCCACGTGACCAAGAAAGGCTGTTCCTTCCAGGATATCCTCTTAGGTTTTGAATGAGACCCTTTCCTTTTTCCCTCAAGGAAACCCTTTTACTTTGTAAAATAGTGGTGATGATGATGGTAATTTTATTGGGCAAATATTATCCAGACAGTGCTTTCAGCACATCACATGAATCAGTGGCTATTAGAAAGAAATAGCCATTTATTTCCACTCTAGTTTCCACCCCGCCCCACAGTTGCGATTTGCCATAGGGAGAGAAGGGATAAATTATGTTTCTTTGTTATTGTCCTATTCACATCCCCTCTTCTTGGCTTGGTCACTTTTATAAAAATATACATTGGCAAATATTAGTTGCAAGTTTTCTGTGTACCTGCTCTGGTAACTCAGTTAATGATGATGCCCCAAAGAGGAATTTGGAAAAGCATCGTGACTCAAAGCATTGATGAATCCCGTACACTCTTCCACCAGGGGATTCGTGTCTTCAGAAGACAACTATGTGCTGAGTTTCCTCCAGAATTTCCAAAGCACTGTTCAGATAAACAGGCATTTCACAATCCAGTCAGCATGAAGCCGAAGACCAGGGCCTACGGGTTTAAATGCTGGACTGGCCAATATCTGCTCCACACTCCGATTGAGTTTATTGATTCCGGTTACTTCTTTGCACTCACAGTTTGTGAAGAAACCACAAAATGTGGGATCAACTAATGTCAGTTATTCAAAACTATTATTTTCCTCTCAGAATAACCAACAGCTCATTTTGCTTATTACCAGTTTATTTCTTATTGACATACGTATAGAACACTTTGGATAACTTGGCCATGAAACAAACCTCAGAGTCGAATTCCATTTTGCGTGTCTATTTTAAATAGCCTGGAGGGACTGTAGAAGGACCAACATTGAATCTCCCTGGAGCAGCACACATAGTTCCTTTATAGTCAAACGGCACCTAGATTGGAGCTCTGCTTTCCTAACATGGCTGTTACAGCTATGTTTTTTCTTTGAATCATTGCAGCCTTTTAAGTTTCCTTTCCTGCCTTTTTCATGGAGAAAAGCCAGACAATCATTTTTGTTCTGAGGCTAATTTAAAATATTTCAGTTCTTGCTTTCCAAACTGGATGCTTTTTATTTTTTTTTTTTTTTTTTCTTGCCTAATTGCTCTGGCTAAGACTTCCAGTACTCTGTTGAATGAAAGGGGCAAGGTGAGCATCCTTGTCTTTTCCTGACCTTTGAGGAAACGCTTTCAGGTTTTCACTGTTTAGTATGCTGTTATGTATGGCTTGTCATACGTGGCCTGTATTATGTTGAGATGCATTCCCTGTGTACCCACTTTGTTGAGAGCCTTTATCTAAATGGATGTTGAACTTTGTCAGATTCTTTTTCTGCATCTATTGAGATGACCATGTGATTTTTACCCTTTGTTTTGTTAATACGGTGTATCACGTTGCCTGATTTGCAGATGTTCAACCATCCTTGCATCCCTGGCATAAATCTCACTTGATCATGGTGGATGATCCTTTTAATGTATTGTTGAATTCAGTTTGCTAATATTTTGTTGAGGACCTCATTGGGGATATTGGCCGGTAATTTTCTTTTCTTGTGGCATCCTTGTTTTGTTTTGGTATCAGGGTAATGCTGACCTCATAGAATGATTCTGAAGGTGTTCCTTCCTCTTCTATTTTGTGGAAGAGTTTGAGAAGGACTGGTGTTAATTCTTCTTTGAATATTTGGTAAAATGCACCAGTGAAGCCATCTGGTCCAGGACTTCTGTTTGCTGGGAAGTTTTTGATTGCTAATTCAATCTCCTTACTAATAATCAGTCTATTCAGAATCTTCTGTTTCATCATGATTCAATCTTGGTGGGTTTAGTGTTTCTGGGAATTTATCCATTTCTTCTAGGTTGTCCAGTTTGTCATTGTGTGCGATTGTTCATAGTAATCGCTTATCCTTTGCACTTCTGTGGTATCAGTTGTAACATCTCTTTCATTTCTGAGATAGTCTTTATGTCTAGGATGGAAGAGGAAATTTTGGAAATCGTGTAACTTCTTAGAAACCGCAGTCTCGCAACACAGCTGTCTGGATATGCTAGGGGCCAGTATGGAAGAGTGGTTGGGGGTTATGCTCCAGTCGGAGACAATCCCAAATCTGAATCCCTGTGCCACTGCTGACTTGCTGTGTGCCAAGGTATTTAATATCTGTCTCCCTCCTTCCTTCCCTCTTCCTCTCCACCCCTCACCCTTTAGATCCTCAGTCATATCTATCTCAGGGTTGTTGTAAGAATTAAATTAGATATTATACATATAAAGAGCCTGTAGCAATGTTGAGCACAGAAGACTGAGAGCTCAGGGAAGATTTCTTCAGTTTTCACCAAAAAGTGCCTAAATTCTCCACTTCACTTAACAAATTCGGCAGTGAGCTCCAAACCCAGCTTTGTCCCAGAGATAAAATCTGGCTTAGACTGATCCAACAAGTTATTTTGGTCATCTCTATTCTTGCAGAAGTGTTTCATTACTTTTTTTAACTATTTTTTTAACTTTAAAACTATTAAAGATGGTTTGGCATGATGTCACCATTTTAAAAACTATTCGATAGTGACCAGTCAGCATTCCCAAAATTCCCTTTCGTTTCTCCTCAATCCTCCTTACGCAGAGCATAACGCAGCAGTGGTGGGACTGGCAGAACTTCCTACCTAGACAGACAGGCAAGCCTCTGTAGCTCTGAGGGCACCTCACTGTCACAGAAGGTCCCTTGATAACGCACACTTCGGTTTGGAGCGATGGCATGCCTCCAGTTGGTAGCAGTTGTTTTGAAACTTATTCTTGCCCATTTACAAACCATTTTTGAGAAAAATTCAGAAAGTGTAGGTGCCTCCAGTATCTCAGAGTCTGCTGTCCAACAAGATACAAAGTATATTCTGCAGGTCACATTTGCATTGTTTCATGGAGCAAAAGAAAAATTCCAGTTCACTTCTACTGGCTGAAGTCCATTAATTTTGTCATTTGGCACATGGCTTTTTTGTGAATTCACTTCTTCCCGCCACCCACCCGCCTCCACCCGACTCCGCAGTCTCCCTTTAAATATTTTATGGGCAGTAAGCTTATACGGTTGCTCTTTCTGGGGGTCAGGATGGGTTTAATAATGAGACGTGTTAACAGTGCCTCTGTAAACTCCCTTTCAGGTTAAATATGGCATGTTTTATTGAATCTCACGTTCACAGTGGTTAAGTCATCCACTGGTGATGGCTGGGGTTAAACAAGTTTCCATGTGAGTTCTCCTGGATGTGAAAAACTGGCCAAATCGCCCTCCCCTGGGTCCTCCATCTCCCATTTTTTAATTGAAGCATAGTCAGTTTACAGTTTGTCAATTTCTGGTGTACAGCATCATGTTTCAGTCATACATACACATACGTATATTCCTTTTCATATTCTTTTTCATTATAAGTTACTATAAGATACTGAATATAGTTCCCTGTGCTACACAGTAGACATTTGTTGTTGATCATATTTTATATGTAGTAGTTAGTATCTGCAAATCTCAAACTCCAATTTATCCCTTCCCACCCCTTTTCCCCACTAGGTAACTGTGAGTTTGTTTTCTATGTCTGTGAATAAGTCATTTCTGTTTTGTAAGTAAGTTCATTTGTATCTTTTTTTTTTTTAATTCCATGTGTAAGTGATACCACACAATATTCTTTCTCTTTCTGGCTTACATAGCCTGAAACTTTAAACGAGAAAGCCTCCTCCTTTACAATACCTTCCCTACTCCGCTCGACAGATCTCCCAAAGTTCTTGGAATCATGAGATTTTGAGGAAGTCAAAACATTATGAGAACAACCCCTGCAAATCATTTTTTTTTTTTTGGTCTTCCTTGACATTTACATCCTGTATCTGATCAGAAATTTGTAACTCAGATGAACTTCATGATAATGAGTCATTCATAATACAGTCCTGATTGAACACCTCTCTCCAAGAAGGTCATGGTGCTTTACATACATTATCTGAATTGTCTTCAGAACAAACCTGGAGTAGGGTGACCACCCATTCGGAATTCACCTTGCTCTGACAATGCAGATCTCTGGGAGGGTGACTTTTTTCTTCCTCTGGGCACAGGAAAGAGCGAAACCAAGTTCAAGTCTGCAATGGCAGTAGCAGTTTTATTACTACCAATGTTACATTCCTGAGCCGTCAGAAACGGAGCTAATTCTCTCAGCAGCTGCAAGAAAACCGGGAGTCAAGTCTTGGTGTAATAGCCGTAGATAAAGCTCCATAGACAAAGCGTCATGGGAGCGCAGAGAAAGGTGACTTTGACCTCAGGGGACATTGCTGGCACCTTCAAACAAGTGTCTGTCTGGTGCCTTCAGTGAGTGAAGCCTGCAGTTCATCACTGTGGGCTCATGAGTCCTAATCCCACGTTGGGCGTTTTGAAGGGGAAGCTGTGTGGTTTGGGGGAATCAGCACTGGATTCAGAGCAGGGAGCTTAGATTTCTGGCCTCAGCTCTGACACGAACCAGCTGTGTGTCCTTAGTGACATCGCTTGTTCCCTTCAGACCTATAAATTGAGAGCCTTGGATCAGTGATTCCCAGGGCCCTTTACAGCTTTGGGGTCAAATGCTTCTCTCCCTGCAGCTCCCAGATTTCCTCCTGCAGACCTCCGTGCACATCGCAGACGGATCTGAGTGCTCTCCGCACTCTCTGTGCTGCTTTTCTGCTGCTGGTCACCATCTTCTCTCCTTTATTTGTGTATCAACCAGTGTGATGGGGTGGCAGCTCCCTGAGGGCAAGAGTCCCATTTATTTCATTTGTGTGTCCTGTGCCTAACGTGGGCACTCTGATCTCCTCTCTCCTGTTCCTTTAACCTGTGGCTCTCACCTGAGTCTTTTCAGCGTAGTGACCTGAACAAGTCTCTCCTACCTGGAGAGACTCCATCCCCATCTTCTATGGAGCTGCCTGTCTTTTCCCCCTTTGCTTAAAATCTTCTTGAAATAGGTGTCTGCATTTATCACGTTACCTTTGCCGTTTCGCCCCCACTGCCTACAAGCTGGCATCCTGTTCCGCCCCCCCCCCCCCACAGAACCTGCTTTTGATAAATTCCCTAAAAATGATTTGTGTTGCCGACTGCAGAAGGATAACGGGGCATGTTCATCATAGCAACTAGCACCACCTGCTCTGACCAACTCGTTCTTGACGCTCTCCCCGCATGGCTCCCGTGCCCCTGCTGTTCTGTTTCTGCTTCCCTGAGTCCCCTTGTTCTGTCCCTCTTAGATGCCTCTTCCTGGATGTCCTCCGCTGTCCTGCCTTTGGCTGTCATCTCTCCCTACTCTGAGTCCCCTCTCTGAACAGTGCCAGCCATGCCTGTGGCATCCACCACCTCCCAGAGACCTGCTGACAGCTTGAGACCCGCATTGCCAACTCCACACCAAGTATAGCATGTCCTGACCTGTGCCCAGCAGTCTACCCCTCCCCCCCCCCCAAAAAACTGCTTGCTTGTGTTTTCCCCATTTAGGCAATGATCCCACAAGATATTTAGTTGTCCTGCCTGCCCCCCCATCCCCACAACCACCCAGTTAGCGCTGAGGTTTGGCCCATCTCCAGTTGACATGGGCTGTTTGCAGTAACCTCTTAATTGTCCTGCCTGCCTCCAGTGTCTCTTCTTCAACCCATCCTCCACGGGGCAGCCAGAAATGGCAAGTTGGAGCTCACTGCTTTGCCACTTAAATATTCCATGCCTGATCATTGACTTTTAGACAAAATTTCAGTTCCTGAGCACATGGGATCCTCTAAGGCCTGGATGCAACTGCCCTGCTCGCTTCTCGTGCCTTCCCCCACCCCACACTGTGGCCTCCCACCAGGAGGAACTATGTCCTTTCTCACCACCGTGTCTTTGCATGAGATGGTCCATTGGTTTCAAGTGCCCTCCCCTCCCTCTGTGGGCAAGTCCAGCCAGCCTTTAGGACTCACTGTCCTCACCCTCCTCACCAGGCAGAATGAAGTACCTGCTCCCCTGGGCGCCCACAATACCTTTTCTGAAAAGAAGGGTCTACTTATGACCCCCCAACGTTCGTTTCTCATTCTAGTCTCTTCTCCACAAATTAACTTTACTAATGAGTGGAGGGAGCTACGAACAGACCCCACACCTCAAGGCCTGTGTTTTCTGCATAAGACCATCTTGCCTTTAGAATGAAGGAAGCAGCTCTGAATGACCTGGCCTCTTGTCCCCCAACACTGCTCCCTCTTACCTCTTCCCCTTGTGGTTTGAAGACCCTGGCAGGAGTTCAGTACACATGGTCTCGACTCCACCTGGTAATCACTTCCCATCATCTAAGGGCCAGAGCCAAGTACCATTCTCCTTTCATTTAAATTAGATGAAACCCAGGTCTGTGGCTGGCAAGTGATGGAAGTCCACTGGGGAAATTAAAGGGTCACAGAGAACAGGACCCATTATAATAAAAGCATTTGCACAGCCAGTGATTCCATCTACCCTGTGGCTTCGGTGTTCCTTGGGGTGTGGTGAAATATGAAGCAGGAGGACCTGTGAAAGTCGTTTGAGGAATTTATTTTCATTGGAAGTGGTGGCAGCATTTCTGTGCTCAGAGTAGACTGCAGATCGTGCAGTGATGTGATCGGCATTGTGTACAGAGCCGTAGAGCATCCAGTTCTGCCATGATTCAGGATCTTGGTACCACTTGGGTTCTCTCTCCTCCTCCGTATGTACACACTGAACATGATTGTAAGGTCCCTCCCCCTCCTCCTCCTCTCTCCTTCCCTCCTCCCTCCCTTCCTCTCTCCTTCCTTCCATCCCTTCAGTGGCTCTGTATTCCTGTCCCATACTTGGTTTTTAAGTAAAATGATGGTGCCTAAATCAGTCAACTGTAGACCTTCAAATTACTCAGAACTCTAAGACCTAAGAAACATCCATGCAACAGACATAAAATGGGGGGAAGAAAAACAAAGACAACCTGTGTTTAAATGTGTAATAATACAAAATAACAATGACTATTTTTTTTCCTATGCCCTGTTTATTAAGCACTTCACAGGCATTCTGTCCTGTCATTCTCATGGCCCTACCATGAGGGCGTCCCCTCCATCTTGCGGATGAGGAAACCAAAGCTCAGAGAAGTTAAGACACTTGTCCAAGGTCACATAGCTGTAATGAATGGCAGGACCAGAATTAGCTGTAAGATCCAGGCAGAGACTATACTGAGTGGCAAAATCCAGATTTCGAACTTGAGTCTGACCGCAGAGCCCACATGTTTCGACACCACATCACAGTGCCCCGTGACTTAAGTGCATCATGATGTTCCTGCCCATCAGACACACGTTTGCATTTTAATGTAGCTCATTTTAACTGGGAGAGGTCCTTCTAACAGTATCAGTAGTGGAGTTGAGTAGTCTGGGGTTTCTGAGACTGTGAAACAGTTGTTCAATCTGCCTTTACTTTCTCACTTTTGTGTTTTTAGATGCATCATCCCATTCAGATGAAACCTGCAGATAGTGAAAAATCAAACGGTAGGTGGTAACCAACGATCTCCTTTAATGTCTGGTTTTCTTTAAGTGAAGAAGTCAGGTGGGGTGGGAGGAGCTGCCCCCAGGTGCTGCTTCTCTAGAGGAGGCAGAGGGAAGTGCTCCAGGCAGCTTCCGGCATGACTGGTACCTCCGGAGTACCGCAAACTTCACTCCTGCCTCCTGCATCTCTGCTGTAAAGATCTGTGAAGATGCTACAGGAGATGGTTTTATGTGGGAGTTGATCTGTGTGGTGGCCCTGGGCCTGTGGCTCCTGTCCACTTCCCCCACAGAGCGGCCCGGGCACCTGGTGGGGAGGGGTGACCTTATACCGGGCAGAGAGGGTGAGCCAAGGGCATCGCCCACTGAGCATTAGGCTGTCTGTTCTCCGCTCTCCTTTGGCTTTAGACTGTCTCCTCACACTTTTCTCGAAGTCGTGCCAATGTATTTGCATCCAGATTCATTCAGAATTCAGCCTCTGATTAAATAAACATATGCTCAGTGCAAAAAAGTGTGCATTTGACAAGGTTGGTGAAATAATGGAGAACTGCCTCTCCAAGACACCAGAGGGTTGACAGTCACATTTCTCTCTTCTGAAGTTTTTGCTTCCACTTATACAAACCTTCTGTCCCGGTTTTGTTCTTCAGATCTACTGAAATGTATGCTAAAGGAACCTTCCGAAACCTCAGCTCTCCCCTGTCCCACAGGACTGACGCAGTCAGCCTGGTTTCTTTCCCACAGGCAGCTGTGCACCTCATTAATTAGTAATCAGGGCAGAAGCCACGCACTGAGGGACCTGCGTGTCTGCAGATGTAAATTATGACAGGGCTCGACCTCCCTCCGCAAGACACTTTTGGCTCATTGTAGTGCGGCCCATTTCCTGGCTCCACAGACTAGAAGGTTTTGAGGGAAATTCCATGTCGTACGGTGGTGCTGCCAGTGCCTGCATGGTCCTGTGGCGGGGGGTCGGGGGGGTCGACGCTGGTGCTTTACCCGCCACCTCCTTGCCGGCCCCACGCTTCTCTGAGCATCTCATTCCCATTTTCCCGCAGTACGTTACCGCAGACGTGGCAGTTAGGGTCGCAGGGGCTCAGGTCCACCACTGCTTGTTGTGGGATCTTCGTCCAGGCCCTTCTTCCCTTTGTTGACAGTTACTCGTCGATTACTTGCTGTGTGCCCGGCGTGTTGCTGGAGCTGAGTTCACAGCAGTGATTTGAAGAAAAGAAGGGGGGGGGGCGCTGCTCAGCAGTAGAGTGTGAGCTTAGTGTGTGCGAGGTCCTGGGTTCAATCCCCAGCACCTCCATAGATACACAGATAGATAGACCAACGAATCAACCGACCTGATTACCTCCCCACCGCAAAAAAAAAAAAAAAAAAATTTTTTTTTTAAAGGGACTGTAATAGCTCAGTGGTCGAGCACATACTTAGCAGGCATGAGGTCCTGGGCTCAATCCCCAGTACCTCCATTAAATAAATAAATGAGCCTAGTTACCTCCCTCCACCCTCCCCCCCCCAAAAAAAAACAAACAAAAATTAAAAGAAGAAGAAAAGGACACAAAAGACGCTGCCCCTTACCTCCCAGAGCTCAGCTTGACGGCTGGTTTCAGTGTCTGATAGTTACTGAAAGACTGAACTTCAGTCTCCTCAGTCATAAAGTAGTAGCTGCTTCTCCCAGGTTAGCTTTCTTTGTTTTTCAGACCCACACAAGGTAGCAGTGCTTTGTGAAGGATCGAGCACTTCTATAAAATGCTGGTTAGTGTCACCACCCGGAGTTTTCCCTGGCCTGTCGGGGTCTGCGCCAAGTGCGTCTGCCCGGGTGGGAGGCCGTATCCCCTGCCGATCTGCTCCAGAAGTGCACATTTACAGTCTGTTCTGTTCCTCCTGGGGAGAGAGGAGGGATGAGTTTAGAATTTGTGGGGTGAATTCCATCAGTGGAGGTCACCTTAGCGCATCCGGCCGCCAGGAGATAGATGCTCCCTGTGTCTTGGCCCCGGATTCTCTGAACCATTTCAGGATGCGGGCCGCGGATGAAGGTCTGTGGAAGGGAGTTGGTCTGAAGCTTAGGCTGTAGTTGTAAAAAATGTGACAAATTAGAGAACCGAGATGGAAATGTCTGACTTCAAATACCCAAATAGTTGAACCACGAAGGGATGTCTTTGGCGTTTGCTGCTGCGCGGGCAGGAGCCCTGACTGTCCCTGGGAGAGCTGCCGGGGGTGGGGGGCTCCCAATGGCCAGCTGCCTCTGCTGTCCAGTGTTGACTCTGGGCCTAGAACCACAGCAACAGGACAGAACTGCCACGGTCCCGTGCAGTTCTGCACAGTCTCAAAAGCCAAGCAGGGTGAGATGCTATTTTACTAAGAAGGGCAAATACCTCAAAATGCCATTTTTCACGAAGCGTGTCTGGGTAGCAGGTAAAAACTATTTGGAGGCACCCAGACTTGACCCCGGACCCTGCACTTACTGGCTGTGACCTTGGCAAGTCCCTTATTCACCTTGCCCAGCCTCCGTGTCTCCACCTGTCAGCGGGGCTAGGGTTGTCTAGTCTGAGCTCTTCCTGTAACGCCCACCTTACGAAGTCACCAAAGAGTGTGCAGGGAACATCTGCACAGCTTAGCTTGATACCTGGCACGCAGCAAATACTCACTTTGCAGAGTTGGCGGCGTAACTCCAGCTCCTGGAAGCAGGCATTTTGGTGCGTCCTCAAAGCAGAGGCCATAGCACAGATCTGGACATAGGAAGGAAAGCCCCCCCAGGCCTTCCTGCTGGGCCAGTTGACCCTTGGCTTTAGAGGTTGACCATCATTTTCTGAATTTCCGGTGGGGAAAAAAAAAATCAAATAATGTAATAGACCAAAAGCTGCTTTTAAAGAGCTCTCCTCTATGAAGCCTTGGGTGGAACCCCACCTCACAAAGCCACGAGCAGACCGCAGGGTTCTCCTTGGACTTGATTTGAGGAATCAGGAGAAATGTGTCATTTCACAAAGCCAGGGATGAGAGCTGCGAGCCAGTTCTGATTCCCCATGGTATTTTTGACAGGTAAGCATAGCTTCCGCAGCTCAGAGCGTGCAACGGTTTCTTGGGCTCAGATGCTCTAAATAGCGCCAGTAGCTGTGAAAGACGCCTAACGAGCTCTAATTGCACTTTGGGGGGGGGGGGCAGTTTGCTGACATTTATGGATAAGACAAAGGGCTCATCACAGTTAGACAGCCCCTGGCTTCATTATCAGTGTGTTCAGATGTCTCAAACTTCATATTTGCTGAGCAAGAAGGGGCTGCTCATCGCAGATTAATTAGTGATGGACAAATGAATTCCAGAAAAGCAGTCGCTCTCGGAAGCTTTTGTCCATCTAGCGATTCTGAAACCTGCAGCAAGCCCAGAAATGCCCTTTTATCTGCCCGTCATTTTTATGTTGTACCGAATGGGCTTCCAAAATCTCCGTGGCTCCCTAGAACCCGCCCTTCCCATTGGCTCTAATTTCAGCCGCAGCCTCTGGCTCACTGATGCAAACTCACCGCCTCTTAACTTGCTGTTCTTGTGCTTCTGCTGTGCCAGGTATCTAAAAAAAGAAAAAAGAAAAATCCTACTCTGGGTTGGCAATAAAATAATCAGGGACTTGAAGAACACGTTGAATATAGACCCAAATTTCAACAACATCCACCTTCGTTGGTTATTTCTCTACCGCACCAAGTAGGGTTGATGTTACTCAGAAGAAGGGCATCTGAGGAGGTGTGGACTATTTCAGGGGCACTCGTGCACACAGTCACTCTCTTTCCTTCTCTAGACCTGTGGGGGGCACTGTTTTCCAGCTTTCAATCCTCTATCAATAGGCCGGGAAAGCACCTGGCTATGCAGGATGGAAAGTTAAAGAATCTGAAGTTGGTGTAGCAATGGGTGGTAAGAAAAGCATAGGGGTTGCCTTGGGTTCTGCACTTGGGTTCTCAGTGGTGGGGGGTTGGCCAGAGCCAGTGTTCACTGTTAGGTCTGCTCCTGGCTTCAAGGATTAGTTTTTATTCCGTAGACAGAGGGTAAGGTCCACCCTGCTTTAACCTCCAACCTCGCAGCTTGTCAGGGGTTCTTAGACCCTCGAATCCAGAAAGGCCATTTAAACCTCACTCCTCCAGGGCTCTGAAGCCCATATCAGCCAAGCATCACAAGAGTCAGGATAACTAACACTGTCGGGGTGGGCAACGGCTTGTGCAGGGAGAAATCACGGGGCGTTCCCGGGCAGTCGCTTTCTGATGTACTGCAAGATGAAGAAATGATTTTGAAATTCAAAGCAGAGAGACTCATGGATTTGGAGGCAGTAATTAAATGCCATATGTTAGCTCTAACACACTGAAAAGTTGTTAATGAATTCAGGCCACCCCGAATCCAGGTGTGACTTTGACAGATTGTACACCAGGGTGTTGGTACAGACTTAAAATTAAAAGAGTTTTTTTAAAAAATCAAGTCTCCAGTTCCTGAACTTTAAAAAGTCCCCATGTACATTTAAGATTAACCCCTTCTCATTTATACCTGGGAAGGGGAGCGGGCGGTGGTCGCTGGTATGAAAGAACTTTCAGTTCTGCTACTGTCATTAACCCCACCTGTGCCACACCGGGTACTTAAAAGTACTTCCCCTGGCTCATTCATTTGTTCTTCTAAAGGAAAATAGACTTTCTTAAGAGGGCAAGGGCCTTATCTTTTCATTCTTCTTTTTTTTTTTTCAGTTCCTCTAAAGCATTTAGCAGAGAACTGTGACCATGGTAGGTTTATTTAAGCAATTGGTATTCTTGTGACTGGAAAAAAAAAAGAAAAAGGAAAAGAAAAAAGAGTGAGATGCTTACTGCCTGTGAATTCTTAGGAAAGACCCACCAGGAAATTCATCCAACATTGATGGAAAAGTTAAATGAATTCAAGATAATTATGTTTATTTAAAATGTAGACAAAGCTGTTTAGCCATCCTGAGAATGGGAATCCGAGGAATAAATTTTATGAATAAATTTTCACCGGAAGAGCAGGAGAGCTCCAGGGAGAGGAAAGCTGGGTATTTGTACTCACTCCCATTTTGCCCTTAAAACAAACAAGGCCCAACTGTCAAAACCACAGAGCTACTAGGGCTGCAAAAGACTGCACACATCCAGGGCCCTTTGTACACGCACACACATACCCACTTACACAAGGAGAAAATCTACACCAGCCCTAAGCTCTTCATTTTTCTGTTAACTGACAAGTGAGTTACCTTCCATCTCGCTGCCTCTCTGAGTTTACCCCTCCGTGGTGCCCACGAAGTCTCACTTTCTTTCTAAGTGGCTTCCTTTTTCTCATATTCATCTTAGGAAAAAGTCCTTTTTGACCTTACTGAGGAGCTGCACATCTAACTTACCGTAGCGTCCCCCTGAAACTCAAAGCCTGAACATTTTTTGCTAAATACTGTAATTGAAGATTTACTGGGGAAACCAAGGACCACCTGGGACTTTATCATTTGCTTTTGTTTAAAGGAACTGAAACCTGATTCTTTAGGATAGAAGGAAAATACAACAGGAATTTTTTTTTTTTTTAACCTTTCCTCAAGATACCAGCTGGTGGGGAGAGGGTGTAACTCAGTGGTAGAGTGCATGCTTAGCATGCATGAGGTCATGGGTTCAATCCCCAGTACTTCCATTAAATAAATAAACCTAATTGCCTGCCTCCCTGCCAAAAAGACTTTTAAAATAGTAATAGTAATAATACTAATAATATAATAATAATAATAATAATAAATTAATAATAATACCACCAATCTCTTTAAAATATATATATATACACCAGCTGTAGTTTCCCTTGGGGTGGGAGTCCCAGCGATGAGGTAAGGAGAGGGTCAGGATGGGGGACGAGAACTACAGCTGGACATTTTCCCTCCCTCCTCTGCCCCATTTCCATCAGTCCCATCCAGTCCCATCCAGTCCCCTCCTGGTTCGAGGGAATGGCACATCCTCTCGGGGCCCTGGAGTGTTAAGGAGTCTGGCATCATGAGGGAGACCCAAGGCTCCCATTGGAAAGAAAGGACATCTTCCAGGGCACGTGATGCTTCTAACACTTGGACCCTTGTTGTGCCAACACCGCCCTCGAGTTACAGTGCTTTCATCAGTTTCCAGTAGTTCGCTTACTCTCACAGGAGAAAGAAGGATTTCTTAAATACAGAAATGTTCATCTGTGTGAAGCAAGTGGCGTCCTCAGCCTCCTCCCAGGAATCAGAGCCAGTGACGCCCACTGCCCGCACTTCCTTCATGAAGCTCAAGACAGGCAGTGGCTCTGGACCACCTGGGACCCTCCTTGTGCATGGAGCCCCTCTCTGTGAGGCTGACTGTTGCCAGTCATCCTGAGCACAAGCTTGCTGGTTTGGGGGAGAATCTCAAGTCATCAGAAGTAACCCTTCCCTATTCTTTACCCACTGTCAGCTTCCACGGTTAGAATTTGCTGTGACACCCAAGATGCATTTCTGTTCATCAAGATTCCTGCCTCCAAGTGGGTAGAATCGTACTGCTCCTTCCTTGTTCCTTTTTTCAGTCACGGTTTCTCCCTAAGATTGGGGCCACCCGCCATGATTCTCAAATAGCCTTGGCCCACTCTCTTCACTAGAATTGCCTTCATCTTTAGTTGTAATGTGGAGACCGTGCAGGCTGCCCTGGGTGGGACTGCGGAGCCAGTGCTGCCGATAGAAGGTCATTTACCTCCTCTCTGGAAAAAGTAGCTTCGCTCACCTGTCTTCTTCTCGCCCGCATCAGTGGGAATGAAGCTTTTGAAACCAGGGAAGGAGAATGTTTTCTTCCATTGAATGCTTTATTTAAAAGTTTTATTTACTGCTCTCCCACTAAACTATGTCTGTTTCTGTTGCTTCTCCTCTCTTGAATGCTTTTCTTTCCCTTTCACTCAAGTTAAAAGAAGATATACCCAAAAAAAGAAAGAAAGGCAAATTAAAATTTGTATCCCAAAATATCTCTAGGGAATGGTAGCGTTTAGCAATTACTCAGAGCTTTGACATTCTAGTAAACACATTTCTGTTTGTTTCCAAATGGGAGAGGAGGACTTAAAAATAGTGTTTCATGTCCTATGAAGTCGTTTTATTAGTAAGAGGAAGCTCCCGGCGTTGAAATCAGAGATGAGATGTCGAGGAAGGGCTGGGTTGGGGAGCAGGGACGAGATGCGTGCAGGGCTGAGGAAGGCAGCCTGGGTGTCTAAGGAGTTAGCCTTGGGACCTGGTCGGATGTGGTGACGAAGCGTTGATTACAAGGAAGAAGATGAGATGGCCTTTGCTCATCCATTCTCTCTGTCTCCTAGCCGTGGAAGACAGAAAACTGTTCATAGGAATGGTTTCGAAGAAATGTAACGAGAATGACATCCGGGTGATGTTCTCTCCGTTCGGCCAGATAGAAGAGTGCCGGATCCTCCGGGGACCCGACGGGCTCAGTCGAGGTGAGTGTGCTGCCTGGAAAGTCTCCTCCCTCATGTGCAAATTGGAGCTCTGTGTCCCAGTCAGGGTAGACGTAGCCACCGCACGCAGCCTGAGGTCACCCCAAGATGCGTCCCCCGGGACGAAGTCACCCGACCTGAACTTTTCACCGCAGCTGAAATGACCACCTTTTATTTCTCCAGTCGAGGATGTCTTAGGGCCGACATCCTAGCTCAGGTTAGCACTGTCAGACGGAGGAAGCCCACAGGCTGCCCTGTCACCACACGTCCTTTTTCTGGCTGAAATTGAGGGAGATTTGGCAGGGGGGTGGGGGGGCTGGGGTTGAGAGAGAAGATCTGCTTTTTGCATCTTAGTCCTCTGGCTTTCTGCCTGTACCTGAGAGAAACGCTGAGGGTGTGGGCCTCTAGACAGAGAAATAAACCATCCCCACGTAGCACAGAGCAGATGTGGACTCAGTGCTAGGGTTGTATTTCAAAGAGCAAAACTCCTGGAGTCCCAAGTACAGGGAGACCATTAAGTGACAGAGAAATGACTTTGTCCAGGAGAAGATTGTAGGTTCTTCTTTATCACCACAATAGAGGCAACAGCCGGGGCCTGAGACTGGATGAAAAACCAGTGTTTCCCACGCAGCAACGACGGAGTTGGAGATAACTGTTCTTTTTCCACATTTACCTCCCGCTTTGACAGTGACACACACCTCCTTCTTAGAACCGCTCATAAAGGTTGTCACCCTGTTCCCAGTCATCAGACTAGTGTCCTGAGTCAGCCCAGGGAGGCCCAGGTGCACCCATAAAGCACATTTATTTGTCCATTCTTGTAAGAAATCTGTGTTTTTGCAACACAGAGAGTTTCATTCAATTCATGTAGTTTCCAGTGCACATTCCATGGGGCTAATGAGAACCGTCTCTCCTCTCCCAGTCTCTGGTTCTGGGTCTGCGCTGCCACCCCAGACCACGTGTGGGAAGAAGAGGTTAAGCCCTCCGTAATCAAGGCACTCATCTCCCTAATTTTGCCTAACTCACGCCCTGGGAGGAAGAAGATTTGTTCCTTTGATGTTCAGACAGAAAGCCTCATGCTGTCAGAATTGAAGGCACAGGGAACAAAAGTTTTCCACCTACCTCCACCTCCGGAGCCCCAGCACGGAGGTGGTCTGGAGGAATAACTCCTAGCTTGTGGTCCCTGTGTTTTCTTCTGAAGGTGCTTTAAAAAAAAAAAAAAGAGGGGGGAGGAGACATGGAAATGACAGTTTACATTCTCTAAGAGTTCTGAAACTTGTGTTACCTAGCTCTACCTGGAAGATGTGCGTCTAAAAGCTGAACAAGGCATGATGTCGAGTGGGGTCCCCAAGCAGGGGGTGAGGCTGATCTGTCACTTGCCATCTGTGCCTTGAGCTGTACCACCTAACATATTTCCTTGTGCCGGGGCCCTGTACCACTTCTGGCCCCCGCACAGCCTCACAAGCAGAAGGATCCCGGGATTTCCACCCTGGTTCCCTCTGTGCCGTCCTGGCAGATTCCCACGTGGCGAGCTCAGCTTCTCCCCACTCTGATCCTCTGATCCTGGGCAGCCATGATGGTAGATGCCCACATAGGCAGACAAACCAGGGGCGCAAACACCGCCAGACAGAGCAGCATGGCTGAGTGAAAAATTACGTATGCAGGAAAGACACAACAACGTTTCTGCGATCCCTTTTCTGCTGCCAATTTAGTAATAAGAACCGCTGTTCCCTCCGATTATTTTTCTCTGACTTCCGTGCTATCCCTGCATTTTTGCATTCGCCAAGGCACGCAGCATGGAGAAAGCACGGACAGGCAGGCCCCTAAGTGCTCACAGCAAGGTTTACGGTGCCTGGGAGGTGGGTGACCACAGGGCCCAGTCCTAGGAATTCTCCTGACATGAAACACGGGCACGGTCCATTCATTTTCCTATCTCTGTCCCTCAGTTTCCCCAACTGAAAATGGCAGCAAAGTATCTGCCCTGCTCCTCAAAGGACATGATCAGCTCCTGCCGTGGGAGGCGTTTTGTGTGAGCAGGCCATCCGTAGGGTTTCGTGGAGGCCTTGACTGTGAAGTGGGAAGACTGGACATCCTGCCCTCCCTCTCCCAGTTTACAAGCTGACTGTCCGTCTGTCCAGTGGGGACAGCGATCAGGAGCACTGGTGTGTCTAGAGGTCTTTGAGTGGGCGTTAGTTACCTCCGCAGGTGAGGTTTCAAAAGAGCCAACACTTCCACAGGGAAGAGCGGGACACTGTGCTTGACCGGAGAACTTGGCCAGTCCGAGCTGCCGTTTGCTCGATGAAGCAGCACTTGATGCCAGAACAGCCTGCTTCTGCCATCAGTTATGTGAGCTCTTCATCAGTATTTTGGGCAAATGCTGGTTGAGAGTCCTCCTTCCTCCCTGCCCCCTTTCTTTTTAACAGAAAAGTAATTTCTGACCAACTGATGAGAATTCCCTGTGGCAAAAAAAAGAAAAGAAAAGAAAATATTCATTTAGAGCCATTTGTTCTGAAATATAAAGACAGACAGTGGTACATTTTTTCAATTAGCAGGACCCAGGGACTCCTGGGGACTGGAGACTGTTCCCGAATCAGTGTATTTGTTGACAGAACAATTCTCTTTCATGCCCCTCTTTTGCTTTCATTAAAGAATTGCATTTTTGCAATCAAATATTAATAAGTGTCTCCCATTAGCGGCACTGGAGATCAAGGGGTGCTCAGCATTTCTGGTCTCAACGCCTACTGCTGGCGCAGCTGTTTACAAAATAAATAAAAATGAAGCGAAATGAAAGCTTGGCTGCTCCGGGAAGTATCTTCTAGTGCTAAACCAGGGTACAAAGTAGTCAACAGAAAAGGTTTTAAATCAAACCATTTGATTGATTATGATGAGGGAGATGAGCTGTTGGGCTGTTCACATTTGTTTTTCTTTTTTTTTTTTTTGCTTTTGCTCAGTTCAGCTGTAAGAGTGAGAGCAGAGAAGAGACTTAATAGCCTTGGCTCCCCAGCAGGCGTCTAATGTCCTTCCTTCTCTGCACTGTCAGTAGTTTGAATCCAGATGTTAGGCTGAGGTTCCTCCGGGCTTGTTGACCCAGTGCCCCCGCCCCATGTCAGAATACTGGGCTGCCAGGACCCACGTTTTTGTATCCCTGAAGCCCTGCTATACTTTCCATTAGAATCACTGTCTTTTAAAATAAAAAATCACGATCTACACTTTGGCAAGAAAGACAATTTTAGAAGTCCCAGAGTTACTCACCAGCACCCAGATCTGAACCATGTTTTAAGACAGACTGCCCTCCCCCCACCTCCCACCCCCCGCCCCAGGAAACTGTCATGCCTCTGCAAGGGCAGTGTCTGCCAAGCCTGTCACAACCACCCGACAGGTACCAGGACTCTGCCTCACTTTCCGCTGTACGCCCACATCTAAACATGCATTTTTCCCCTTTGCGGGCAGCAACCCATTCTGCCATTTTTTCCCCCTTAATTTGGAAAATCTGGTTTGAGATACTTCAGCCCCTCCTGATGCTCAGAACCGTCTGCACAGCAGGTCCACCTGCCAGGCCCACACGTGGCAAGTGAAATGAGATGTTTGCTCTCAGAATCAAAGCTTGAGGCTTCTAAGCCAATGTGTTTATTGGCCAGTGTCATCTTATAGCATGCTGATTTCCTCAAATACACATACTCTCGCTTACCCACAATCCCATAGTCGGAATGGACTATTTGGGTCCAATGTGCCAGGTTTGCTATGCCATGGCAACTGAATATCTGTAACTCAGAGACAGTGAAGGGGTTGATTTCATCTTTCTTTCCCATAAACCGTAGTCAAACCTTCACTGCCATTTAAGGTAACTTTCTGCTTGTTTAAGAATATTCCAGCTGCATTTATGGTGTTCCAACAGTCTCCTGCCAAAACCCTTGTCAAATGAATTGGCAATACTCTCAGGGACGTTGGCGAGCACAGAGTGGATTTAGCTATTAAATCCTCATTTGTTTTTGTTTTATCTGATCGGGATATTGGGACAGGACTTTTGACTTTAAAAACATGTACACAGAGAGGACTTCAGTTTTGATCACGACATTTTAGTCTTGCCCATGTGGTACCCAAACATTCAGATATGTGGAAACCTTTATCAGATGCCCCCTGGGGTATTAACTGCATCTTGCTGTCTTGCTCTGGGTACAATCTTCCAGTCTCATCTCAGGAATGAGATTTGGCCAACTATAAAGTCCTCGTCTGCACTCAACCTCGGGTGCCAAAAGCAAACGATCTCTCCCTGCCAATTGTGAATAAACTAACCCCACATTGGGGATTGTGCATTAGGGTATTAATTTTGATGCTCCAGTACCATCCTGATAGCAATATGTTTAAATCCTGCCATTGCTCAAAAAATACAGTGAGGAAAATGGGCCACATTAAATCTTGCTTTGGCTGAAGAGGAATTTGTAGATAAGTTTTCCATAGGCTGAAACCTCCTCACGCCACACAAATTCTTTTAAATTAGGTTTCCCTCGGTTGAAATAAAGCAGCTGCTGCTCCTCTTTCAAAGGAGGGCAGGAAATCAAGAGGCCCTGGCATTGTATGTGCTTTTGAAAGAGCCTGTACTTCTTTGTTTGCTTTATTCCTTTTTTTTTTGTTGTTTTCTTGGTGCAGAGCAAGAATTCACCTAGATCTCTCAAAATTCTCTTGCAGCCTAGAGAAAAGCTAGAACACCTGAGTTAAGATAGCCTTTCAGTCAAGATGACAGGAGTAATAGATGTGTTCCAGAATCTGCTGTGTGGCAGGCCTACCTGCTCTCCTTAGATCCCGTCTGTAGGAGGAAATTACTTGGAGAAACCTTTCCCAGTCAATCACGTGTCTGTTCTAGCAGCTAGAAGGTAACCTCGTTGAAATAACAGGAATTCAACTCCTTTCATTTCTATTAGCAATCTCTGACATTCTGAAAGTGGAGATGACAAATAATGGCCAGCTAAATTACAGGTTGGACACATCTACAGGTGGAATTTTTGCCTTTTAGTTTTTCCATTAGGCATTTGGAGGCTTTAAGATGGTACTATATGGGCTCTCTTACCAGCCTCCCCCACCCCCCCCCAAAAAAAAGAAAAAAGTAGCTTCACTATTTTGGTACCTGTTTTGATTTGTTTTTTTTCACTCCTGCAGTCTAAGTTCCTCTGCATTTTGATCAGTAGCCAGAGAACTGACTGCTGCCACCCCATGTGGAACAGTCTAGAACAGTCAAGGGCTAAGCAGTTTTCGAGACCCCGTAGACTCCGCTGTCCCCAGAAGCTCGTTTTCAGAAAAACAAGGGGGTAATTGACCAAAGCAATTTCTCACCGGTGGAAAAGCCGCGGGTGGGCTTGTGGAAGGAGCCAGCAGCCCACGGTGATGAGAGGAGCCCATGTGACCTGTGTTAGCAGAAAGTCACAGATAGGCAGCCTCACCCCAAAGCCCTTGTTTTCAGTGGTTTTGAAAAGAAAGTGAAAATCTAGCCGTAGGACTACCTTGACCTTCTGTTTTAAAGACATGACACAGGTTAGCAAGCTAGCCATCCATGAAACATTGGGTTCTGAAGTTAGCTTCCCCTGGAGTGACGGAGAGAGGGAGTCTTGGGTAGCCCGTGTTCCCACTTTCTGAGTGACAGTCATTTTCTCTCTCAAGTAACTGAACACCACACACAGCATGGAACCTGACCGAGCCCCTAGGAGACAAGGTGTCCCTAACCGCACCACTGCCGATAGAATAAAAAGGTTAAAGAAGCCATCGGGTTTCTCAGGTCTTTTTTTTTTTTTTTTTTTTTTTTTTTTGGATGGGATGAGGATTGTATAATTAGAAGCATCAGTCAAGCTTTTAATTGCAGTTTTCATAGAGGAAAGGGCAACAGTTCCAGTTTATCGAGAGAGAATTTCATTGTCCTGTTGCTCAGACTTTTCTTTTGAGCCCTTGTTCATTGTTAGATCTTTCTCACGAAGTTAGTTACTCACCCAGGTTCTGCTTGTTCTGAAATTGTGGGAAATGCGTAAACTGGACCTTACTGATTTTTGTTGACATTTTACATGTTTTCTATGCATTCTTAACCTCCATTTGGAAACTGTCAGTTTGGCACATGCTCCCGGGTAATAAGAGCCAATGAAGTGAATGAAACAATCTTCTTGACTATTAAAAGCAGAGTTAGTCCAGGCTCTGCATAGTTTCAAATACGTCTCCATCAGATGGCATGCTCTACTGTCGTCTCAAGATAAGAAATGAAAAGGAGAAATCTTTTAGTGTTATTTCCTCTGTCAGCAATGCCAGTACTGATCACAATGTTTTTGAAGAGAGATGACTTTGAAACAGATGGTAAATTTAAGACTTTCTAATTTCAGAGCTGAGTATATTTCAGTATGGGACCCAGCAGAGGTATGTCATATGTCTCACACTGTATTCCACATGTCATCTAGATGCCTTGGAGAAGGCCACCAAATTGCCTTTATTGATGACAAAAGCCACAGTCAGTATGGGTACAGGCAGCATGTTGAAACGGCGTCACCAGCTGCTGTAACGTCAGAAAACTGTATGAAACAGCTTGGTGTTCTTAGCGAGCTAGACTTCAGGCTTCAATGAGGACAACTTAAGAGGGAGGTGAATGAGATGAACTTCCCCTGGACTGAGAGTTTTTCTGTATTAAAAATTACAGCCTGATGCAAAAAAAAAAAAATGCATTGACTTACTTTCATGATTGGATGTTGTTGTGCCTTGGGGTTAAATGGGCAGGTGTTACCTTCTCTTTTGCTGTTTAATTAAAAGGTGCTAATACAGTATTGACTTGATAATCTCACCAGGTACACATGCAGAGCCAGTGAAGAAAATGTATGTAATGGCTCACACAGAGATTTACCTACACCAAGCCATCCGCTGGATGTTTGGCTGTAGAAGTTCCATGTGGCTTCCCGGCCACAGCAGCAACCCACCTCGTGCTTGGTGCCAGAATTCTGCCTTTGAGGCACTCGCTCTGAGATGACAGCAGGCTTCAGACCCTCAGTGTTTAGATCTGCTTCATTTGGAAATCTTTTAAGTAGTAATAATAAGAATGTTTTGAGGAAATTGAGTGGAACACTAAATTATTCTCTGATACCTTAGTTCAAACTGCGCCAGGCTAGAGACGCTGAAAATCAATGCACTCTTAAAGTCATTAGAGATCATAAGTGAAATAGTCTGCGTTGCCTTAGCTAAGCTTTTAGTGTGCTGTGGTATTATTATAAAATCAGCCTGAATCTGCATTAATTTCACAGTCTTTTTCTCTGCTAAGCCCAAGGGTGCGTGATGAATAAAATGTAAATTTCAGAAGGCAGTGTTTTTATTAGTGGAAAGGGCAATGAGCCATGTAGTTGGAGCGGTGACCTGCATGGTAGCCAACGCTGCTACGAGGAGAGGAACAGGCACTAGAGAGTCTAGCTGTTTTACGGCAGGAGAGAAGACTAGCCACGGAAAGTTCGATGAGTCTCCCGGGAGACGTTTAGAGAAATGTACATGGTCTTGTGTATATTACACTTGAGGTCAGACCTCTGGTGGGAATCCGAAAGTCGAAACTTTCAAAAGTCATGAAGGTTTGATGCAAATAAGAAATCCAATGCAAATTTTTAAATTTTACTTTACACGCACGGTTGACTATTCCCAGAGAAATAAAGCATTTGTTTTTGTTCCTCATTAACAGTTACTAAATAGTTGGTACAGGGTTGGGATCTATTCTGTTTGCATTTGAATAGCATCAATGTATATGTATACATATGTCTATTTTTTTTTTAACTACTCAGAGGAGGTGAGATATATTTATTGGCTGACGTTTCGAGCTCTTGGAATCCATTTGCTAATTTGCCCTGGGTGTGAGGATTTTATTATCTGCTGCTTAAAAAGCAAGGCTCCCATTTGAAAGAACAAAGCCCGAATGGGTGGATGCCCGAAGTCAAGATAATCAGCCAAGGAGAAAATGTAAAATAGCAACTTTTCATTTTAGAAAATGCAAACTAGGTCTTGGGAATTTCAAACCAGTGGCTGAAAAAAAAAACAAAAAAACAATGAGTACCCAGCTTCCTTCCCCATCCCTGCCCCCTCACCCCCGGACTCCATTTTAAAAATAAGTAAATAATCTAATCAAGCAAGCAGTCAATCTTTCTGCTTTGGTCCGATTAGCAAGTCAGCACTGTAAGTAAAAAGTGACCCGAGATGAATCCAAAGAGAGAAGTTGTTGGTTTTATGTACTACTGAGAACAGTGTCGTCCTGTGGCAGTTCTCGTAGACTGTGTTGGTTTAACAAGCGTCCAAACCTTTTGTCTTGTTGTTTTTTGTCTTTCCTGCTCCCTGTCCCCTTGTTTCCCACAGGCTGTGCGTTTGTCACATTTTCTACAAGGGCAATGGCACAGAATGCAATCAAAGCCATGCATCAGTCTCAGACCATGGAGGTACTGTATCATCTGCCCTTTCTTTGTTTTCTTTGTGCAAATGGTGGGGAATGGAAAGCGATTCTCTCCTGTGTGGATTGTTCACATGACAATCACAGATGTAAACTTTCACCACCTCTCTCCTCGTTCATTCATATCCCTTCTCTCTCTCTCTCTTTCCCTCCTTCCCTCCCTCCCTCTCTTCTTCTCTCTCTTTCTCACTCTCTCTTTCTGATTTTTCCCCTAATGACTGGAGATGCACTTAGTGAAACCTTCCACTTAGTCTACATTCTTTTTGGAGCCTTTTATTGCAGTGGCCCGGGTCCTGCCATGTAAAGTTCATGATGCCATGTAAGCCAAGTATCATTCTGTACCTCAAAGATCAAGAGCGTCCCCCAGCGTGGGGGTGGCATGGATTAAACCGTAACCACCCCCACTCCAAATTGCAGCTGGCCCTGTGCTGCATCACAGGGTTCGTTCTTTTCTTTTTAGTTTTTGTTGTTTTTTTTTTTTAACATGGGGTCAAGTTATCTCTAATCTAGACAAACAGAATTGCGTTTTTGCATCCAGAATGTTGGAGAAAGTTAATACTTCTCCCACGTCCATTAACCAGCGCAAGTATTGACATTGGAGAGTCCCTCAAAAAATTAATTTGTCACCTTATTAAAAAAAATACGAACAATAACAAACACAAAGGCTCAAATTTGGTCTCCTAATGAGAGACAGTGGCTTTTGGGGAAGATGAATATTTAATGGGTGTGGGTCCCTGGATGTAGACAATGGCTCTGTAATTCAAGTCTGTGATTTGGGTCATGGCCTTTCAGAATTTTGCACAAGAGCATTCCAAGCGTGATATGCTGTTACTCACTCTGTATTGTCTGACAGAACCCTTCGGGAGCGCATGTTCTGGTGTATTATGTAGACTGTATCTCTGTGTATGGGTGGTCTCTTCTGGAGGTAGCTTTGTGGTGTTCTCTGAAGTGATGTTTTTCATCTTTCAGAAAAAGAAAAAAATAATTTTTTTTCAGTTTTATTTTAATGTGCCGAAAGTTCTTTCTTGTTTGAGCTTCTTTTTTTGCCTCCATTTGGGGGGAGGGGATATTTATTAATTTTTTTTTTGTCTGTTTGTTTTTGTTTGTTTTTTTGCAATGCTGCATCTCCCAAAGCATGCCGGGAGCTCAGTGATCATCACGGGTCATGTTTTGTGGGCAACCTTTTTAGAGTGAGCCAAAGGGCGGGTGGAAGGGGGGTAAGGCGTGTGCATGGCATTGTCATTAAGTGTTGACCGTCCTTTTCTGAGTTTTGATACATCAGCATTGCAAAGCCTCTTGTCTTTTTCGAACTTCCTTTTGACTTTAATATTCCTAACATATCTTATATAATCACTGTGTTTTCCTTTCAGTGCAATGCATTTTTAAGACACTCACTCCCTCCCCCTACGTGAAGGCCAGCTCAGGTGAAAATCGGCCACGATAAGAGAGAATTAGCAGAGAATATGAAATGTCTAGGAATCCAATTTTGAACAACATGCACATACACCCGTGATCATGGTTTCGCATTCCCCCACCCCCCGCCTTTTTGCATCTTGGGCTGCTCCGTTATCGTGGACCAGTCTGGTTTCCAGCTACGTGTCAGTTTGGAGATGGAAAGTAAAAGTACTGATAAGAAAAAGAAAGCCGTGACCTGTATTTATTATCTTCCATATATATGTGTTTCATTCTTAATTATTTTTATTTCCTGTCCTTGAGTGATTTGTACCTAAATTGGTCTCACCTTAGATGATTTTTTAGCCAGAACCCTTTCAGCTCTGTTGGAAGTTTTGCCACCACACCCAGTTCCTCCACCCCGGGCGCCCGCCCGAGTGGAGGTCTGTGTCCTCCTGTGTTTTCCCAGAAGGAGGCGACAAGGAAGCATAGCAGACCTGGGTGTGAGCCCGAACCAAGGAAGTAATAGGCTCTCAGAAGGAAAAGAACTTACGATAGAGAAGGGGACATGTTTATCCTTAAGAAACCCTCGATCCTTTGTGAATATCGCTATTATAAGAAATCAAATTCAATGCGCTTGTTTTTAAATCTGGACCTCCATGCTTAATCAGCAGGGCCCTCAGACACTTCAATTTCTTTTTTTTTTTTTTTAATTTCTTGTTTAATTCAAAAATACTGACAGGTAAATGAAAGATTACATATGACACAGCCTCATAGTTGTACAATTGAAGTTTGTTTTTTTGAATTAACTACGTTATTTCCCCAGGCTCACATCTTCAACCAAGATACATTATCTACGAGATTCGAATTCAGAATGATGTGAATGTCAAAGTTTGAAAGAATACTTTTAAAAAAAAAAAAATCATTAATTTTTATATGGTACCTAGATTTTTCCACTTTCCTCCAATCTCTCCCCATCCTGTTTTTCCCTTTCATGGTTAATCCAAGTCAGTTTTGAGCTATAATTATTGGCCGAATTTTCTGCTTTTATATCATTTTGGGGTCATTGAAGGAAGAAAAAAGCCAACAGTAAGTGTACTATTAGGATGAGATGCTGTAATTTGTTATGGAACAAATTTGATACAGTAACAGCCCTTTTCCACGCAAAACCCTTGCTTTCTATAATTTCCACCTTCAGAGTGTTTTGCTCTCGTTAAAGTGATGAAGTGCTGAAATACAGAGCAGATGAAGAAACGTAAAGGATAGATTTTTTTTTAATGGTGGAAATACTCCTTTAAGAAATTTACTGACGCTGAACACTCGGCGCTGTGACGTGACCCCCAGAGCTGAAGACCAGGTCCGTTGGAAGTTCACAACTGAAACAGCCACTCACTTTTCTCACATTTTGGGGGATAATATCAGACCTGATAGCCTCACGTATTCATAGCTACATCCCCAGTAACTCCCCCAGGTGATAAGAAAAAAAAATGCAACTTTGTTTTTCTAGGAGAAAGAAAAATGACCCAGCAGGGAAGGGGGGAAAGCTCATTTCAATAGGAATAGAAGATTTCTGAGAAGAGTAAAAGTCATGCTGAGTTTCAATAAAAGGGTTTTTTTAATCACTTGGGGAGAATTACTTCTTTTTATCTCAGCAAAATTTCGCAGCTTTAATTGTGATGAAATGTACAGGCAGGTATGCAGAGAGAGAGGAGAGCTGGTTTCTGCAGAGTACTTACCAAGTGGTGAACACGGAAAAGGTGCTTTTGAAAGGAAGTCGTCCTGCCTAGGGTGTCAGGCCCTTAGTTTCCCTCATGATTTTTCTCTGTCTCAGACATGAAACCGTTCTATTTTAGAACCTTGGCCGTTTCTCACTCACTCACTCCCCCTCTTCCTTGCTTTTTAAAGGAAGGGACCATGGAAAGAACCTTCTAGGACAATGAGCTTGATTAGGAAAAGAAACCAAGCAGTGATCTCTGCTATTTAAGATCTATCCCCTTTGATGAGAATGTGCTCCTGACACAGGAGGCCCTGGGAACCCGCATAGAGTAGATATGATACAGGTGGAGAAACCCTTCTGAAAACATGGGGACAGGACACTGGCCTGTGCCTGTGTTCCCTGAATCTCTCCTTCCTTCATCCACGTTCGTAAAACAAAACCCACTTCTCCCGATTATATTCCTGGGTCAGTGGTTTCCCATGGTTCCAAAGTTCAAAATGCATAACTACACGTTGGAAGGAATGAAAACTAAATGAGCAAGGGGCTTCTTCATTCCCGTTACCACTGCTCCCCCTGTGTTCCCTGCTCACACGTGGAAACAGGCAGACACACAAAGACAAGTGCATCTTTGAGACAAGCGAACCGTGGAGCTTAATAAAGAAAAGTAAGGTCTCCTGTCTCTGAGGAGGTCCTGGGATGGTCAAAGGAAGACCCGTGAAGAGAGAAGGCAAGGCAGTGTCATAATCAGAGCATGGAAGCACATGGCTTCATCGACCACCAGAGCCCCCGAGACACCGGTGACAGTGTCTGGAACTGTCTGTTGATGGTACCATCCCGAGAAGAAGAAAGACCATCAGACCGCTTAGAAACCATGCCACCCCCGTCCCTGGGCTCCAGGGTAGTTCAGGAAGCTAGACCCCGTGCTGACTGCGCGTCGTGAGCGGAGTCGACCTGGCTGTAACCCCCTGTTCACTTTCCGCTGTGTCTGACCACAGGGCTGCTCTTCACCCATCGTGGTGAAGTTCGCTGATACCCAGAAGGACAAGGAGCAAAGGCGCCTCCAGCAGCAGCTGGCCCAGCAGATGCAACAGCTCAACACTGCCACCTGGGGGAACCTGACGGGTCTGGGCGGACTCACCCCGCAGTACCTGGCGGTAAGTGCCGGGGACCGCGGGGGGCCTGTCGTCCCCTGTCCCCTGAATCCACCAAAACACGCGTTTCTGGGACATGGTGAAAGCCAGGAAATTATTGGAGCAGAATATTTTTCCAGGTGAAAATGATGAGCATAGGGACGTGACTGACTTCATTCAGCCTGATGGAGGCTGAGCAGAGCCCCGCAAGGCCGAATTGCTGATCAGCGTTTCAGCATAATATCCCGCGTGGGGAGGGGGTGGCACACTCCACAGGGGACTCTGTAGCCGTGGTCGGAGCACTCACTGCCTCCCAGGTCTGCGTACGTCAGGGCCTCAGATGGAAGCCCCCTGGGACTTTCCTTCTGTGGCCCTGGGTCTTCCCAGCAGAGCCATGTAGACTCCGTCACATGTTTCTGTATCGATTTGAAACCAAAAAAAAAAAACCAGATCCTGTTTCACACCGAACAGACCTAGTTCTCTCAACCATCCCTGACATTTCGTTGTTTCTAAACTTTCACTTCCTTGTTTTTGCTTCTCTGGTGCTCATTTCATTTTGTCAGTCTTTATTAAAATGCTTTAACTGGGCTGTGAGATAGTTCCTCCAGTAAGATCTAAATAGCACAGAGCAGTGACCTCTAGTGTGGACTGTGAGGTATCTTAGTGTAGCTTGGGAGTGGTAGAAAGCAGCTAATACTCCTCTAAGATTTTCTTTATTTTTGCTTAAACTGCTGCTCAGTCATACACCTCTACCCCACTCATCTGCTTTGGAACCCCAGTGCTGGACTACACGTTTACGGATACAATTTCATATTGTGCACCGGGGTCTTTAGCTGTAGCCTCTGTCAGTGTGTGTCCCCTAATTCTGTCCTTTGACCTGTGAACTGTCCCTCTCAGGATTGTCTGAGCCATTAGCCTTCCTTTGTAGCAGACCCAGTCCCGTTCTGTCAAACAGTCCACCCTGTGACCTTGAACATAAGATCACCCCGATCGCACAGGTGAGCGAAGGGAGAGGCTTAAAGAGGTAGCATGACGTTAGCCAGGACCATGGGGCTGGTGGCCGAGTGGGATGTCAGCCCTCCCTCCGGCTGCGCTACTTCTTTGAGTCCGATGTGACCCCTGTCCTCTTTGCACCCACCATGCCCCGGTGCCTGTCGGGGTCTGACAGGTACTAGCTACTCAGGATGTGTTTGGATGTCTTGCCGGGGAAGCTTCTCCTGGTTTCATCTGAGTCGTTAATAAAAACGTACTGACCAAGTTTGCTATCACCTTCCAGCCGTTTCTCCATTTTATCCACAAAGACCACGAGAGACTTCGTCACATGCCTCGGTAAAACCTCTTTGAGCCCACCGTCTTTTTCCTAGTCAATCAGTCTTGAAGTTTCATGAGGGGGAAAAAAGTCTAGCTGAACCATCAGTTCTTTTTCACCAGGGTGAGCTTTTCAGTTGTTCCCAGATCGTCATCGGTTTCATTAGAAGAATTTCTATTGGAGATGGACGTCGAGCTCACCCTTTCATAGTTTCTAGGAATCCAGCTTCCGGCTCCACCATTTCTGAAAAGCAGGACCCCTGTGTGTGTCCCCAGTCTGCTGGCCCATTTCCTAGGCCCCCCATCCCCTTCCCAACTTACAGGAATCTCTGGCCTGTGTTTCTTTGATCACATCTGAAAATTATTTCTGAACCCTGAAGAGGAATTCATCTCCGCCCATTTATAAAAGCACGTGCTTATAAGCGCTGAACTATGTTTTCTCCCACCGTGGGCGTCTGCTCTTTCTCAGCCAGGTGTGTGCTGCCCCTTTTGGCTGGAAGCGCATGTCTGTGGAAGGACCCTAGGTCTGTGAGGCATCTCCTGCCTCTGTGCTGGGGACAGATTCTGACTCTGGCTCCCCAGAGAGTGGGCGTCAGTGGGCAGACTCCTTGGAGACAGTTAATGACACTCCAGGTAGGGCCACTTATCTCAGTAGGTGCCACTAACCCCTCACAGTGTCTCCAGAGCTAACTGAAGTTTGCTTAACTCATTTTTTTTCAGTGTCTGATAGGAGAGAGGTAGGGCTTGCCGCCACAGGGAATGGGGAACCCAGGAAATCAAGCCAAGAGGAGGGATTTCTATCAAAATGGATAGTCCCTTGCTCCTTCCTCCTCCTCACTGCGTACGTCTGCGTGTGTGTTGTGCCTAGCTAGTGTGTTACTCCAAATCGAGAAGGATGAGAGAAGGTTGCAGATGTATTTCTGGTAACTGTTAACGTTCATCCCCATAATATCATTGTAACTAAGACTTGTTCTACTCTGCTCAGTGCTTCTAAGTCAACTGATAGATGCCCATGGCTGAGTCATACCCTGTTATAGGGTTTCCATCTTCTGAAGCCAAGGAGACCTACACAAACCTGGGGGAATGACAGTGCTCTCCGTTACATTTTGCAGAGCTCCAAATAAACCCTGAGAGCTTATCTTTTAAATAGTCAATTCATCTGGTTCCTCCCAAGCTCATAAAATCATAGCAGGTCTCAGTAGTAAATTTGGCAAGTCTATGCTTTGAGGGCGTTCACATACAGGAGGTAGCTCCACGCTTGCTTCCACGTACAAACTACGGCTGTGTTGATCAGCCTTAGCGAAAAGAGAATTCAACTGAATTGGACAAATAAAGGAGCCCTTTCGAACAGGAACCACCTGCCTTTTCCTTGTGGTACCCACTGATGCTACGTGGGGGATAATGTATTTTTCGAAGCTCTGGAACAAAATGCAGACCCCTTTGCACAGCTATCTTAATTTCTATTTTAGGAGATGCTGATGTATTTATAATGCATCGCATCAAGGTATATAGCACCAGAGACTCCTAAGTTCTGACAAATAGTGTGTTCCTCTCTGCCAGCGAAGACCACCGTAAAATGGGTGACCGTTGTCTTGGTCCTGTAGATACAGCTGAAACTGGACAGCCATGAAGAGATACACTTATATGTATCGTTACCGCGGTGATTCCTCTGTGAGCCCAGGAGCCAGTGATTCTAGGTGTTTCTAGTGAAGGATGTGGGAAACTGAGCTGGGAGGGAGAGTGGAGGAGACCCAGGGATGGACCTTGATTGGCGAAGATGAGAGAGGGTAACCATGAAGGCTCCAGAGAGAGAGAGCATTAGTCACGCCATGTTGCCTTCCATCGATTTAACACCTGGTTGTAAAAAAGTGTAAGTTGATTAATTGTTTTAAGGCAGCAGTGTTACTGAGTTTCCCCGGTGTCTGTGTGTCTTAATGGAGATTAGACATGAATATGGATTTACAGCCCCAGCTCTGGGAACCTGCAGTCCTTTGAGAGGCAGCAGCAGCCAACGACATAAATGTGAAGGACAGCGGGTGGCCCCCCAGCAGACCTGGGAATTTTGCTTGGTCCTCACCCTGGCTGCATTTTGACAAGACCTTTCTTGTCCTTTCCAGCTCCTGCAGCAGGCCACCTCCTCCAGCAACCTGGGTGCGTTCAGCGGCATTCAGCAGATGGCTGGTAAGTCAGGAAGGATGCCTTGCCTTCTGACCAAGCTCTTGTCTGAATCTGGGGGGAGGGGGGGGCGCGGGGTTCAGAGGACAAAGAGAAGCAGCGGGGGAAGAGAAGACCAGAGAGCAATGACCAGTCCTGTTTGCTTTCTGGCCGAGGTGCGAAAATTAGAGTCAGCTACTTAGAAGCTGATTTTCCCCCTCTGGCATTTCCAACAGTTATGTTACCCCCCCCCCCGCCACAAAGGAAAATACCCCAGTCCTTGTCTTACCCAAAAGATAAGATTACAGACAGGAGACGGAGAGCGTTACGTAGCAAAAGGTTTTAAGGGATTTATTTAGGAAAAGCGCACCTCCGAGAACGGGAGGCGGGCTGATCCCAGGGGGATTCTCAGCAGTCTCTGTCTGCCCTTCCTCTTACACCCTCGCTTAGAGGTGGGCTTCTGATTGATGGAAGGCCCTTTGCCCCTGGAATGCTTAGTCACGTTTGGTCCCTTTGCGCATGTCCTTACCCATGGTGTACGCAGAGAAAACCATGGAGTAGGGGGCTAAATCAGAATATTAATTATATTACAATGAGCACTGGGTCCTGTCTGGCCAAGTCTTTCTCGCTGCCAGCAGTTGCGACTGTCAGGTTTTAACTGGTTTTTTGCTGACACTCATTTGGAAGAGGTAGAGTCCCTTTATGCTGGAGGCGAGCATAAAGCCGTCTTCCTTTCCTTCACCTGTCTGCCCGGTGCCCCCACTTATTACCCAGCAGTTATAAAATGGTAAAATCAGGGAGCTGAGAATTCCTGCAGAGTGCACTCCAGAGTTGTTTTTTTGTTTTTGAAAAGATGGCTCTAGACTGGGGGAATTTCCAACAGGATTCCTCTATCCGGGGCAGTCATCATGATTGACATCCTTCTAAAGTTTTAATAACGGGCAGTCAATAAAAAATGTTCTGACCTCTGTAATAAAAGGCAAGCTGGCCGGCGTATCTTTGGTACAGTTTGCCGTCCCTTGATAACCGCAGACAATTAACAGGATGCCTTTTTCCACTTGTGAACCCCCAGTCGACGGGGTGGGGCATCAGAAGTTTTATGTGAAAGCAATAGTCTTTGTTCTCGGGAAAATCAAAGTGTGACTGGATTTGAAAGCCAGCTCATGAAGGCTTCCTTCTCATAATGAGCTGCGTCAGGAGTAACGGAGGTGTGGTGATTAGTGAAAGGTCACTCCTACTGGGTCACCTTCTGGGCTGATGTCCCAGCTCACTGCCGGGCCAGGGAAGGTGTCCTGCACGATGCATCAGGACATGGGGGCCGCTCACCTGCCTCGAGGAGCAGTGAGAAAGCTGCTTCCTTGTTTGATCCAAAAAAAATAGGGGCGAGCGGGCAAGGAGGGGAACAGATTTTCGGCATATTCGAATCGAGCCGTTTGTTTTCATCAAGGACACCCCGAGGCCATGGCGTGAATCTGGGATCCACAGCACAGAAGCCTGATGTCTTTATCCGTCACCATGAAAACTCCTTTTTTCTCGTCTTTTTTCCCAAATACACAGCCTTGATTTTTTTCTGTCCTAAGAGGATCTGAAATGACTTCCGATCAGCATACGTAGGTTTCCCCTCCTGTGTGTTGTGTGGTTGTCAGCCCAGCTTTGTCTGGTGGCCTCCAGGGCTCGTGGTGACTGGTCTGACGGGACATACTGGTGACAACACTGCTGAATTGCTCGCTGACCTTTCAGTCTGCCGGCACCGCCAGCTTGTTCTGTTGTATTAAAGCTTTTGGATTATTAGAAAAAATACATATGTTAAAATAATAGGTAGTTACATCATTCAGCAGAATCTTTATGAGTACAGTTGGGGAAGTTGGCCTTGGCACTAAAAATCACATGGAACGCTTCATTTACCTTTAGTTCTGTGAAGGGAATTGGAGAGACAGAAGTGAAATCTCTGGGGGAGTTCTCTTTAAAAAGAGCAAACCTCCAGATTGAAAGCTCTGAAATAAATCTAAAATGTGTCGCGTTTTCTACCAATATGAGATTTTTCTTCTAATAGAATGCCCCACCCCCCTGCGCCCCAGATCCAGAATTAGTCTTTCCTTAGAGGAAGCCTCAGGCTCTCCCATTCCCACAGCTGAATTATGCAGAGATGGCCACTGGGTCCTGAGGCAGCTGGTAAGCATGTCCTCATGTCTTCCCGGGTGGACGGAGCACCTTGTCACCCCTCATTAGTCTGTGTGTGCCTGCGCCTGGCCGGCTGTGGCTCAGGAGCTGAGCATCTGCGTGCTCATGTAAAGACGAAGGTGCATGGAGCAGGTGGCCAATTTAAAGGCAGTCTGGAACGTTCTGGGCTTTCCAAAATACCCCTTTCCTGAACCCGTGGCACATTAAAGTCAGCACACTAAGTCTGCCCAGGCCGTGCAGTCAAATGCCAAGGGGTCATTTCTCTACAGTCACCTCGAGTACAGAGAGCAGAGATGGACATAGATGTCAGTGCTCGGTCTGCTTGGCCATTTCTACAGCGAGCGCCCTTCATTCGTAGGAAAAATGAAGCCTCATCTTCCTAAGTGTCAAAAGTAATGTGGTTTGGGTTTTTTAGGATTTTTTTCCCCCAACAAAGTTGTTTGGCCCCCTGCTTTTTCATCTTCTCCCAAAAGTACGGTTAACTTTTGTCACTGCCAGTCACCGAAGCCCGTGTTGTGACCTGAACACTGATGGATTAGTGCTGGAGGTCACTTCTTGGAGGGAGTTTCTGGAACCAAGGCACCAAAGTGGGGGAGGGGAGCCCCTCTTGCACATTCCCATAAAAACTCTCCCTTCCTTCCCTTCCTCCGTCACCTCTGAATACTCCTGAATCATCCGTGCTCCAAGAGGGCATGGCCTGGGTGGATGACCTCAGTCTTTACTCCTCTAAGAGGCACTGGTGGCTGTTTTCAGATGGATGAGTGAGTAAATTTCTAAATCAGCAGGTGCCCATTTATGTTTCGGACACACTCCCAATGGAGCTTAAGTTAAATGCCTGGTTTTTGAATTAAGACATTTGACTGTAGCCAAACACCATAAACTAATGACAGTATCTTCATGAATGAGTTGTCAAAGACAGGAAATGAGAGAGTTGGTTCAACATCAGACGTGGTGCACGGCACATGGTACATACCCTGTGGGGGGCAAGTGACAAGTGGGAACCCAAGAGGTCGTTAGTTTATCCGAAACCCCATCTGGGGCCACACTGCTGGTCAAGTGATGGAGATTGCAGCAGAATGAGAGTGGGCGTCGACACAATTCACCTGTGGTTTTTACGTCCTCCGGTGCCGTGTGAAGAACTCCACGTGGAAAATTCAAGTCATGCAGCTGAGCACACCATCGCCAAAGAGAGTGAAGTATCATTTCGGAAAACAGTAGTATTTTGTTGTGAACAGCTCTCAAGAGAGAATGGTCCGTCCTTCAGGAAACTGAGGTTTCTCACCAGAGTCTAAAATGTCTCATTTGAATGAGTAAACATTTTCTGTTTGAAAAGAAGATAAAAGCAAGCTGGGGAAAAAGAAAACAGGAAAAAAATTTAGGCAGCAAGTTCCTAAGTAGTTAGTTACATCAGTAAAGTGACACATCAGCTCCACTTTTTAAAAAAAAAAAAAAATTAGTATTTTCCTTTCAAACTAAAAAATAACTTCAGATGTGTTTCATGATTTGGTAAAAGGGAAAGGAATTTAGAAAGCAGAAAACTAGATTAGGAAGGACCGCATCTTTATAAGCTGACTTTTATGTACACTTTTTGTACATCCTTGAAGTTGATTGATTTTTATTTTCCCTCTTAAAACTTCTGATAAAAACGTGTCCATTTCTCACTCAGCTGTGGTATTCGTGCCGTGAGTTTCTGAAATCTCCGAAATGTGGGGTCTGCGCTCAGAGCAAGAGTCTGGGATTTTCCCTGAAGAAGAAGGAATAAGGAAAAAGTGGCTTTTTGGTCCTTGGTGTCTTTGTAATAACAATCATCTCAAAAAAGCATCATGTTAGAAAAACAATGGTAGCACTTCACAATTTTGTTTTTCACAGAGCTCCTTGAAATAATCACGTGGTTTACCCGCACAGCAGGCCAAGGACCAAACCACCACCTGGTACTACCTAACAGTCGGAAAAACTGAAGTACAAAAACTGTTAAAAAGGTTATTGAGGCCAAAGACCAGTAAGTGGCATTTTGTGGATGAGACCACAAAATTCCCAAGTATCATGACGACTGTATAAGGTAGAGACCCTTAGCATCCCATTTTACAGGTAGGACAACTGAGGCTGAGAGAGGTTAATAAACAAACTTGCCCAAAGTCACTCAGCTGGTAAACGGCAGGCCCAAACTTCAAATTGCGCTGAGCCTCCTTCTTGCTCCCAAGCTTGTCAGACGACGTTCCCCATCTCCTCAAATTCAGGTTTGTTTGTGTAAAAACAAGCTAGAGTGACTTGGCTGCACAGAGCATTCAACAGGCCAATAAGAAACAAATCTGAGCTATAAACAACACACAGGGAGCCCCAGAGCTGCTCAGAAAGAAACAGTTCAGCGTCAATCACAGGAAAATCACCTCCTTTGATTCTGGACAGCATTTCAAATTCATTAAGTGGGGGTTGTTTTTGGTTCGGGGAATTATTTTTCTGGGAAAGGGATTGTTTGTAAGAAAGTACTGAGCTGTGGTCCAAGAAGAGGGTCTTTTGATAAACAAGGGAGAACTGCTTCACTTCACTGCTGATAGTCATTAAAGAGGGTAGTCATTCGCCTCTGAAATATCTGGTCTAAGTGGTCAAAGTCGCAGTGAAGTTGTTGTGTGCAAATATTTGCTTAAAACAATCCAATAGCAATTGCTTTACCTGCTGGAGATCTGCTGCCAGAGAAGATGGTCTCAGAGTGTCTCTGACAAGTGGAGAAGAGGGAAGACTTTTACAAAAATTGTAGACTGGAGGCTGAGAACCTCACATCGGGGACACACTTGCGAGGTGTGCATCCTGGACCCACAGAGACCCCAAGTTCTTCCCAAAGCCAAGTCTCCCGCCCTCCACACTCCACACTTCCTGCGAAAGTGTTAATAGGCCTTATGAGAATGTTCCATAACCACCCATCTGTCACTTTTTAACAGACCTGATTGGCAAGCACTTGTAACAACTGACATCTGTTCTCGCTTATTGATATGCAGATTTATGGTAATTGCTCCGAACAATAAGACACAGAATTACCTAAGGTGAACATTAAATTAAATTTTCATGCCCTTCTCCTTATAAATAATTTTTTTTAAATCTTAAGTTTCAAGTAGGCATAGTGCACATCTGTCTGGTACATAATTTCTTAGTTTGGAGAAGGGTTTTTCTTTTCCCTGGAAATGACTGAAAAGTTGAACTCCTATCGGCCCAACTTTTTTTGGGGGGGGGGGGGCCTTCGTGATCTTGGCACAGTGTCGGAGTTCCTAAAGCTTATTTAAATGTTTTGCATTTCTAGTCACCCAGATGATTGCCCCTGGTTTGAGGGGGCCCATCCCACCCAGCAGAGTGCTGTGTGAGGTTAAGTGGGGCTGGTTTTCCTTCTCAGAGAAGAGCTGTTTGCCAAGCAGGGACCAGCACCCCCCCACCCCCGGGCGACGCTGCCTGCTCCCCATCTGGTGCCATTTTAGTGTTGTGGTGTGGGAGCAGCCACGAGGAGACGATGGGGCCAGGTGGGTGGGAAACCCGAGGTGCTGTGAGAGGCGCTAAGAAGGAGACGGGGGGGGGTGCTCACACACACCCCAAAAAGCACAAGAGGTTGAGAGAGAACCAGAAGTGTGAATTCAGAGCAAGTGGAAGCACACACCCCTGCTCAGACGGCCCACAGGGCCCAGGGCTGGCCAGGCCCCGGAGGGGACCAGTGCAGAGTCAGGGTGGAGGGCCCCCATCCCAGCCAGGGGCCGAGCCGGCCGCAGCTGCAGATCTGGAGAGACAGTGATGCCAGATACTCGGAAAGTCTGGTCCCGTTAAGGAGGTAGAGGATGAAACTCGGGGTGAGACCTCACATGGCTTCCCGAGTGCTTTCCCAGAAACACTGTGGCCCCCAAGCCCCCTTCCCAAAGAGGAGGGGAGGTGTCCACACCAAGGGTGAGGCCCTCTGGCTGTGGGGAAGGGAAGAGCCAGAACATCCATCACCGAGGATGCGCGCTGCTGTCAAGGAGGAGTCCGGGGAGCCCGCCCTACCGGAGCGTCCCGAGCTTTCCACGCACCGCAGGCACATCCCTATGATGTGCCGGGTGTGGCAGCAGGACTTGGAAGGCGGGGGGTGTCCTCGCTGGGAGGGACGGGCTAGAGAAGGGGCCTTGGGCTTCTGCCTGGCTGGACAGAAGGACACGCTGCAGGGAACAGGTGCCTCTGTTGCCCCATGGCCCACATCCAGGCTGCAGAGACAACCACGGGAAAGCCTGGCACATCTCCATGTGCCTGCCGCCTCCAGCTTCCTAGGTTCAGCCTCGGCGCAGGCGCCCCCTCCCCTGGTTTCAGCCATCAGCTCCGGTGTTCTTGGAGAACCTCTGGCTAGTTTTGTTTCCTTTTGTTGGCTTGATTACATGTATCTGTTTGTTCTGAGTGGGACACGCAGGGAGAGGACAGTGGAACCGAGCACCCGAGTGTGGTCAGCTGGGCTCCAGGACAGCGGTGAGTGTCAGTGGGGGTGAGACAAGGAAAACACACTGTTCTGATAAATATTTGTAGGATGGATTAATGATTGAAGGAAACAGTCCATATTTGAAGCTGCTGTAAATATCAAAGAACCGAGAAAGAACAGAGGAAACCCTTGTTTGGGTCTGTAGACAAGGCTCTGGAGCAGTTTGGGGCCATTTGCTGCTGTTGGGTGCCCTGTTCCCTCATCGCCCGTGGGTCCGTCTGTCACCCACTGTGAATGCAGCCGTGCGTGTGTGCGTGCGTGTGCGCTTGTGTGTGTGTGTGTGTGTGTGTGTAAGTGCAGATGGACTTGAATGTGAGTAAGGCAATATCCTTGTCCTCCAGGGGCTTTGTGTCTAATTAGGAAGGTGAGCAGTACGAGCCCACAGTGTCCCCGCAGGGTGTGGTGAGGGCAGCGGGAGTTGACAGACAGCACACAGAAAGTGCAGAAACTCACCCCGAGTTTCATCCTCCGTCTCCTTAACGAACTATCAGTCACTTCGGAGGGAGGCTGAGAGCGAGGCTGGAGCGCCGCCCCAGCCTCGGGGGGTCCAAGGCCATCAGCTTTGAGTCCCAGACCCGGATGAGCAGGCTGAGCTCCTTCCTGCTCTGTGGCCCCATCAGGTGGGTCAGAGCCAGGGTCCTGGGGAGCCCTCCAACCCAGGCGAAGGAGGGTGGCTCTGCTAGTCGTTAACCATTGCCAGATGTGCAGACTGTAATACTGTGCTAAACCCTCCCCTCACCTGCACGGCCATCTGTCGGTGATGTAGTTGGTCGCCTGCGTTACATCATTTACACGTTAGGGGCGCAGGGGCCAGACAGGTCCATGCAGATGCCCATCACCCCTGGCAGCACCCCTCAAAGCCCGGCCCCTCGTCCCACTAAGCTGCTCGCAGGAGCCAAGCCCCAAGCAGGGTCCAGGTTCCATTGTCCTCGAGCAAACCTGAAAGAGAGGACCTGTGATTTCTCTCCTCACATGGTCTCATCAGTACCACCCTGTCTGATGCTTGATCCGAGGAGAGAGAGCTTTGTTCCCTGGTGCACGTGCTTGGTAGAGCCGGGCCCCATGCAGAGGATGCCACCAATACTCTGTCCTGCTTCTGAGCATCCTCAGAAATACATGGGTTTGAGAAACAGGTGCTGGCTTGGCCCTAAGCCACCAGGGCTGGGTGTCTCCTGGAGCAAAAGGAGAACCCATGTAGCAGCTCTTCTCTGAGTAAAAATAAGTCCTGAGCAAGGTGGCCAGGACAGAGGAGCAGGGCCAGCGAGCCTGGCAGCAGAGCTCTGAGCCGTCCTGAGGCTGAGGCTGCACAACAGACATGTTGCTAGAATATTCTCTCGCCCCTCCATGTACCCCCCTCCCAACACATGGAAGCTGTGGTCAGACATGACAACCATGTGAGGGGAGGTACAGGTAACCCTTCTCACTCACTAAGCAAGAATGGCCAGGTTAAGAAACTTGCCCTCGGTCACACAGCTGGTGGAGCCAGGACGCCGTATCTGTTCAACTTCAGAGCAAGAACTGCAACCAGTAAAGCATCAATTCTTCCCTAATACCTTGTCCGTGCCCCCGCCGAGATCAGGGATGGAAACTGCCCTGCAGCCGCCCCTCCAGCCTCCCAGCCTGGATTTCCTTGTTTCTTGCAGCCACGTGGCAGAAAGCCCTGCCATGTACACACACAAATCTCTGGCTTATCTTTTCCAATGATCTCAGCAATGAGAGAGGCGGTTGGGAGGAGGGTCCTGTGTGGGGATGGGCAGCATGGTGACCCACCGGTCCCCAGGGGGCAGCTCGGGCCAGGGTGCCGTCATGAAGCCCTCTGCCCTTGCCACCTGCCCTCTCTTTTTGGAAACCCGTGAGGTGGGCGTGTTGCTGAAATTTAATGTGTCTTCCCCCTACAGGCATGAATGCTCTGCAGCTACAGAATCTGGCAACACTGGCAGCGGCTGCAGCCGCGGCCCAGACCTCAGCCACCACCACCAATGCAAATCCCCTGTCCACCACGAGCAGCGCCCTGGGAGCCCTCACCAGTCCCGGTAAGGGGTGGCTATGCCTCGTTGGGGTGGGAGGCGGGGGGGACAGTGCGCGGGGCTGCATCCACCAGGTGCCAAGTGCAGAGCAGACTTGCCCAGACGGAGCCGGGCATCCAGCTCAATTTCTGTTTAATGCCTTTTAAAGAAACAAAGTTTGGGTGCACGTGTGTCTTATTTCCCAAGGATAAAATGAAAAAAAGCTTTCTGTGCGAATCCACCCGGCTGTTGATTCTCACGCGTGCATTCTGCTTCCCGAGTGTGCTCTCCCTTCCATCCTCGTGAAGTCTCACTGTCAGGAGACTCAGTCTCGCAGGAACGCTCCTTTCTCCTGTCTTGTTTATTTGCTTGTTTGTAGCAATTTAAGAATTCTCTGTTCAGTCTCAAAATCCCCATTCATTTCCGTGTGGCATTTCACACCAGCTCCATCCTCTGCATTTGGCTTTTAGACCCCTCGGTCTAGAGGGGTCCATGTTTGTTGTTCCTTGGTGGTCACATTCCAGGCCATGTCATTTGAAGTGGTTCTTTTCCTTAGAAGTTCTGTTGCCTTATTCAGGAGCAGGGGCCATTGTCCCTTTCGTCCAGGCTAGACCTAACGTGCCTGTTTGGGCAACAGGGTTTGTTTGTGAACAAATGTCTCACTGGCTTGTCTTCCTCTCTGGCTTTTCGGGACCTGGAGCGATGACCTCACTTTCCCTTCCGGTCGATGGAGGAGTTGGCCGGGACAACCTCCAAGCTCCCTTCTAACTGAAAATCCCAGGGCCCATCGGCTCTGCCCAAAAGATGAACTAAATGTCGAAAACACTTAAGTGTAGCGTGGGGTTTTCTTTCAGAAAAATAGGGAAGGAAGGACGCAGCATCCCCCAGACCTCAGCTTGCGAAGGCTTCCGGCTTCAGGGGGGCAGTAAAGCCCCTCCTTGAATCAGTGACCTGCTCACAACAACAGCCCTTGGTGTGTTTGCAAAGCACTGTGCTTCTGACCCACTTCCCTCCGAGCAGTTTCGAGGGAGAGACCCAGGAGATGTTTGGGAGCGGCTGGAAGATTTCACCTTCATGTGCTGTCATCTCAAACCAACAGCACAGGGGCCTTTGCCTTCTTTCTCCCAGAATCTTCCAAAAAGTACCGCTACTGTAAGGGCCTCATTTTATGCACTAGCTAGAATTTCTGAAAAACCAAACTCTCAGTCTTTTTTTTTTTTTTTCAAGAAATTGTTATAGCTCTAATGCAATGCATGAACTTGCTACTAAAATAAATTCTTCTTAAGAAATACACATTTTTATAACTGAAACATGCTGTACACCAGAAATTGACACATTGTAAACTGACTATACTTCAATTTTAAAAAAAGGTGAAAAAAAAAGGAGAAAAAAAGAAATACATTTTTGATATGGTATATTCCCCTCTATGAAAATTATAGTGATTTTTCTTAAAAACAGATTAAATATTTGACTTCTCTAATGTATAAAGTTATTTATTATTACAAGTTGTAAATCAGTTTGAAAAGTATTTTCAATTAAAAATTGATACAATTGAAAAGACTGAAATTACAATTGAACAGTATTCTTACTGTTAAATAAGAATTACTGTCTCCCCATGAGGACTATGAAACGGTCGCAGTAAAACAGCACCGAGCATGATACATGCACTTTGTTGTATCTTTGTTCAGCAGCTTGTATTTTTAACTATATTTTGTTTGGAGAGAAAAAAAAAAAAACTAAACATCTGTCAAAATCTGAATGCTTTTTTATTTGCTTATATAAAAAGGAAGAGGCTTAGCTCTTTTTTTTTTAAGAGGAGACAATAATAACTTTATTTTGGCAAAAGTAAATTACCGTAATTTTTCCAGCCTTGTCCTTCATCCTGACTCCCTTTTATTGAGAGTAACCAGCAGAAACTGGCCACATCATTGGTAACAAGGTGGAGAAAAGAAGAAAACTTTTTCCCAAAAAGACTCTCTTCCTTATATGGCAAGGAGCTGGGGTCTACCATTTGGACCATCAGCCCTTAAAGAATTTAATATTGTAGTTACATTGAAATTATTCTGTTGTTCCCAAAGTGACCATTATGCATGGACATTGGAGTTAAGGGTATAAGACCTATTGTTGGCTTGTGAAGGTTCATTTGACTTTATTGAAACATATTCTGCCCTTGTAATATCTGATCAGGATTGTGCCTTGGTACCAGGGAATCAGAGTTAATATTCAAGCATCTCATTCTCCTTTAAAAGAGGACTCGTCGGTTTGAGAAGCCAAGTGCGAAAGTGGCTGTCGGCTGATCGGTGTCAGTAATGTGATTGACACCTGATACTTTTCAGCATCTGGATGGCCTGAGGCACTGGCCTGGGTGCTGAACACAGCACTGAGCAGAACAGACGTGCTCCCAGGCCCCGGAAGTCTTCCTGTCTTTTGGGAAAACTGCGATGGACAGTCAGCGGTTGTGTGCAACGTGTGCCAGGCCAGTGCTGGGAAGAGAGACTTGGCAGAGTCGGATGGCAAGAGAGGAGGGCAGTGGAGAAGACGGCGTCTCTGGAAAGGGGGCATCTGAGCAGGAACCTGAAGACAGTGAGGGAACCACGTGGACGTCCAGGGAAGGGTGTTCAGGTAGCGCACAGAGCAAGTGCAGGCCAGGAGGGAGGAGGAAGCTTGGCGTCATCACAGGCTGGCAGGGGAGGTGTGGTATGGAGCAGGGGCAGAGGGAGAGGTGAAGGGTCAGGGGTGAGAGGTGAGGTCCATGACCATGGATTTACATCAGTTCCATCCAATGTGGTCAGAAGCACGAATCTGTAGTAACCTTCTTAAAATGCAGGGCACTCAAACTGCCTGGGAAGCTGGCCGAAGTATTTAAGAAACTTTAAAGATATTTGACCATTTGCAGCTTTTTTCTGAGACCTTAATTAAGAAAGGGAAAGTGTCCTGAGATGGAGCTGCTTTCTCTCCACCCCAGAGGTCCTTCCTCTTTACTCTTAACGTGGGGAAATTCTGCCAACCGAGGTACCGGTGAGAGAGGTTTTGCTCTTCTCTGTTAAGGAATGCTTTGCATAATAGCTGAAAGTATTTCATTAGCATCCTGAAGGGCAGCAGCCGAAAAGATTGAAATCTGTGTTTCAATTATTTTTCTTAAGTGTAACTAAAAAATCTGGCATTTAAGCGAAAGTGAATGATTTGTCTAATTTCCATCAGGGACTCTTTCAAAGTCACAGAAAATGTGGTTAGTAGAATTCATGACTCTCCACTTCATCAGAGCAATTCCCCAGGAAATAAAAGGGGCAGGAAGCAGTTTCGCAAGGCCAGTGCCTTTTACCTTTTTAAATAATAAAAAACTAGGCTTCCTATTGTGACATGAACCCAGTTCATTCAAACTGTAAAGTGCACCGAAGAATCATCCCAACGCTCCTGCACAGGCCTTGGTCTTGCCCCGCTTTTAAAGATTTCTCCTGTGCCTCAGACAGATCCGTCTGGAAGAGGGACAACTCAGTCCCCCAAACTGTTCATTTATTTTTATAATTGTAAATTCATCATTTTAATTTTACACACCCAGGAGCAGGCCCCCAACGGCATTATTATAAATGATTTTAAACAGCCTGTGCTTTAAAATATCAAAAATTAGGCATTAATGCCTGTTTAAAAAAAAAATCCCCCTAGGCAATAAATAGGTTTCTTTGTCTCCTGGCCTTGAAATAAACATTGAAATAGTCTAAATTGCCCATGGTGAAAATAAGTGTTTCGTGCAATTATCAGATGGTAGGGAATAAAATTAGAAATTAAATCATGAAGAATAAAAACCAGGTAAATGCATATTATGCCTTTTTATGACTTTCTCTCGGGTCTTTTGAAGCCTAGCTGAATCGCATTTCTTGGCTTTTATTTTGATATGATCATTTCTCCTTTGTTTACTTTAGTCTCCCATTTGGTTAATTAATTCTTGGGTCATTTGTTCTTGGCCAGTTCTGAACCTGTTTTTGAGGAACGTGTCTTAATGTTGGCATAAAGACGCACATCCTCTATAAGGAGTGCAGCCAGGTCTTAAAGAAAGCTGATAATACTTGTGTTTCACCAGCTTGTAGAGTTGGTGTCCTTCCCTGGGAGTTTTGAGAGCTTGGGTGAGAGAGTTATCCTGACTGCGTAGGAACATTTCTGTGGCATTTTCTGTCTGAAACCACGTTGCATTCGTGTACCACGTTATTCCAATAACCTTCTGTTTTCTGGTTTGTTTGTTTTTTTAACTATAGAAAGATGTTTTAAAATTCTCCAAATGCTTCTAAGTGCATTCAGCCAAGTGTGCACTTCAGGATAATAGATCATTTGTTTCAATAGTGGGAGGCACTTTTAAAAGTGAAGGGAGCATTTTCCCATTCCCTCCAATGGCTTTTCAAATGGTTTTCACTTTAAATTCCAGGCAGTATTTTTTCCCCATCTTCAAGATGTTGCCTGCCCATCCTTGAAGGCTGGGACAGGCTCCAAGTCCCAAGAAAATGGTGACAGTTTTTTGTGGACTCTTTGAGGGGAACAGAGACTGGGAGGGTTTCCCTGGGATTCAGACCTTTCCTGGACTCCTCATATCGGAAGAGCCAGCGAGTGGTCACCTCCATTGTCACACACTGGTGTCACCAGGCTTGCTGAACAGTGGGGAACCAGAAATTATCCTCCAAGTCGCCCCAGAGCCCTTCAGTGTTACAGGAGGCTTTTGTCCCCTCACTTACTGTATTTGCATGTGTATCACATGAGCACTCATGTCATGTGAAGAGATGGATTTGTGGACTGATGGAACCCACACTTTGGAGCTGTCTACTTTGTACAGGGCAAGTACATGAAAATGAGTTGGGCTTACACTGGCCCCTCCCAGCCGTCACATGCAAGGGACACTCATGCAGGGTGACGTCTTATGGGGCCAGGAGAGAGGGACAGACAGACAGTGGGTGCTGGAGTGGCCATCTCCCAAGGCTGCCTTGGCAGCAATGCTGCAACCTCAGGAAGTCTGAAACTGACCTGCTTCCACAATCCTGTCCTTCCCGTTGCCTTCCGTCCCGCCAACCATACGTGGCCCTCGGGCACCCCTACTGAGTCCACGAAGCAGGACCGCATTTAACTTTGGGTTTTTTTTTTTTAACTTCACTTCAGCATCTTACTAATTCAGGGATCTGTTATTCATCTGACAGTTACCTAGGTCTGTTACCCATTTCTCCAGAGGCCCATCTCTTTTCCTTGCTTATAATCAAGGAAAAGAAGTAACTCTCAAAACAATCACCTTTCCTCCTTCGTTCGCTACACTTTGAAGTGTTTTAGGCAGGCAGAGTCAAGCGGGTTTTAAAATGAGCTCTTTATTTGTGGGGTTGAATCCACCAGTCTTACACCCTGATTGCTACAGAATGAGAACTGATGTCCCATTCTTGGCTCATTTCCTGCAGGTTTCAACATTTTGTGCTTTTTTTTTTTCCTTTGAGGTTTCCACGCCTTAACTTGATCTTGGCATTACGGGGCTCAGTCTATTTTCCTCAGTGTTAACGAGGTTGGACATGATGTTATAATGTTCTGTAAGTAACACATCACTGGAGGGACCATAACTTCCTAATAGATTTTTTCATTCATTTGGCAGATGTTCACTGAGCATCTGTGAGGCGCCTGGGACTGTTCTAGGCATTGGAGTCACATCAGTGGACAGAGCTGAAAAAACCCCTTCCCTCATGTTGTTTATAGTTTAGCATTAGCTTTTAAAAAGGCACATTTGACTAGATTCCCACTGGAGGAAAATGATTTGATGATTCACCTTTCAGTGTAAACTATACCTTCTCCCCACTTTAAAAAAACTTTCATGACCAGTTTTTTAGTACACCTCGTGTTAAAATTTTGTGGATTAGACCAGGGTGAGGAGAGAAGGGGTCTGCATCTCGGCACGTCCCTTCTGTCAGCTAGACCATTTTCCTATACGTTTAATGCCACAAAGAGCCCCGAGACTAGTATTCACCATTCGAGTGGATCTGCTAAGTGGTAAAACTAGAAAAAAGAGAAAAGTGTCCCGGGCATTTCATGAAAACCAAGTATTTCCAAAGTCCTTGGGCATCTAAAACGTATTTTAAAAATAAATAATTGGGAGCGGTCTGTCTCTCTAGTAAATGGTTCTTTTTTAATTGATGTATAGTCAACTACCAATGTTGTGTCCACTTCTGGTGTACAGCGTAGTGATTCAGTTGCACAAATATATCCTCCTTTTCATGTTCTTTTTCCTTATAGGCCATCACAAGGTATTGAATGTAGTTCCCTGTGCTCTACAGCAGGACCTTGTTGTTTAGCTAGTAAATGGTTCTTTATTTGGCACTGATCGTTCTACTTCTAGGGTTTAAAAAAAAAAAGGAAGTATTCACATGTCGCCCAACTGGAGTTTGGATGGCCCCTGCCCATGCTGGGCATTTTGATGTGGAATTACCTTTGAATTTCACTTATCAAGAAAATGAGAAGTCCAGTGGTCCACATAGTCAGGACTGCAGCTAATTCTCTAATTCATCCCAGTGTCCTGAGCTGCCCGAGGCATCTCTCCACCTGCCATCAGAACGTTTTGCACTGTGCATGGGCCGGCCCACCAGCCCATGAGACGGCCCCTACCAAAAGCGGGCATCCTGAGCTCATGCAACGGTTCATAAAGCTGCCCCACCGAGGGTGGACACAGGGATGGTCCTCCACTTCGCGCAGAGCCCAGCCTCAGATCTCTGCAAACTTTCCCCGTGGCAGGACAGCACTGCGTTCTCAGTGCTTTGTTCTTCCTTGGTTTGGGGTGCACTTTCTCGAATATCTTCAGATCAGGGCTCTCGTTCTCTGTGAGTCTCAAGTCTTCGCTGAGCCTGTGATTCAGGGTGAGCATTGCTGTGCAGTGTCTCCCCCCTTGTGTGCGGGTCCCCATCAGAGCCCCTGTGAGGTGTGGGTGAGGCTGGAGGCGTGTCTTCTGTACAACACAACCCCCCATGAGGACTTGCCAGATGATCTGCTGCTGTCTGATACAACCACATTACCATACTGGCACTGGTAAAAAGCATGTATTAATTGCTTAGATGTGTTTTATATTAGATGGAAAAACCAACACAACTTGACTCTAGTCACAGAGGTTTATGACCGAAGATCAACGTTGTAAGTCTGAAAAGCAACAATATAGAAGTGTTTAGTTGGTATGTGGTTTAATCCCATGAACTGGTGGCCATGTGCAAGAAAAGAAGCAAAATGCACCAACCTGGACAATCCAGTTGAAGAATCCAGGGAATCGGATAACTTACAGGTGTCAGTGATGGGAGAGTCTGTCATGAGGAAATAGGGGTAACGTGTAAGAGAAGTGTTGACGCGTGAGCCAGAATTTTGAGATGGGGTGGGATTTCAAGAGGGAGGAATGGAATGGAAGATACACCAACTGTCAAACATGAGAAAATGAAGAAAAAGGGTTCCGTCAGCAGATGGAAAATCATCTCATTTTCACCAGCATGAGATGTTTGGAAAATAAGAACCAGGGAGGAAAGGCCCTGAGAGCCATGGCCAAGAAGCGAGGACTTTCTCTGTCAGGCAGCGAAGAGCCATTTAAGGACTCTGAGCCCAGGAATGAGGGTACCGATTGGATGTGAGGGAGACAAAGGGAAGGCGTTGAAGACAGAGGCGTGTCCAGTTTGGATCACAGTGTTTTCACAAGCAGAGAGAGGAGGGTCGGGAGGAGACGGAGTTTGTAGTAGAAGTTGGTTGAATCTTGTATGTGATGAGCTGCAGCCCATGAGACAGGAGGGAAGGGGGCAGGGCACAACCATGAAAGGAATAACACAGCAGCTGAGGATACAACATACACTGGTTACAACCAAGATGGCAGAAGACTTGACTCTCAGTAGACCTTGAGCTTCATTATACACTCACCGTACATAATATGCTAGCTGCTAAATGACACACCCACAGGTGCTGTGACACTTCCAAGGCTGACCTTCAAAGGCCAGATATGGGCAGTGGCCCAGTCCCCAGCATCCCTGTCCCTTCCCCAAGGAAGTCAGTTGGAATAACCCTCTTACTTGTTAGCGTAAGAAATTACTGAACCCAGAAAAACTCAACACCCGCACCTCACAGCCTCTCTGTCACCTCCTGAGATGTCCCACACTCTGTCTGTGGAGTGTGTGTCTCCCTAAATTAACTTGCTTTCACTGTAAACTGGCTCACTCTTGAATTCTTTCCTGCGTGAAGCCAAGGACCCTCGCTTGATGGGGCACATCCCTGAGATCTGAGACGTGACCATCCTCTCGCACCCCATTTTCCTGCAGCAAACGGGCCTTTCACTGAAATACATCCCACAACCATTGGGTGCCTGACCCTCCAGCTTGTCGCAGATGAGCTGCAGAGGAGGTGAGGTGGGCTGATGTCCCCTTGGGCCTGAGAATCACCAAGCAAAGCTGAGGAGGGGCCTGGGGCAGAGCCCTGGTTGATGACTGTGTCTGCGGGACAAGACAGGAGGAGCCAAGTCGGGGAGGGAGCCGCCCAGGAGCCTGGTACCAGGGAAACCAAGCGAAAGTGATTCAGGCAAGAAGGTGATGAAGGGAGAGCTGAGAGGAGGCATCTGCATTTAGCTCCTGGGCTGTCTGTTCACCCTCGAGTGGCTCGTCCACTGCAGAGGTGGATGGATGGACGTCACGGGTCTGGAAGCAATGAGGGGGATGTGAGACTGGAGGCAAGAATTATGTATGACATTTTCAGGAAATTGAGAGATTTTTTTTTTTTAAGTCTATTAAAGAAGCAGGGTGAATTGAGGACAGATTTTAAGATGGAGGAAACTTAAATATTTCTAGACTAAAGAGAAGGAGGCAACAAGAGGTGAAAAACTGATGGACTGAAGTGGGGAGGAGGTTGGAGGGACGGAACAAACCCTCTTTTAAGGCCCAGCAGCGCGTGGATGGATCTCCCGTGCTGGGAGGAGCCCCACCCCCAGCACCACGTGTCCACTGATGTTTGTGACTGGGCCGGGGCCCATGCAAATGCTCAAATGCTCAGTAAGTGCATGGTGTGCCTTTAAAGAGGGAGCGCCTTTGCCGCTGAGATGTGAACAGAATGAAGTCAGGACTGGGGAGGATGTAAAAGCCTTGAGACAGGAGAGTATTTACATCACATGTGAGTCAAGACTTTAAGTGTCGAGGGCTAGGAATGGGGAAAAAACAGTTCATGCCCAGGGCAGAGGTTTAAAAAAGGAGTTCATCTAAAGGATGTGATAGAGGAACTACGATTTCATTTTCTTTCTAGAGTATGTGGACATTTTGACCAAGAGTTAAAAGACTGTGGTTTAGAGCAGATCATTTCATCTTTCTTTGCTTAGTTTTTTCCACTGTGAAATGGAATTGTCTACTTTTACTTTTATTGAACTATCGAGAGAATATGTAGATATAAAACATGCCATTACTTTGGTTTTTTTTTTAAAAAAAAAAAAGACACCATTAGAGTATCATCTGGGAAAGATTATTATTTTGGGATGACACTAAATTCTGCTCCTCTGACAATAAGAAACTAGGTTAAAACTGGACGAAGATCCAGTTGTTTTTTTTTTCTCTGAACATTTGCCTTTGGAAGACAAATCTCTCCCCACCCTTCCTAAAAATATTAGACTATAAATGCAGGGAGTAGGCCCTTTCCTGACTTTCTGCTCTGGGGCTTGGCTGAACACGTTGGCAGTGAACTTCCCACAGTGCCTTAAACTTGACTTGAAGTTACAGATCCAGCACACCTCGCTTACCAACGACAGGAGGGCACTATTGGGTTAAAGAGAGGACAGGAACCGTGGCCGGGCGGGCTTCCCTGTAGCTGTCACCACTGGAGTGAAGCATCGGGCCCCTGGAGAGCAGTCTGACTTTCTTCTGGGCAGGACACTGAGTCTGTGCTCGGTGGGCGGCCCTTTGCTGAGGCGGCTGCCCAGGTAGCCAAGGTGTGTGCTGGGACCACACCTGCAGCTCGCAGCTTCTCAGACCTACAACTCTGCCAGGGGACAACTTGACCCTTCCCAACCTTGGAGTCCTCTTACCCAAAGGAAAATCTGCCCCCTTTCCAGGACCTCCTAAGACCAGGATGCAGACAGGTCCTCTGTGACCTCCCAGTGCCTCCACCAGAAGTTCACATCCCTCACATTTTCTCTCCAGAGTCCAGAGCCTGGGCAGGTCACCACATGTCATAATTACAAGGAATCTATCCAGGTGCCTCATTCATGATCCAGATGAGGAAACCGAAGCCCACCAGGTTAAACGATCTGCCCGAGGGAGCCCAGGTGGTTAGCAGCGGAGGGGAGTCACTGCGGCCACCCCATGACCCATTCAGAAGCAGGAACTCCTGGAGAACAGGAATCGTTTTTATGGGGGGTTCTATTTGCATGTTCTCACCCTTGTAAGGAAATCACCATCATTTCTTTCAATCTGTACCCCTGACCATCCATAAAAAAATATCTGAGACCAGCTATGGGGAGGCACGTACTTTTATTTAATCCATAAGCAAAACACCATGAGAAGGGAAAGCAGGTCCAGATCTCTCTTGCCTTGGCTCCGTTCTTGTTCGATCCATAAATACTGACTTTATTTAAACTGACTTGTTCAAGCTTGTGGCCCCACGAGACGCCTTCATTTCTAAGGGTCCCTCCTCATGGGACTGGGGAGGGTACTGAAAATAAGGCAGGGTGAGGAGATCTCAGGTTTGATGACAGCTAATAATGTAGGTTCTTTTCTGGGAAACATCACCCGGTGAGAGCTCCGATGATACTGCCCACATCCATTTCTGCACCATTTTAAACCTTCTGAAGTGTTTGCTGTCTTAGAATAATGCCTCCAGAGTAATCTGGAGTTCCAACAAGGGGCTTTCTTCATCTGGTCCTTTAGACTCGGAGGAGTTCCTCTTCCCCATCTAGAGAACCAGTAATGATGGTTCTTGTCTGGCCCAGCGTGGCACCGAGCCGACTTGCTGACTGTTCTCCTTGTGAGTTGGAAGTGGGTCAGTGAAGGAAGATACAGATGTTTATGCGGTAAAGGACGTGCCCATTACAGATTGCAGAGTGGTGGGATCAGAGCACCTCGGAAGCTGCACCCTCCGTGTCCTTTCATAGACCGCCTTCTCCCACCCTGTCATCCCTCCTCTCCTCACCCCCCACCCCCCAAAAAAATTCTTTAAGGGAATAAGTTAAAATAAGAGGCGTGGTTATTGTGGAGTAATTAGACCTCGTGGGAGAAGGGACACTGTGCTTGGCTAACGCCCTGGGTGGTGATTAGCTCCTAACAGAGGTGCCTGTGTAACCGCTTAATTATCTGACCTCGAAGTCTTCCCCGCAGCGCTGGATGCCAGCACCCGGCAACCACAGGCTCCACCGCCCTGAGAGTGTTTGGTTGATGCAGGCAATTTTCTCTGTGCTTGCAGTTGTTTTATTTCCTAAACCACAAAGCCTCTGTGCTTCGCTGTCTGATTGTTCTCTGGCAAGTGTTTCGTGAATGCACTGAAGACAGATTCTTGCTGTCTTCCATCGATGTTGTTTCATTGTCGAGTTTTAGAAAAATCTCTTGCCGCCTGGGAAAAGTGGGGAAGAGGGTTAATACGAGGAGACTGATGCACTGGGTTCCCAGAGAGCACAGGCGTTGCTGGGATGGTTGTATGCGAGACAGAACCTGCCAGCGCTCGGATAAAAGAGAGGCAGGAAGGTCAGCATCCACATAGGAAGAAGATGTTACATGGAGACGTGGTCACTGTGAGAGGTTGGTGGCCCCTAATGGACGTTTCTCTCCCCTCTTGGTGGATCTGGAATCTGTAAAAGGATGGGGAAAGAGCCACATTCCCTGCACTCAGCGGGCAGCCTCCCCCCGAGCTGTTCGACGCTCTCCTTATACAGAGAACAAGGAGGAACCTGGCGTCTACTCTGCGCCACTGACCCCGGTTCCAGGAGGGCGAGGTCACGCCACAGGCCTCTGCACTTGGCCCTGGGCCTGTTCCTGCCTCTCAGGGAGAGTGCGCAGGGCGGAGCCTTGGGAAGCAGAGGGGGCATCCGGTACCTTCTGCGTAAGTTACATCAGAGGCACGAAGCATCTCTGCTCCTGTCCTGGTGACAAGGCAGCGCCTGGCTTTGCCAGTTGTAACTTTAACAACATCCACACCCTTTCTCTGACGTATGAGCCACAGGGACAGGGTCGTGAGAGCCCCTCCCTGAGCCCCAGGCTCGGCTGCAGAGGGGGCCACAGCGTCAGGTGGGGTGGGACCCCCTCATCCAGCTCCCTGACCCCCAGGGGTTGACCTTATCCAGAGAGAAGGGAGACGTGGGGTCCTGTGCACCTGCCACAGCCATCAGTGGAATTCCCATCCCTTCCCACTCAGCAAATCCTTATGTGGCGCCTACCCTGTGTAGTGGGTCCCTCTCATGGGTTCTAGGAAATAAGACGGGTGGAACTCCTGCTCTTTAATAAGCTTATCTTCAGGGAGGACTTTTTATGTGGAAGCAAGAACCACAGCTGACTATTCTTCCACAGTTTTTGACCCGTTTGCTGCTTCCCAGCATCCGTTCCCCTGTCTCACCCGCCATCACCTCTCACTGTCTCATGCCCCAAACTCAACTGCACACCCAGCCCTGAGGGAAATTGGTGACGCTGCACTTAGACAGCCCTGGGATCAGTGGGTCTCCAACTTTAGGGAGTAGAAGATGCACCAGGAGAGCGTGTTAATTCAGAGTCCTAAGCCCCACAACCAGAGGTTTCGTTCGGTGGGTCTTCGATGACCCCCAGGGGACCCTGGTACCGGGGACCCTACATTAGAACTCTTCCCCATTCAGTGGGGATGTGGTTACCACGCCCTTAAAGGGCAGCATGGTCCCTGCCTTTAGTGACAGTGTGGCCGGCGGAGCATCCCAGCTGCAGGCAAGAGGGCACGTCCGCCACACAAGTCCGGCCTTTGCCTTCCTCTGGCCGGAGAGCACAGTTAAATCCTGGCTGAACCACACGCAGCTGCATGACCTTCTGCCCACTCCTCTCCCTCATGGAATAATCATAAATGATGAAATGAGCCAATACGCGTGAAGTTCTTAGAACGATGACCGGGACGTAGTAAGCCCACAGTAAACAGCAGCTGTCATCACGAGGAGATGCTTCCTGATAGACGTGAACTGGAGAATAGGTTAGTTTTCTGTTGCTGTTTGGGACAAAGTTCCACAAACTTAGTGGCTTAAAATAACACAGATTTCTTATCTTGCAGCTCTGTAGGTCAGAAGTCTGCTGTACGCACGGGGCGAAGATCAGGGTGTCAGCAGGGTGCGCTGCTTTCTGGACGCTCTTGGGGAGAATCTGTGTCCTTGCTTTTCCAGCTTCCAGAGACCACCCTCTGACTTCCCTTGACTCGTGGCCCGTCCTTCCGTCCTCAGAGCCCGCGGGGTCTGGCCACGTGCTTCTCAGGCTGCCATCCCCTGGATCTCTTTCCAGCCCCTGATAAGAACCCCTGAGATTACACTGGGCCCACGCAGGTCATCAGGAAAACCTCCCCAGCTCCGGGTCAGCGGAATAGCCACTTTCCATCCCTCTGGGTCATGTGACCGGACATAGTCGCCTGTTTCTGAAATTATCAGAAAATTATCATCTTTAGGGGGATCGTTACTCTGCCTACAGCAGAGAACAGAGCAGTCATTCTTATCTCCCTCTCTAAACACAGCCCTGGGGACCCAAGCAAACTTAATTTACCCACCCACTAAAGCAGGAGTTAGAACAGGAAGAGAACAGAGCAGGAAGGCCTTCCTCAAGCACCCTGCTGAAAGGGTGTCTTGTATTTCAGTTCAGGGGCCCCGACTCCAGCCCTGCCGATGTCGGTTTCTCCCGAGAAGCTCTCGGAGACATCCTTCGCCTGAGACATCCCACAGCTCGAGGAGAAAGAAGCTATCTTATCGCTTGGGTTGGGGTGGGTGTTCGGGGATTCCTGAGCTTGGAGTCTTTCCAACAGTGAACTGACCGGATCCCGTGAGCAAAGCAGAGTCCCCCTTCCTCACCACCTGTCCCCTTTCCCCCGGCCCCCCTCACTCTCCATGCCCGCCTCCCACACTGTTTTCAGCCAAAGACGCAGACTTGCGTCACCCTGTGAGGTGATACAAACCTGGCTCTCGTCTGTTGCGTGGCAGTTTTAGTTCCTGGCTACAAGCTGGTTGTAACCTCTTGGGGCTGCTTCGTAGTTTTGAGCCAGTGATACGATAGGCATAAAACACATGTGTGACAGGTTCTGTCTGTCACTGCAGGGGAGGGAGGCGGCCTCCGCCCCCCGCATTCCTCTGGGCTGTGCTGTCCGACCTCCCCTTTGCCTGGAGCAGACTTCTGCTCTCTGAGGTGCCGTGGGCGATGACGCGCCAACGTTTATTGACCACCCCTCTCTTGAAATGTTCCTTTGGCCTTTTGTAAACAGTTTAATTGAGAAAGCGAAGGAAGGATGCTGTTCTTCGTGGAGACTGAGGGGGAGTTTAGGTGGGCAGAATGCAATAACCCAATTAAGGCAGCATCCTGCCCGCCCGCCAACACAGACATAGGGAAATGTGCGTGTTGGTGGCATTTAATTTGTCTCTGTGTATTGTGTCCTAGGGGCTTTTTCTCTGTGATGTCTGTGTTGAATATTTGGGTTTGAAGTACTTGATTGAGATGATCTGTGAGACAGATTGGAGTTTTCCTTTTGCTTTAAACAGACTGTTTGCTAGAACTCAGAAGGTTCTTAAAGGCAGCTCGATACACAGTCGAGAGATCTTTTCCAAGTTCCTCAGCCAGGGGAGAACTTTCAGAGTGTTGTCCAAAACAGTGGGGTGCGTGGAGCCTTCTTATTTCAAGGCATTGTTTAGTTCACTCCATCTCGTGCTTTAGTCCTCTCCCTCCAGTTTGCACCCTGTCCCCTCGGACCACCCAAGAACAGCACGAGAAGGGGTTAGAAAACTATAATCCACTGTAGCCAGTCTTCCTGGGTTTTTAAAGAAATAGGCAACCAAGACATAAAGAGACCTTAAGTTGTGTATCATCCTTCACGATCACAGCCCGCTGAGATTCCCAGCCTCCTCTGGGCTCGTGTGTTAGACACGCATCTGCCTGTAACGCATTCGCCTTCCCAGCAGTGAATGTTCCACACAAGTGCAGGGGTGATTTTCACCCACCTCTGGCTCAAACCTGTCGCACAGACATGATAGGAAAAATCACCCGGGAAGTACGAGCTCAGCCCACGCTGAGGTCAGCCAGCTCCCTGTCCCTCCTGCCACTGTGACATTCTGGCTAGACGCAGGCGACTTGCGGGTCCACCTGCTGGGTTTCTCGGGTGGAGAGTTCAGGCGGGCGGCACCTGCGGTCCAGCAGAGCCCCGCCCGGCGGCCGTCTTCCCTGCGAGGCAGAAGAGCTCATCCAGCAGAAACGGGGCTGGTGGCTGTACAGCCGTCAGTCACTGAGGATGTTCGGACTGAAGGCGGAGGAAAGCTTATCTCCTCTTTTGTGGTTTTATGAAATGCATCCTGTGTGTGACCGGTAATTGGTGACGGTCTGAAGATCCCCAGATACCACGCCAAGTTCATCGCATAGACGACCTTACTTAATCTTCAAAGCAACCTTTTGAATTGGGTGGGTTTGTTTTTTCTCTGTTTAAATATGTTGAAACAGAAGCCAACAGAGATGAGGACACAGTTTGAGTCCAAAGCACTCAGTCTTACCTGCAGCTTCTGGTTTTCTGTTTTTCAGATAGGGTAAGGAGATTGTGACCATGTGTTATTTAGGGCTGTGGTCTCATTCTTCAGCGCCTGTGGGGCCAAGCTTCTCAGGATCCCCGTGCTAACCTCCGTGATCCCTGCCCTGCCACAGAGTAGATACAGGGTGACCCACCCTAGGGGTGGCACAGAGGATTAGAGCCTGGTGTGGTCTGTGCAGTAAATGAGGTCTGAAAAGTTCACGTTGCAGAGAGTAAGGTGCTAAGGCCCCGTCTTGTGTTTTGTGTCTGTGGGAACTAGCGGGAATGCCTCCATCAGCATGGTGACAGGTCTCATGGGGCTTTCTAGGACATGGTGGGGTCCCTTACTCATAAGGGACTTTCTCCAGGTTACCAGCCTTGCTACGTTGGTGCCCGGACTTCTCCATCTTGGCTGTAAATGGTACCTGAGAATAACAGTAACTTGTACGTGTCTCTCAGACGAGTGCCAGAGAGTGTCGTGGTCAGTTACTCAGTCTCGGCCCTGCTGCGCCTCATCCCAGTCTCCTCGCGTGCATGTCCTGTGCTGCTGGAGCGACAAGTCATCTCCCGCCCTGTGCCTTCCTGTCCCTTTCCCTTCTTTTGGAGCTGAGGGAAGAGTCTGAGGGAGGTGAAGAAAAATAGAGCACTGAATAAACTAAGGGTTCTCGGACAGTCCTCACACCCTGGCACTGGAGTTCTTTCATGAGCTACCAAAGACACACATTTTCTTGGGAGTAAACTAAGGTCCTTTGCAGTGCAAGCAGTTGACCCAGTTTTCTTTCTCTTTAAAATAGTTGTCAAGTCTTTATTGTCTCATTTTAAACCAAGCCAGTCCAGCTCTGTGGTTGCTGTTTGTCTGGTATATACTTATCCACCCTTTGCCTTTCAACCTGTTTGTGTCTTTGAATCTAAAGCATGTCACCTATACAAGCAGTGTAGACAGATCTGGGTTTTGATTTTTCCTCTTCTTACCCATTCAGGCAGTCCCTGCCTTTTGGCTATATTACGTGATACGTTTACATTTAATGTTTTTATTGATATGGTTGCTTCTGTGTGTGCCATTCCCCTTTTTGTTTTCTGTGTCTCATCTTTTTGTTCCTGTTTCTCCCTTATGACTTTATTTTACATTAGGTGAATACTTTCTAGTATAGCGTTTTAATTTAATGACTTGTTCAATATTTTAAAATGTCCTTTTCTTAGTGGTTGCTTTAGGGCTTACAATATACAATACATACACTGTACAATACACAGAATCTTCTTCAGATTTATATTAGCTTAATGCCAGTAAGATATAGAAATGTTCCTCCTATATAACTGTCTCTTCTTTTCCCCTTTTTGAGCTATTATTTATATACATATATATATATATAAAAAATGCCCAAATATGTTACAAACCCAACAATATATTGTAATTATTACTTTATACAATCTAATATCTTTCAAAGAAACTTAAAAAAGAAAGGAGAGCAGGTATATATCTATAGAGTTAGTACTGTTCGTATTTACCATTTCGGGTTCTCTTCATTTCTTCCTTTTTTTTTTTTTTAATTGAAGTACAGTCAGTCACAATGTGTCAATTTCTGGTGTACAGCACAGTGTCCCAGTCATGCTGCATTTCTTTTTATCATTACCATCTGGTAATTTCCTTGCTCCAATACAACCTTGTCCCCCAACCCACCTCTTCTGTGCTTTTATTGTCAAATATATTACATTTCTATATGTTACAGGCCCCAAGAGTTGGCTTAGGTGATTGATTTTTAAATCAATTAAGAGAAGAAAGGAAAAATGCAATATACTGTCTTTTACAGTCTCCTACACAAATGCCTCTATTGGTGGTCTTTGTTTTCTGTGTGTGTCTGGATTCAAGTTACTGTTGGGGTTGGGGGGGTCGGTCACTTGCTTTCAGCCTGAAGATCTTGCTTTAGTATTTCTTGTAAGACATTTCTGCTAGCACCAGATTCTCTGTTGTTGTTCATCTAGGAATGTTATTTTTTCCTTCATCTTTGGAAGATAGTTTTGCTGGATATAAGATTCTTAGTTCATAGTGTTTTCTTTTCAGCACTTGGAATACATCATCCCACTGCCTTCTTGTCCACTGTTTCTGCTGATAAGTCAGCTGTTAAATTTGGTGGGATCCCTTGGTCCAGGAATTTTTTTTTTTAATTGAAGTACAGTTACAATGTGTCCATCTCTGGTGTACAGTATAATATCCCAGTCGTACATACACATACATATATTTGTTTCATGAGTCATTTTTTTATTTCTGCTGTTTTCAAGATTTTTTTTCCTTATCTCTATGAGCATTTTTACTATTACGTGTTTGAGTGTGGATCTCTTTGTATTAACTTCTTGTAGTAGGAAGTAGTGACTTTCTTGGATGAATAGGTTAACGTGAGCCGCATTCTTCTATTTCCTTTATGAAATGACGTAATTCTTCCAAATTGCTCTCTTTGATTGCCTGTCTGCTTGATTCCCTGTTAAATTTCAGGCTGGTCTGTTTCTATTGGTGACACGTCCAACCTTTAGCGTCCGTTAATTTCTAGTTGTTTAATCTTATTTTTTTTTTCAGCCCTGGCGTTTTAATTGCCCTCCCCCCAGCAGTCTGACTCTATTAAAGTCATGCCTCTTCGCAGGGAAAGGCTTCAAGGCCGTTCCCTGGCTTGCTCTGACCCCAGGAGGGCTCTCCTTAGCTCTCTAGCTGGTTCTGCTAAGTTTCTTGCTGGCCTACCATGTTGCCATATGGCACTACCAGCCTCCTCTTAATAGCCCACTACCAACATTTCTATTGTTGTCCACGGTGCCTTCCCCACACTATGTCCCAGTAAGCTCTCTGGTCTTGTGTGTGTCTGTCTCTCTGTGGGCAGAACCTCTGTGCCCCTGCTCTGGAGCTGAGGGCGGGGACAGCAACCTGCTTGGTTTCAAGCAACCCCTGGTCTACAAGAGGGGTGCTGGATGAGGGCAGTAGCTGCTGGTCTTCTCAGCCTGCTTTTGTGGGCATCGAACTTTCCCCCAGAAGCCAGATGGGATGAGGGGAATTGGGCCCAGTATTCTCAGAGTGCTGGGCCTGTAAGAACACCCCCTGAGTGCTGGCCGGTTTGAGGAAAGGACTCATACACTTCTTGGCCTGCAATGGAGTTTCTGCAAGGCAGAGCCAGGGAGGGAGGATAGTCAGAAAGGTGGTCTGCCCCTCCCTAGGGGAAACCACAGCCCTGTTGCGGGAAGCTGTGGGGGAAGAGAGCCCCCCATCTTCTTGGCCACAGCGCCCGGGAGTAGAGCTATCATTATGCCGAGCTTGGGGCAGGGGAGAGGAGTCGCACACCCTGCTGGCTGTGGCTCAGATGCCACAGAGCCTTGCTATTCTTACTGAGATTTAGTACATTTTCTTGAATTTTCTTTCAAGGATCTTAACAATATTGTAACTCAGAAAAAGCTCCCTCCTAACCCATGGATGGTGTATTCATGTTGTTGTGTATTTTAGCCTAACCTGGGTATTTTTTATTTATCTTTTTTTTTTTTTTTTTTTTTTTGGAGGGAGGTAATTGGGTTTTTATTTATTACTTATTTTTAATGGAGGTGCTGGGGATTGAACCCAGGACCTTGTGCTTGCTAGGCATGCGCTCTACCACTGAACTACGCCCTCCTTAACCTGGGTATTTTTTGAATTCCAGTAGATCGTTATTTTGTATAACATTTATTTAGACTTCCCCACATGTTTACCACTTATCATTCCTTCTTCTTTCATCTGGGATCATTTCTCCTTTAGCTGGAGGTCTATCCAGTAGAACTTCATCTAGTGAAGGTCTATTTGTGGAAAAGTCTCTTAGCTTTTGTGTGAAAATCACTTCTTTATTTTGTCCTGCTTTCTGAAATGTATTTTTGCTGGATGTTCTAGGTTGACAGTTCGTTTATCTCAGCACTGTTTACTACCCTGTCTTACATTCTTACCGTTGAGATGTTAGGTACTGAGATGTCTGCTCTTTTGAGGGTATGTTTTTCTCTCTGGTTGTTTTTTAAGTCTTTTTTTCCTTTGGTGTTCTGCATTTTTTGCTGTGGTGCATCTAATTATGTATTTCTTTTTCCTGATTGGAATTCATTAGGATCCTTGAATAAGTAGATGTGGAGAGGGGGAGATCTTTTACCACTTCTGGAAAATTCTCAGTCATTAACCCTTCCCATATTGCCTTTTCCCCTTCTCTCTTTTCCTTCAGGAGCTTCAGCCAGACATGTTAGAGCTATTCCATGTCACTGAACTTCTTATATTTGCCTCATCACTTATGTATAAGCTCCTCAAATCTGTCTTCCAGCTTCCCAAATTCTCTCTGTGACTGTGTCTGACATCCTGTGAAACCTGTGTATCCACTGAATTTTATATTTCAATTATATTTTTCATTTCTAAGACTTTTATTTAATGATCTTATCAATATGCTTGGCCATTTTTTATAACTCAGGGTATTTTTTTCATTTTTCAAGCCCTTTTAAATTATACAAACATTAAGTAGAACTACTGTGTACTAATAGTTCTAGTATCTGAAGTTTTGGTGGATATAAATATGGTGTCTAACTCTGTCTCTGCTGCTTTTTACTCTCAGTACTTGCATATTTTGTGATTTGTGATTGTGCACTTAATTATCTTGAACCTTTATTTCTGAGAATTCTTTGGGTTGAAAACGGGCCCTTTCAAGAATGACTGACAGTTGAGTATACAAGGTGCTGGAGGAAAGTACAAGCTGAGACCACTGAAGGGGGAGGATAGCTCATCCCTGCTGACTTCAGCCTGTCGCGGGCCCAGGCTTCTTGCAGGAGGGGCTGTGTCTTAGGTGCTCTGCCTCAGGCGGGCCCCAGACTTTCCTGTATCTCTTACGCACGGGAGGCTTTGGGAGCTGAAGCTCAGATATCCGGTTCGCCAACTGCTGTTAAGGCAGAAGCTACCTTCAGTACGCGACTTACTACTTCTCTCGGTTCACCCTTTCATTTAAGTCATTGATTTCTGAGTATTTGCTAATCTGTCAGTTATCGATGTGATTAAAAATATCTTATTAAGCATTTTGCTTGACTGCGGAAACAGCAGTCCCCTTGGGTTTCCCACGGAGAAATACATTTATATCTGACGTCAGCCTCCCCGTGATCGCTCTCACCTGACTGTCGTGCCAGTGAGTGAGGGGCAGAAGCTATCCCGACGGCATGTCCTGACTCCGAGCCAGTAATAAAGGCCCAAAGAATTTTCACACAATTTCAGGTGACAAAGAAGCACTTCTAAGAACGGAAGTACGAGGAGCTCTGTGGACTCTTTCTCCACAGAAATAACCATAATTGGTGAAAATTATAAAAATTGACCACTTAAGGTCTCTAGAAATTGTCCTAAGTATATACACAAATGGAGAAACAGTCTAGCAAATGTTCTGGCAAAGAATAATGACAGTGATTAATTTTGATTCTCATAAGTCGTGTGTGACTTAAAATTTTTTATTGTAATGTATAAAAAATAGGAATATTAAATATGACCTCTAAAGTAGTAGAGAAGGGAAATGGAACATGAAAAACATCAACAAGTAATCCTAAAGGAAAACAAGGAAAAGTAATATAGGTAGGACATGTGCCATAAAATTAAAATAGTTTTACTAAAAGATTATCAAAATATTAGGCTGTATCTTGTTTCTAAAAACCTGCTACACATATTGATAAGATAAAGCTCAAAAAAACAGACAAAAAAGTAAAAAGATGGCAGAAGGTAAACCATGCAAATAACCAAAAAAAAAAAGCTGGTGCTGCTTTTCTTAAATCATACAAAATTGACTTCAAGGTAAAACTAGAAATAAAGCAGCACAGAAAGTTTATTTCAATAGAAGAGACCATGAGTTACAAACATCTGTATAAGTCATAACATAGCTTCAAGACATAGCCCCCCAAATGTACACATTTACATGGAGTAATTACCATCACCACAGTGTCTCCCTCAGTAACTGACAGATCAAGCATGTGAAGAAATGGGGCTTAAGCGTAAATAGTCCTGATTTTTAAAATTTATTAAGAGGATATGATGAGTAATTTTATACCAATATAAATTTGAAAACTTAACACAACTTCCTAGAAAGCCGTAACTTAACAAAACTGACCAATGAGGAAAAAGGAAAGTGCTTTGGGTGGTTTGAGGAATTTTAAAAGAAAATGTCCCCAGTTGTTAGAGTTGCATCCTGTACTATGTAGGGGTAAGATGACATAAGTCTGAAATTTGCTTTGAAATACACTTGGAGGAAGTGGGTTGGTTCTCAAATATTCTAGAATCTAGATGTGAGTTCATGGGAATTTGTCATTCTTGTCTCTTCTTTTGTGTGGACTTGAGAAGTTTCATAATAGAAAAGGACTAGAAACACTGACTTGACTATGCATAATTTTATTTTAAAAAGAGAAAGAAAATACATACACAGAAGCTAATGCCACTCATGGACAGAAATTTGACATGGCAGGGAAATCACTTTTTAGGCATTTAATCTGACCTCATCCAAAAGGGACCCCAAGCAAGGCACACTGCACCACTGTGTGGTGCTAAAGGGCAAGCAGGGATGAGCTCCAGTGGGCAGGAAGGTGCCCAGAGGATGGACTGAAGTTCCTGGCCGTCCTCGATGGGAAGGAAGCTCACATTCACCGTGACTTCACAGCTAGAAATGGATCGAGTGCTTCTTTGACCAGTGGTCAGAGTGTTTGTGGACTTGCCCCTTCTGCTCAGCAGCGAGTGTGTTCGCTGACTGGCACAACAGTTATGATGATTTTTTTCCATTTGCCAAATCTAATCATCAGAACTGCCACCAGTCCAGTCCCACATCTTTGGTGGCTCCCAGACGTCGTGTGACAGAACCGTGGCTCCGTCTGCTGCCGTGAGGACAGGTGCCTTCCTGGGCCAGCCGGCTTTCACTCACCTTGTGCTTTCTCTCCCCATTTCCCCGTCTTCCTTTGGTTTCTCAGTGGCTGCTTCAACCCCCAACTCCACTGCTGGTGCGGCCATGAATTCTCTGACCTCTCTCGGGACCCTGCAAGGACTGGCGGGAGCCACTGTTGGACTGAATAACATTAACGCACTAGCAGGTACCATAAACAGTGAGTATTTGCTGCTCTGGTGGACAGCCTTCCCCCAAATTCTCCCCAGATGATGGTCAGCCAGAAACAACCTGAAAAGGATACATAATGGGGAAAAATAAAACTTGGGATGGAGGAGCACAAGCTTTGATGGGCATATGCCATCTGTGTTCATTCTGCCTTCCAAAGTACCCAGTCCTCACCACCCTTGAGTCTCTTCTAATGTGTAGACAGTGTATTCACCCGTAGGTTTCTGGGTTGACATACCTGCAGGTTTCAAGGGCTTTGGTTTTGTTCTGTTCTTCTGAGAGGTGGTGTATTATAATGGAAAATTAAAGGGAGAGAAATCAGGGTCCAGTTCCACATCTGCTACCAGTCACTTGCAGGAATGAGGCAAACCACTGCCCCCATTCTGGACTTCAGAGTCCCATTTGAAAACTGAAAGTTCTAGATCAGATGATCTTAGAGGTCCCCTCCAGCTCTAAAACCCAAAGATTTATGGCAGTTACACAGGAGGAGAGATGAGGCCTTGAGAAGAAGGAAATAAGGCTGAGAGGAGAGGAGCTGCCCCTGGAGGTAATGTCGTCTGGAGCCTTTATCTAGCACCAGCCCCATAGGCACAGGTCACCATCCCCTGACGGCAGGCTGCAGCAGTGAGCTTACAGAGTGATGTGGTTCTGAAGCATACGGACTCACCGAAGCCCTCTAGGTTGTGTCTATGCAGCCTCCCCCTTTCTGGTATTTTAGATCTGTGGGGAGCATAGTACCCGGCCAGACGATGAGTCATAATTGAGGCTCAAGCTTAACATTGGCTCTTCCGCTGGGGGCGCTGATCCTCAGTCCACAGAGGGGACCACACGTTTGCCTTCAGCTAAGCCCACCCCCCTATCCCGTCGTGCCTGAGAACAGCCAAGCCCAGCAGGCCCATGACAGCCTAGAGATTCTGACTCTGGGACCTAATTACCTACCGTGAAGCCCAGGCAGCCCAGCCCCTGCCCATTTTATTTTACTGAAGGGTCCTTGGCAAGTTGCCTCATTTGAAGCCATGATTCAATAAGTGAACAGTTTTTAAAGGGTGATCAAGCAGTACAATTTCTTAAGAAGAAAAAAAAAAGGCAGTAATTCTGTATCTTAAAATCCCAAAAGAATACCTTGCAATTTATTTGGTAAAGAAGAACCTAGAACCCATCCAAATGAGGACCGACTTTTACAGTCCTGGTAAGAAAGTAAGTCATACATTCAGAGGTAGGAGATTTTCAAGTTTTATTAAGTCCTTCTATTCAGATGCTCTGGGAAAATCAAACATAAAGTTGGACGGAGTCTTATCTGACCAAAGGCCAGAAAAAGAAGAAAAGAAAAAGAGTTTTCCTTCCAGACAGGATGGCTCTGGATTAGCAAGCAAATAGTAAACGAAGGGGTCCCCATGTGGCAGCAGAAATGTTTTCTTCCAGCAGAACTGCCTGTAGCTCCTGTCCGGCCAGCAGCCCTCACTGCCTTGACTCCTGTTTCTGACCTTGTTCTGCAGACGCTCCAACCCCCTTGTCCTGCCCCGCGGCTGCGGACGTGTGCCTGCACACGTCCCTTCATGCTGCTTCTCTTGCCCCAGGACCTAGTTCCCCTAAAACCAGGAATTTGATTTGATCGCCTGCCTGTCCTTGGTCTGCACAGTAACAGGCCAGTGGGAATGGCTGTCCTCCTCAGCACGTGCTCATGACTGCTGTGTGTTGTCCTCTCGTCCGTCTGGTCCGCCCTGTGCGTCCTGTCCTGTCGCACTTTGCTGGGGTTTTCCTGTCGTGTCATTGTGAGTGGCCAGAGAGGGGCTCTGTTACATGGCAGAGAGACCACGATTAGTTCTTGGGTCGGGTCTGTGTTATTCAGGTTTGGCTTCTGGCAAGAACAGGCTTAAATTGTTTTGTTTTTTAAATTCCTTGCCATTGGGTTCCTAGCAGTATGGACGCTTCATGGGAAGCTAAGACTGCCCCTAGTTTTCAATTATCCCTACTAGACCGTATGAACTAGGGACATGTTTAAGCTACAAGTCACGCAAAGCCATTCCTCCTAATTTGGTGAACGTGACTAGCAGAGCTATTTAACATTCCAGCACTGGCTTGGAGCTAATATTTGCTTTCTCAAATACCAAGAGGAACCTTCTAATATAGACCACCGTCTTTCAGACCATCCTCTCTTCACAGACACGATGCCGCCACCTGTCCTACTGGATAGCTCGCAGAGTGGCCCAGGAGCGGCTACCTGGCCAGGGGCAGCTCCACACGTGCTGGCCAGAGCTCCCATAGCACTGCTCCATCCTGGCCCACTCCACCCAGGGGCCAGTACCTCTGCCAGAAGGAGAGTTTCCTGGTTTTCTGAGTACAGCCAACTCTTTTCCATGGACAAAAGAGCCAGGAAGAAAGTAGGTGGATGGAATTCACAGTGAATTCCCAAACTCAGTGCAAATTTTACACTCTTCCCTACCAGGGGGGCCCCTCGGCAACCCCAGACGTAAAGTTCTGGTCAGTAGACAAGTAGCTAAACTGTTAGAGCGTGATATCCTGGTCCCTCCTTTACTCGTGATGAAACGCTGGGGCTACAGAGCACGCGGCACTGAAGCCAGGAGCAGAAATCCGCAAGCTCAGAAGGAAGGGACGTGGGCAGTTCCCTAGCAGAGCACCCCCTGCTGGATTATCGAGGGCTCTCCAGGCATGTTTCATAGACGAGTACCTGAACTAAGACCGAAAAAAAGACTTTTTGCAGATGTATCTACCGAAGAGCCTGTTTCTGATTTTGTGTTTAAATGCATATCCATGACATTCTTATTTTCCCTCGTTTAAATGACATAATTCTTCTAAAAAGCTCAGCCTGTAGTGCTTCAACGTATGATTATCTGAGTATCACCAGCCCCAAATGTCTGGTGAATAGTGTTGATGGAAAGGTTTTCTGTAAAGGAGGAAAGACTGGATGCTATGGGCGTATTCCTGTGGCTTTTCACCCTTTATATGCATTGTGAAACTACTGTTTTATTTAATCAGTATTACTGGAATATTTAAAGACACATGTAATTACTCAGACAGGCACACACAACCTCACATACACTTGTGACATTACTAACATCGGCATACGTACAAATGCCACTAACTTTACATACTCATATTCCTCTTTAACGGGAAGCATTTTATTCAGCTAACCTTCTTCAAACCTGTTTCTATTATCCAAAGTGTTTAGATGGAATTGAATACAAGCAGCTGAATTGACAAGTGTTAGCTTTGCTATAATGATTACTTAATACAGAATAACACTAGAGAATTCACAGGAATAGCCCTCAAAAGTTGAAATCTTCCTTTGATGATTCTTCAAATTCTGCCAGGTAACTTGGTGTTGGCAAACATTATCTCAGAATTTCCAGGATAGTTCCGGTTTTAAATATTCTCAATGCACTTGTACTTGTTAGAATTTTCACCCTTATTTTTATTCAAAAAGGAGTTACACCATGGAGAAGGAGAGCCCTGGGCTGGAGAGGCCCTGAGTAGTCCCCTCTGGATCAACACCCTTTACTTGGCGCCTCCTCTCCCAGCTCTCTCCCCACCCCCCAGGCAGGTCAGGCCAGCTGTGACCAGCTCACACACACACACACAGGATCAGCTGAAGCAGGCAGTACCCTTCAGAAAGCAGACCTTCTCTGAGGTATAGTCCCCAAAACACAACCAACCATGGTGATGATGTGGCTGGAGTGTCACTTGTTGGAGCTGCAGATCACACAGAGATGGTAGTCCTGAAAAGTCCATCCAGTCTTGCAGGAGCATGAATTTATTCTCCTTCTGTGTCAAATAAGGGGGAAAAAAACTGGGGGGGAAAAAAAGAGAAGCTTAAAAGGTAATTCTCCTAACCTGGAAAATTTTAAAAGGCTGTGTACCAGGAGTCGGGGGGCACCAGTGACCACTGCAATTAAATACTAGCTGTGCCCAGCCCTGTGGAGAAGCCAGAGGGGGTAAGCTACAGGTCACAGGAAGGCAGCCCCAGGGTCTCGCCTGCAGGGCCTGAGGTGTGGGGCCCTCAGAGGGGCAGTGCTCCCCACCACTCCTCTGATGGCAGGGGCGCCCAGCCATTTCCTCACTGGACAGCTTTATGGAGAAAAGTTTCATTCAGTCCTTTCCCCCTCACCCCCTGGAGCCAACCCATGGCTCCTCAAAGAGCCCAGTAAATGGATTTAAGTGTACAGACGTCACAGGCCTCTGCCACGTTTTTGTTTTTTATTTAACATGCTTCCAAGCAGAAGGCATTTATTCCAAAAAGACAAGGACAGTACTTGCCAGTAGCACGGTGCATGGAATCAAGAATGTGTCGTCTAACTGTCGTGCCTCCGTGAATTCTGATCACGGGCCTAAGCAGTGAGGGGCCTCGTTGCTCAGGGGCTGGGGGTGGCTGTGTGTGTGTGTGTGTCTGCCGTTGCTGTGGCCGCGACCTCACGGCTCCGTCTGAGTCCCCGTCGGCTTGCCCAGCGCACCTGCTGCATGCGCTTGCTGTCGTCTCTGTGTCAGATGACTCTAACTTCCTTTGAAAGCACTAATGAAAAGTGCTGTTTCTCTTCTCTATTGTTGGGTTTTTTGTAAAGTTGCTCAAATGCTCTCAGGTATGGCGGCTCTGAACGGAGGACTTGGCGCCACGGGCTTGACGAACGGCACCGCGGGCACCATGGACGCGCTCACGCAGGCCTACTCAGGGATCCAGCAGTACGCGGCGGCCGCGCTGCCCACGCTCTACAGCCAGAGCCTGCTGCAGCAGCAGAGCGCCGCGGGCAGCCAGAAGGAAGGTGCGTGCCGCCGGCCGCGCGGGCCTGGCCGCGGAAGCCGAGCGCGCGGGGCAGAGCGGCCCCTCCGCTTCTCCTGACTGTGTTTTGGTTTGGTTCAAGAAACCCAACAGGCCTAACTCCTTTTATCTTCTGATTTAATTTTTTATCTGCCGCTTAAGATGGATTTCCCCCCCGCTGTGTGCCATGCGCGGCGACTTAGGAGTCGCTACCATCAAGAAATTGCCAGGAGCCCCCTCTCCCGAAGCAGCACGGGCCATCTGTGGTTTCTCCCTCACGTATCAATTCCTTATTAGTGGAAAGGATGAATTGATGCAGCCTCCTGCGGGCAGGTCCCAAGATTCTCCGAGTCCACATCCCCCCGTGATTGTAGCTCCCCTCTTAGTAGGCGGCGGTTTCCAGGTTAACGATAAAATCCACTGTTAGGGCTGACTCGGTCTCTGTTTAATCAAGGATCTTCTGGGGAAGCAAGTTAAGTGATGGATTGCCTTGCTTCTCTGCCATTAAGGCAAAATAAACAACAGGAAGTTAATGCTAAGAATAGATGAATGCTAATTATAAAACAGTTAATGAGTTAGTCCAAACAGGGAGCGTCTGACTCCTCCTTTCTCACCTTCGGTTTCGTCCTCCTTGACTGAAGTTGTTTTTAAAGCAGAGTCTGCCCTGGGATGTTCCTCCTTCTGACTTGTTTCGGATTCAGGAAAGGCAATTAGAATAGGGAGGTATGCCGAAGACATCTTTTAAGTTTCTTTCCCTCTCCTTTATCCTTACCCCCATAGCTCCAAACTGGTTTTTGTCTAAATACGTTGACTTTAAACACGGTATTCTATAACAAATAGAATGATTTTACTTTGTAAAGCTGTGATTTGTAAAAAGAGATGCAGCTTTAAAGATACTCGGGGTTTTTCTTTTCTTTTTTAAAGGGTTTTTCTGTTTATTAGTAACAGAGCGGTAAAACTGAGAGATATTTGAAAGTCTGAATTTCCTGATTTCAACCTTCTCTCTGCTCTCAGCTGTGACTGTTATTGTAGACTTTTTATAACACACACAACCATTCACACCACTGCATTTTCCCAGGCACGTAAGACCCTAGGCCACAAATACCACGGCTTCCCAAAGAAAAGCCTGTGGTGAGGTCCCTTTGCCGGGGGTCTGACTCCCATGGTGACAAATAAGGGTGGTAGGAGGGAGCATGTGAGGGAACCATGTCCTCAGAAGAGACCGTGAAGGCCAGTTTCCCCACGTGCATTTTAGAGAGTGTTGGTCACTTCTCCACCATCCAGCCGGGCCTCACGGCAAACTGTAACCTGTGTCGCTGAGAAAACATCAGTCACCAGCAGGCTCAACAGTTAGTTAGTGGCTTAAGGATAAAGTCTGGGCTCTGAAGCAGTATTTTTCCAAGTTGCTTCACCCCAGCTCACTGCCCTAAATTTCTATGCCTTGAGTTTTAGGCACTCCTTGTGCAATAATTAACCCTCTGGAATTAATGTAAAATAGCTCAAAATAAATACTGCCAATTCCAGCTTATTTATATTTAGGTGTGTGAGATACCAGTAGCATGCTTTAGTGGGTTTTTTTTTGTTGTTTTTGTTTTTTTTAAGTTGAATTTATTCATTTTATTATTTTTGTCTAACTTTTTTTGTGAGGGGGAGGTAATTAGGTTTATTTATTTATTTATTTTTAGAGGAGGTCCTGGGGATTGAACCCAAGACCTTGTGCGTGCTCAGCACGTGCTCTCCCACTGAGCTACACCTCCCCCTATGCTTTAGTGTTTGATTTTTTTGTTGGCAGTGGTTTTGGTTGGCAGTGTTTGTTCAAGTTGTTTGTTTTTTTTTTCAAGTCATCTCCCTTCTTCTCATACCTCCCTCCTGATCACCTTCTTCTCACCCAGGTAACCTATGCCCAAGAAATCTAAACCATCTGAATGTTAGTTTAACTAAAACATAATGTAAAAGGCAAGTCATACTGGGAAAGAAAAAAAAGAAAGAAAAAAACCTGTGATTAATCCCACTACTAGATAGATTTTTAGCTGTTCTACCCCATAGTTCTGTCCTTAATCAAAAGAGTTGAGTCAGTTTGACGTGGAGTCATGTACCCTGGTGTGTGTGTGTGTGTGTGTGTCTGTGTGTCTGTGTGTGTGTATTCTCAGAAAATGAGCCAGTCTGGCTTTGTAAAGAAAACGGTTTTAATATTTTCTGCATCTAAATCTTCTGAAGGGTGATAGTGTCCCTATAGAGACCGAAGTCCAAGAAAGCTGACCCCTTTCCTGCCATTCCTAAATGCCCTCTGACCTCTTTCACGCCTTCCCAGCATCGTCTGTTTGCAGGAGGCAAGACACACACACACACACACACACACACACACACACACTCTTAGGCAGAGCCTCCAAGCCCCAGCCAGACGCTGCACAAGGCACTGGCCGTCCGATACGGACCTCCCAGCGCTTTATGCTGGGTCAAGTGCCAGGTGAGAAACAGAGCTCCCGACCAGCTGGGGCCAGCAGTACCACACAGAGAACGCTAACAAGTTCAGACCCCGTGTAGTAGGAGAAGGCTGAGGACGGTGCAGCTGGTCAGCAGGTTTTCAGTGAAGGGAGAGGGAAGGAAGCTACACAGGTAGGACCCTCAAAGAATGGCTGTCGGTTTTGTAACCCTTGGTATCAATGGCAGTAGCTGCCTACACTTGAATATTAACAGGTTTTCCATATCAAGTCACCCTTTTCTCATTTTAACGTTAACAACGTTGGCAGTTTGCAAAAGCCAAGTATTTCTTGCTGATGAAGAAAAAGACAAAGCCTCCTTGGGTTTACCTTCTTCCTATTTTCTTGGCCCCCTACCTGGCATGGATACATTCAGAATGCACAGCATTCAAGAAAGCCAGGGCCGTCCAGGCACAGCCAGTAATTTGTCATAGTGCATTGAAATTGCATTTCCCCCCCAGGCTTCAGGAGGTAAGATGACTTCGCAATTCAGATTGGGCACCATTAATTCTCATTTGTGCACTTGGATCTGTTATTGAGAAGGAACATTCAGTCTGGGTAGGACTGGATTTGCCTGATGTGCACATTGCAGAGGCCCCCAGGGCACGGCAGCTCTCAGAACATCCATTTCCAATGTTTGAGTTTTCTATCTGTTCATATTAAGTTTTGACTTAAAGAGTTTCTTTAAAGAAAAAAAAAACAGGGAACATTTGGGGACTTACCTAAACCTTGTAATTGTGTCCCTTTAAGTACAAACTGCCTCTCTCGCTCTGGAACATGGATCTGTCCCTGGAAACTGAGCGATGCTGAAAGTTAAAAAAGAAACGCTTCATCTCTGTGGCTTCAGAAATTTGCCTGAAGAAAAATTCCTTGTGAAAAGTCCCATTCATTAGAATGCATTTTTCTTTGACGATTTTGTGTGTGTATGTGGAAAGAAACTTGGTTTGACTTTTCTTTGCAAATTGGTTTCTCCTTTTTATTTTTACAAAGTTCTTTTTAACCCCAGTTTTACTTTTTGTCGACCCACTCTCCCCCAGCCCCTTGGAAACGCACCACAGCCTGTCCCTGGGGCTTCCCAGTGGAGCAGCCAATCCCGGTTCCTCCTCCCGAGAATGCCAGTTAAGGTTCCATGAAGCAGCTGCAGAGGCTACTTCACCAGTTTTAGGAGCTCCCTTCCCTCCCAGACACCATGCCCAGAATATCCTAGGGGCATCCAGCCTGGGGCCTCCCCAGAACCATCTGGGGAAGGATCGGCAGCTATCCCTAGCACCCTTTGACCTGAAATGCATTCTTGCCTGTTACATATCAAAACACAATTACCTTCCATCAGGTCACTTGGATCCCCTCCTTTTTGCTTCCTTAAACCTGCAGATGGTCTTGCGCAGGTGGCTAGAGAGATGGGAGAATGAAATGGAAAGGAAGTTAGGAGAGCTTACCTCTGCAGTGTAGCTCAGATCTTCCTCATTCTGCCCTGGTTGGCTGTATTTCTGGAAGTGATGGTTAAGAGCAGAGAGCTGGGCCCGGCTTAGTCTTTGACTGGCTTCTACACCTCATGCGTTCATTTGCAAGGCTAATGCCCAGTGTATAATTCTGATCACAGCTGTTAAACTCCAGCTACCTATTTTTCCCTGTCTTGACTCATTGCCAGTCATTTCTAAGATGATTATTAGACTGTGTGTTAAGAGATTTGCCAAATCAAAGCTGGATGGATAATTAGGTAAATGATTGAGGAATCCAGGCAGCATTACTGCTCTATCCATTATTTCTAAATTGCTGCAATTTGCTTAGAATACACAGGACACTCTCTCCTAAAAGGGACAGTATGTGCTACAAACCTCAGGCCTCCCAGGAAAAATCCCACGCCTGCAGTCTCCTCCCCCACTCTACCCTAGGACTGCCACCTTCGCGCCCAGGAAGGCTGAAAATATGTGCTCGTGTGCAGTAAGCAAGCACGACCCACAGAAGATTACAGGTGAAAAGGAAGCCCTGCTTAGCCAGTGTCTCTTCAGAAGTCAGGAAAATGCGAGGGAGGATTCCTGTCCTAAAAGACTTACCCGCCCTGGACACGTATCCATCTCTTTCATTCCCTTTCAGTACGAGAGACAGCCACGTGCTTAGCTTATCTGTCGTTAAAGAGTTCCTGAGAAGAGGCGTGGGGAACTGAGAAGCGAAGAATACCTTACTCTGATTTTTTTTTTTCCCCTCTTTAGGTCCAGAGGGTGCAAACCTCTTTATTTACCACCTTCCACAGGAGTTTGGAGACCAGGACATCCTGCAGATGTTCATGCCTTTTGGAAATGTTATCTCTGCTAAAGTCTTCATTGACAAACAGACCAATCTGAGCAAGTGCTTTGGTATGCAAAAAGAGCCCCAGCTAGAATAGCACAGTGCATTCCCAAGTGAGGAGTCGTGGGAAGGAAAATGTCAATGGCCAGTATTTTAGGAGGCGGGATGGGGCCTTCGATGTGTGTCATGTGTCCTGGATCCATGTAAGCAGATTGGGCAAAGTCATCTCATCAAAAAGAGAGAAAAGGGCTAGATAAAAAGGAACGATGTGGGAAATGAAGTGCCCCCACCGTAGGCGATGCTGTGCGCTGCACGTCTGAAGGGTCTTGCTACCTATAACCAATGCTCTTCCATTGTAGAGCAACAGCAAGCTCTTTAGGCCCCATAATTTGAACCACAAATGTCACCAGGTGGAAGTACAGTTTACACACTGTGGGGTAGTTTAGGCTGTCCTGACACAGAAAGGCATGCCGACACCTGTCCACAAATCCATAGCCTTCCAGGTTCACTGTGACTCAGACACTGGGGATGGGGGCAGCACATTGTATTGGGGGCATCTGGATGGACATAAAAACACATTCACTGGTGCCATCACAGTACAGATGTGCTCAGGGCCTGCCATGCCACGAGCCCAGTGGTGGGGGGTTGATTTAGCTCACAGAGATGTGAAATGCTGCACTGTGCTGGGATCAGGAGCCAGAACTGGGATGACAGGATCTGCAGGGACTGCCTGAGTGGATGCAGTGCACAGGAGACACAGGTGTCCTCGGCACGTTGGCAAACCTAGCTCCTCGGTGGCCCGAGATGTCATAGCCTCCTCCCTCAAGCAGCCTGGACTCTGCCCCCGGGGCGATTTTTGCTCCCTGAGAGAGTAAGGCAAACTCACTGCTTGCACTACTGTCTTACAGCAGGAGGAGCACACTCACTAAGTCTGTTTCTCCATTTATTTCTTAAACTCTTTTGGTCCCCAAAGTAGTTTAGCGGCTGGAATATTCAGAGTACATACACTACTCACTCGGCAAGTTCTGGCCCAGTCTGAGATACAGCATTTGCTTTAATCTCTCCTCCAGTTGAACGGTTCGCATTGGTGGCAGGTACCAACAATAGCACAAAACAAGGAGCACACATATGGGCCAGAGGAAATACAAATAGAAGTACGTGGTGGAAAGAAAACATCAAAGGTGGAGGTGGTTCTCAGAGAGGCAAACCCTCAAACTTGGTATTCGGCTGACCGGTAATGGGGCACCCAGACTAAAGAGAATGTCTTGGCTTCTCAAATCCATTATCATAAGGTCTTTCTAATTTCTGTGCTGTCGCCCAGGAAGGCCTGAAGCCTCTGTTGTTTGGGGAATTAGTGTATCAGCCATTTAAAGTCACTGTTTTTATCCAAGTGGAAAGGCTGTTAGCCTGAACCCATTACAAGTATATAAACGCCCCTGTGATGGTTCATGAGAGTGAAATGGAGAGTAAGTCATCCTGCCGGGTGTGGGCGCGTCCCGCGGAGAGCTCACCACGGGGAGCGCCCCCGCACAAGGCTTCGGGCCAGCCATTTGTATTCCTCGTCCCTAAACAAGGTGCTGGGCTTGTTTGGAGACTGGAAAAGGATTGTATTTCCTGGTTTGATTTTGAGAAAATATTTACTGTCTCGAAAAGAGATTCTATCAGCCCACAAAGTACTTAACCAGTTTTCAGAATAATGCCCCACTGCATAGCTGTGAGGACCGGCAGGCAGCCGTGCCCAGCACCTGGCACTGCGTTTTCAGTTTGTGTTAACAGGGGCAGCACCCCGCACCTAGGTGTGCTGCCTGCCCGGGGCCCCAGGCGTGCTGGTCGCAGGTGGCACTCCATCCCAAGCCCCTGGCCAGTTTCGCTATCCGTCGTCTCGCCCTTGACCCATCTCCATTCTTTAATCGTCTTGCTACCTCTGGATAAAGACCTAGAATAAAAGGAGAAAATCAGCACAAGAATCTTCAAGGTCACATTTATTGGGAATTAGATTTAACAAAAACTTAAACCACCGCTTTGCACACACCCGGCCTGTGAGCATCGGTCCTGCCTTATACTATGTGCCCACATTTATCAGCCGAGAACTCTGCTAAAGGTACATTTGTGTCCCTGTCTTCCTCCTCTAACCTGTGAAGGAATTTTCTCCTTGGCTTTAATCGCGCATGGCTGGAAGAACTTAGTGTATATACAGAACCTTCTGAACAGCACATGGTCAGAGCTAAAATCCAATCAGCGTGACAGCTTCCTTTCAACAACAAAGCAGGGGCCACACAAGCTCCAGCGTTAAGTAAAGAAACCTTTGCGTGGACCCCCCCCCCAACCAGTGTTAAAACAGACTGTGTGGTCAGAGCTGTGCCTGGGTCTTGGCAGGGCACGGGTGCGTGTCCAGAGCACGAGTGTCACACAATGAGAGGAAGATCCTGGAAGTGTGAGAGGAAGGCTGTTAAGCCCTGAGCTGTTTAGACTGTTTGTTCCCTAGGACTCTTGGGCATACAAAGTAGCAATTTCCATTCTGCTGAATTCAGTAGAGCTTTGAAAATGGAAGTTAAGGAGAATGGCCCAGCATTTCTCCTGGGTCCCTGGGTTCCTCTCAATAATAGTGCCAAGTGGTAAAAATCAAGTATAAATTATTCTAGAGCTAATTCACTGCCTGGCCCCATCCTGCACACACTAAGACTTGGACTAGAAAGAGGCAGGGTCTTTGGCAGCACACCTGTTACCCAGCCCTTCCCTGAACTGTCCTGCCTTTGAACCTCACCTAGTTGGGGCATGTGAGCCTCCGGGGCCCTTCGAGATCGAGAATATTTATGCCACCGCTTCTGTGAGCACCACTTACTGATGTACTGGAGTTTCTGTCAAAGGGGCCTTAAACAAATGGATCTGACTGAAATCAGTAAACAGAGAGACCCAATTCACTCAAACAATAGGGACTGAGATTTTAGCTTTCTGCAGAGGGGTTTTGTTCTCCTGATAGCAAACTACCAGTCCAGCCGGCTTTTTCACTGTGTCTCCACTGCTTCTCAGTGGATGTTTCCAGTGAAACATAACCTGTAGTCCATGGACTGGGTAGGGCTGAACCGGGGCCAGAGGACGGGCGCGTGTTACCACTCGCGGTTACACTATCCAGCGACCCGGAGACCCCCGCCCCTCCTCTGCTCTCTCCCCATCTTGACTCCCGCCCTCCTTCCCCTTGTGTTTTCCAGGTTTTGTTAGCTACGACAATCCAGTGTCTGCGCAAGCTGCTATCCAGGCTATGAATGGCTTTCAGATTGGCATGAAACGCTTGAAGGTCCAGCTGAAGCGCTCCAAAAACGACAGCAAACCTTACTGATCCTAACCCCAGAGGCTCCCTGCTCTTATTTTAGCTTTCTTAGGGTAAGTCCCACGAGCCAGCCTGTTCTCAACAGGAAAGGCAGAGGAGGACCACATTGCCAACTTTTACCAACAGAGACGGTTATTTTTACAATAAGGCCTCCATCTCCCCCTCCCGGCCCCTCCCCAGTTCGCCATAAGTAACACTCCGGCTACCTTGTTTCTATCGAGTAAACTCCTCCTCCAGTTGTGCCACTGTATTCTCCTTTGTTTTGCAATTTGAATCTCCTTTTACCTTTTTTTGTTTTGTTTTCGTTTTTTTGCTTTTTTAAAAAGAAAAACACACAGACACAAATAAATGACATCTTGAGAATTTAAACGGCAAGCAAAGGCAAACGTGCAATTCTGAGACCCCTGGTGCCCCCAGCACTGCCTGGAGGAGTCACCCCTCCAGTCTGCGCCCACCCCTTAGGAGGGGCACCAGCTGTTCGTAGAGGTTAAGGCGGTGGCCTAGCGCAAGAGAAAAGCCAGGAGAAGCACTTAAAACAATACAAAATGTCTTTCCACTACATTTGGTTTCTTTTAATCAGAAGGATTTTATTTTAGGGTTCAAAGAAACGACACTTATTGGTCAGATTATTACTACTGGTTTGTCTATTTTGTTGTTGTTTTATTTTAGTTTTTAGAAAGGATTAATGTAAAAAAAAAAAAGATTTAGAGATCTGTTTCTTAAAGCTACAGGGTTTAAAAATAAAATAAAAATGAGTGAAAATACTTGATGTTTCTTGAAAGATAAATTTAATAATAAATAAATACATAAATAATACATAAATAAAAAAGAAAGCCACAGGCCTGTAAATTTTATTTGTAAAAAAAGCATTTCTATTTTTGTACAAAATTTTTACTGCCTCAGAAATAATGGAAGTTATTTATTGCCTATTGTTAACTTATTGGGTACCTAAGGAGCAGTTCTCTGTGCTAGCTAGATCCTTTTGAAGTAGTCTCTAGAGGAATCCTTCTAGGAGTGGGCTTTTTTCACCGTTGAACCCTAGGCCTAAAGTTCATGCTTTATCCTCTCGTTGTTTGTATCTGTCTGATGATTTTGTTCGTAACTTCCATTATCTAGTTTACGGTTCGGTCGTCTGACTTTCCCCGTATGTTACATTTGTTGAAACTGGACCCTCTTTCCCATCCCTTGCCAGCCCCTCACCCCAGAACACCCGGAATCCATCCCCTCTCCCTCTCGGATGGATTCTCCTGGGTTCCATTGTGCTGTGGATAAAGACTAAGAAATGCAAATTACGTGGATGGCTCGCGACTCCCTAATGCCCTAAGATTTGCATTAGTTTTTCTCCCGCACCCTGAAGAGTGATTTTTGTTGCTGCTGCATAGATTCTGTGTAACTTTTTACTCTTCCTGTTTTCTCCCTAGACATCTTCATGCCCGTTAGTTCACCGTTTGCCTAGCATGTCCCTGTGGCGTCTCAAAAAAACAGTTTCATCGTCCCGTCATTGTTTCTGATGTCTTTCTGACCTCACATCATATTTGGTTCTCCTACTGACCTTTGATCTAGTTTGACCTTTGAAATTTGCATGTGACCTCATCTAGCTATGAATTCTGGGAAGTCAATGTGAAAAACATTGCTGCATTCATGCAAGACTGAAATTTATTATTAGACAAATTAATTATAGAAGAAAAACCTGTGGCAAAAATGTTTCTTTCTTCTTTTTTTTTTTTTTTTTTTTTTTTTTTTTCTTTTCATAAAACAGACTTGAAAGTATTATACAGGGATTGGCATTCTTCCCGGTCACTGGTAACAATAGCAATATGTGTCCAGGGACACAGAATGTTGGTTTCTAACAGACTACTTCCAAAAACAGTTTGAGAAAAAAACTGTCTGATTTTAAGTCTCTAGAGGTCTGTAATAGTTTTTACATTTTTCAGGCAGTGTAAAGTTTTTTGATAAGGCCATTTTAGGTGGCTCACTTTCTCATTAAGATATATATATAGAACCACTTTTTGTAGATTAGTATAAGAAAAATATTTACCCTGTTTTGGGGCAAATGCTACCTATTTGTGTCACCTTTTGCTGAACTGACTCACAGTTAGACAATCCATGGTTTAATGCACATGAAATGACCTATATTTTTTACTGTTTCAATGTACAGGAGAAAGGTTACTGTAAACTGTGTTACGTTGGTGCTTCTGTGAATTAAGTTGTGGTTTCATCATGAGTCTTATGGTCTTAATGTTCTTTGTTGATAAGACACGTTTAGAATTGGTTTATTTAAAACAAAAAAGAATTTCAAAAAAAGTTTGCTTAAAAAAATTTCACGTGAGGGGAAAAACAAAAACTATTCCAGAATAAGTTTTGTGTTGGCTTGTAAAGCATTGATGTCATTTTTTTTTTTATTGTGGACTATTTAGATGTGTTTGTGTTCAGCAAAATGTGATTTTTTTTTCTTTTAAAGAAAAAAAGTGAAAATATATAGTGCCAAATTCCAAAGGTACTTCCTTCCTAGAGCTTCAGTGTGTTTCTTGTGAGAAGTAATTTGATAACATGGGTATTTTATTATGTGTTTTGTATAAATCCCTAATATTTAAAAAACAAAAAACAAACAAAAAAAAGAGGTTAAAAAGTTTGTTAACTTGCTATCCTGTGGTCTTGTTGCCTGAAATTGTTATTGTTTGTTATTTCTCTATAATGTTTTTTGTAAGACATTGTATAAGTGCCCATGTCTCACTTTTTTAACCACTCTGCACATCAATGCTGTGACGGCAACCTCACAATGTATTTTCTTCATAATATATGGAAACCTCTAAGGTGAGAAAGTTTTGAACTTTTAACCCTTTCTACCCAGAGCTGTCTGGAATGTTGATAACTTTTTATACTGTCATCATTTTTGTTTGATTTTGGGGTGTTTCTAATTTGGATTTTTCCCCCCTACATATCTTTTTGAATTGTTTTTTCTCTTTAGTATTTTTTCACCCTTTGGGTGAGATCCGAAAGAAAAATAAAAACTCCACAAGGAAAAGCTGAAGGAAAAAAATGTACTTTAACCCTCGGGTTGTTTTTGTTTTTGTTTTTTGTTTTTAATTCTTAATTTGCTGCTGGAATTCCTTCTTCAGTTTTAATTAAAAACAGTTCACTGGATCAACCTTCTGAGGTGAATGGTAGACACATTCGAGCAGCTAAATAGACCTTAAATTCAGTATGCTTTTGAGAGCAGGGTAGTCAAAGTTACTTTCATACACCTTCCAGCTAAATGGCTCTGTGATGGGGTAGTCTTTGGAGGGGTTTTTGCTTTTGTTTCTTAAATGCTCCTGATTAACGTTTCTACTCAGCCATTGTGTTGGGGATTCTCTGACCCCAGTGGATACCTCTGAATAAGCAAGGTGTCTGGACTTGGAAGCTTAAAGTCCTTTCCCTGCCTCTGTATTTTGAATTGAACGCATTGAAGGGGACTGACCACACAAGTGAAACTCAGTTCTTTATCACAGTCACTGACCAAAAACCTAGCGCCAGTCCCTGCCGCCACTTTCCAAAGTGCCATATTCCTTTGACTTGCTGTCTTGACAAACCCCGAAGTCATCCCCACAGCCCCGACACAAACTCCTGCCTTTCTGGAAGCTTCTTTGTCTCTAATGGCGTTCAGAAACTGCTGGCTCCCTTTCCTTCCTCCTTTGTCCACTCACCACCACCCCGTTTGGTTTAATGTGTGTGTGGATGCGATAGCCCTGGGATGGAAAGGACTAGCCTCTAATCATGCAAAAAAAAAAAAAAAGTGTCCTGCTTACAGCACATGCACTTACAATGAAACGATTTGTACTATCCTCACACGTGTTTACTACTCCTGGGGCCTTCCTGCATCCTTCGAGGGCTGTTTGGTTCTTCCTGCAGCAAGCGGCTCAGTGAAAGGTTATCACGTGCGTCTCCCTCATGTACATGAGACGGTGGGACAGAGACACACGGGGGAACACAGGACGGCACCATTTGAATTCCCTAGACTGTTCCGTTCAGAATCTCTTATTAAATAAATTAAACATACATCTTAAGCATTTTTTCCCCGTTTCTTCACTGAAGCAGGACGTGCTCCACTGCCCTGACCGGAGGCGCAGGGTGGGCACTTAGAGCTGGGAGTTGATTCTGCAGGCAACCAAGACAGTGCTTTTGTGGGGGGGGGGGGGGGAACCTTTTTTTTTTCTTTTTTGGTATATTTCATTGTTAAAAAGATAACCCCCCTCAAAGACAAGCTGTCCTTTTCTTCACTTTATCTTTTAATATCAGAAGGGACAAGCTGCAGGGTGCGAAGGGCCTGTGCCAGAGGAAAAAAAAACACACAGGGAAACTGCTTTTTTAAAAATCAAGTGTAGAGAATAGTCGTTTTTAAACTAAATTAGAGAATTGCGATCAAATGGCAGTCCTCAAAGGCGTCACAAGTTCATCTTTCTTTCACCATAGGGGTTCTAGTTTGGCTTACGCTACTCTGGACTCATTTTACTGTTTCTGTTTTTATTATCTTAAGTGCTAATTAACAAGAAGAAATAAAATTTAAAAAAAAAACCTGTAGTTTCATTACCTTTTTGAATAATGTCATACAAAAAAATGTATTTGTGTTTTTTTGTGCTGTGAGAATTGTTGTTTGTAGATTAATATCATTTTGTTTAGAATTATAAAATAGTTTTTAAATATTGTCTGATAAAAGCCAAAGTTAATGCACCCTAGTGAAAACTGTAAGACCATTTGAGTATTGTTTCTGTTTTATTGATGCATTTGGATTTTGTTGTTTGATGGAATTTGAGCCAAAAAAACAAACAAACAAACAAAAAAAAAAACAAAAAAAACGCAGGCTTTCCTATTTCTACAACTGATTGTACTTATGCATTTTGTACCAGTGGAACTTTTTATACTGGAGATTAAAAAAAAAAAAAAAAGGAAATTTTTGTGGCTTACTCTAGTGGGCCCCCTGACAATGACTGATTTCAAGTTTGATTTCTGGTTGATAGAAAGAAAGTTGCTTTACTTTTGAGAATTAAAAACTTTGGCTTGATTTCTTTTTTCCCTTTGCTTATATCTAGCATTAGAATTTTGTCTTAAAAAAAAAATACAGCGGTAAGTTTCACTTTTTATTCTGTATTGTGCAGTTACACAATAAGGTAATTAGATTTAGAAGTACTCAGTCACTTTAAGTGGATAAATGTATTAGTTAAAACTTTAGGGGTTTGCTTTTTTGCTGTTTAGATCAAAGTTTTTTCTGATTCTTCTGTCCTCATTGTGAACATAACCGTGTAGTTGAAACAGTCAAACTTATTTTTGTAACGTATGTTATTGTGTGATGCAGTTTTTGGCTTCTGTCTCCAATATTAAACCATTTCCTAATACCTGTTCCTCTCTCTGCGTGTTGTGTTGTTGGCAGTCATTCTGTGTTGGTGATGCATCTACACACCTCACTGTTTCACGTATCTGTTTTTTTCTATATGTTGTGTAAAAAAGATACAGTCGATTCCACCTAAGTGAATATCTGATTTAGGGGAAGGAGAAATTGCACACCAGCCACCTCTGATTTAAGTACCACAGCCTATTTTCATCTCTTTTCTACATACTTTCTACGGTCTACCTAGACACCTGCCTCCAGGGATGGATTTGCCAAGACCTTGCAAAGTCTTTTGGGCACCCTGGTACATTTCACTCTCCCCCCTCCTGCTCTGGACCTCACCCCTCCTTCTCTCGCCCCCTTCTCTGGGACACAGTGATGCAGATCTCAACACTAAAAAAACAGCTGCTGTTTTGCTGCGTGACCTTAAGAAGCAGCAGATCTGGGGTTCCTTCTATTGTTACCATTAAACTCCTCTGAGAAACCAATCACATTTTTAAAGAGGTGAGCTCTCAAGAGAAGAAAAACTTTAAAACGTACTCACCTGGTGAATAGATGTGAAAAGGGTTAAACTTAAATGTGTGTTGCCATCATCAATAGAAAAGTAATTTAAATTATTCATTTTTGAGAGCTAGCTGAATCCAGGAGCATCTTTAATTATTAAAACTAATGGAAGGGGAAAACACTTTCAAGGGCTCAAACGGAAGCTCTACTCAGGCCTGTGGGATGGGAGGGGGAAGAGGTCAAGTTTCTCATGCTCACGTCTTCGCAGTATGTCATCTGTTTCCAAATGAAAGCCAAGAATACCATGTGCATCCACATGCTCCCTCGTGAATGAGTGTCTATTTTTTTATAGCACCTCGTCCCCCACAGTCACCACCAACCCCCAGTTAGCATAAAGAGAACACTATTCCTCGTCCGCCCTCTCAGGCTGAAGCCACAGGCCCGCCTCCCTTTTCTGCCCATCTCTTCTGCTCAGGAATCTGACTGCTCTCCAAGTGCTCTTACAAGATTCCACTGATGTCTGCCCCCGTCTTCTCTCTCCTTCCAACTCTTCAGACGCACAAGCTCTGTCTGACTCAGGCCTCCCGGCACCCGCAGCCTTCCTCTGGCCGCCAATGAGATTGTCCCTGCAGGTGCTCGGGCCCTTCACCCTCTGGGTCCGGCAGCCCCTCTTGACCCCTGGGTTGTGCTTTCTAGTCGGCTCAACCGCAGAGGGGCCTGGCGAGTCGGAGGAGAGGAGGCTCTTCCCCCCACAGGCCCAACGCCACAGTGAAGTGACCCCCACCCGCTCCAAACCCGCACAGATGAGCTGACTTCCTGCCAACACTTCTGCTTTAAATCACTCCTCATAGCCTTCACCCGCTTGCCCCCGACAGCCCACTGCTTAGCTTAGTGGGAAAAGACGGCTAAGGGTGTGGTTTCTTTTTCTTTCTTCTGTTATTTTTTTTGGGGGGGGTGGAAGGTGTGAGGGAGGGGAGAAGGGGGTAAAGAGGGTGATCAATTCTCTCCAAGATGCAAGTGTTTATTTTTGAAATACTTAAGTAATATACGTATCTATATCCACCATTCGGCACAAGCAAAATACTCGTGCTGAGTAAAAGAAGGGAAAGACAAAGCCAGATTTTGTTGTTGTTGTTTTGGAAAAAATAGCAAAAACAACAATTCTCCAAAGAAGGGGACAAACACGCTAGTTCCCTGAAGCACTTATGACTGTACAGTTGGTCCCTCCTTCAGTTTACACTTACCGTTGTGAGTCTGCGAAGCGCCGCTGCGCTGTCAGCAAGGCGCATCAGTGTGCCACGCACGGGCCGCCTGGCGGAATGCCACCTGTCAGCGCTCACCTTGCTGACGGAAGCCGCCCACCTGCCCAGCCCACAGCACTCACGCGCCATCTTGGGCGGACACCCTTAGCTGGCAGGCTAGGAAACACAGTGAACCTCGATGTACTGTGAATCGTTCCTGATAAGTGAATAAAACATTGTGACCAAACAATCAGCTTATTCACTTATCAGGAATCGACTGTTCTGCTAATTCGCTGTTTTTGTTTTTCATCTCTGTTGTAGTTCACTATTTCTGCTGTGTTCTGTTTTCTTCTCTCATGCTTGGGCAAAATCAATGGGAATACTATCTTCATGTGACCATGAAACGTTTATATCGAGTGAAAATGATATCTTGACAAAATCTATGCACTTGCTATCAGGAACACAATACTGGATGTGTCTTATATATATTGAACTATATAGTACTCGATTTCTTAAATAAAGCTTAAGAAAGGACTCCGTTGTGTGTAACGTTAATGCGATTATTTTTCAAAGCAGTGTTTCTAAGGGGTATTTTTGTTCTTTTAAGTCTTGAGTGATACAGGATATTTTTCATTAAAATTATATCACTGGCTTTATGACGTAATATTAAATAAATTGACTTTGGAAACAAAACAGAGTGGGGGGAACTTCTTCTGGGTGCATTTTAGAGGGAGACATCTGGAAAACTATCCCCTTGCTGGTGGCCATGGCAAATGTCTACCCAGGGTGCTGAGGGGGTCGGAAGAGAGCCATCCCTTTATGGCCGAAAGAGCCCTAGAAAGCCTCCAGAATCTGCCCTCGTCTAGAAAACCCGACTGCTTTTCTCAGTGTGACCCCTTTAGGGTCAGAAGAAAAGGGATGAAAAAGAAAGGCAAGAATAATGCTGGTTTGCATCAATGCTCTTCCAAAATCATGTGACAGTGCAGCTGCACCTGCCGGAGAGCCATGGCGGCTCTATTCAGGACTGCAGAGTGAGAAAAAGCAAGAGAAGGCATCTGATCACTCAGGATGAGAAGGGTAAAATTTCAAAGCACTATGTGAGAGAGAGAGGCCCTGTAACAGTTGCAGAGTTTAAATGGGACGCCTGCTGCTGGGACCTTTGAAGGAATATTTTTGAAATTTTTCCTACAGGCCATGAGTCTGAACAGAATGGCATTTTCTGTTGGCTTTTTTGCTTTGGGGTTTTGTGTTAGATTTGTTTTTCTTCCTTGATGTTGGAGTCTAAGAAAAACTCCTAAACTTCTACTTGCAAAATGGCACAGACATCCTAACCCTTTACAAAAGAAATCTTAATCATCCTTGATGATGAGGGACAGGAGAGCATGGCTCATGAAAATCCACAGATAATCCAAAATTCTTCCTCCAGTCCCTGCTTCCTCCCACCCCAAACCTCCTACTCATAAATTTGTCACCAAAAACAAAAAGCTCCAGTGAAAAGTGAGAGATCAGAGAACAAGCCAAGGGTAGAAAAATCAAAGGGTCGGGATAGTCACTCTTGCTGGAGCCCTGTAGTTTGGGATTGGGGTACAGGTTCTGTTTAAGGTTTTGAACATTTTGAAGACTATAGGACTCCGTGATTTAGGCTCGTGTGTTGAAGAATTGGTGGCCTTGCCTTGAGCGTCAGTTACATAGCTTGAAAGCATCCCTCTTTTGGGGGCGGGAGGTTACACATGCAAGGCAGGAACGGGTGGAAGAGCTCTGAGCCCCAGTCAGGGAAGAACGAAAACCAGCCCCTTCCCCTCCTGCTCTACAGCCACGATTCAGTCGCCCCCACTCCTGACCTCCCCAGGCAGGAGCCGCGCGCTGGAGACCAGCTCAGAGTGGCGGCCGGAGTGGCTGTCGGGCGGGAGCTGCTTTGGGGGGACACTGCATTTCTCACCTGTCTCTGCTATTTCTCTGCCAGCAGCAAAGCAGCCTGACGCCACATGTGCCTGCCTCCATGTGAAGGATGTTTTTAAAAACAAAAAATATATAAGTGCATATATAAATATATAAATAGATGCAGTCCATGTTCTGCAACTGGTCAATGATAGTTAAAGCCCAGCCAAGAAGTCCCCAGCTCTGAGACACCAGGTGACCCTTCTACCATCAGCAAGCTGTGTACAGGCACAGAAAGTACTTAGGGGCCATCCCTGGTGGGCCACACTGCCTCAGTTGGAATGCCAGCCCCACCACTAATTACCCATGGAATCTCTCCGTGCCTTAACTTCCTCAATAACAAAATGGGGGTAAAAATAATACCTACCGCAAAGTGTTGTTATGAGGATTAGCTAAACCAACGCATAGAAAGCACTCAGATCAGGATCCACCACGCTGTGGTGGTGCCTCCTGCCACGGTCGGCTAGGCGCCCCTCCACTGGCCTGCTCCATTCTTTCCCCACTAGGGGTGCGCTTGGCCATCCCCAGAGAACCCCACAGCTCTCCTTGGACAACTCCAGACAAGGTCCGACCAGAAAGGACAGCTCCTCCAGCAGAGACGTCTGCACCCACAAGGTCCAGGACAGGCTTGTCCCCTCCTGAGAGCCTGTGCCCTGGAGGCGTGCCCGCCCGGTGAACTGCCCTGAGCCTTGGGGAACAACTTAACTCCATTCTCAGAAAGGGAAGCTGATTCCTCACCCAGATCCGCCCCTTCCTACCACTGTACATTTAGGTATCTCTTACCCAAAAGAAAAGCCTCGCTGTCCAGTTTGGGTGCTAGATGGGAATGACAAAATTACCTAGAGATCTGCCTGTAACAAGCCCATAGGTTCTATGCCCTTCCAAGGCAAAGCTGCGTCCTCAGCAGCGACCAGGACCAACAGTCTCTGACCACCTTGGGAAGAGCAGGGGTCAGGGCTCAGAGAAGCCGGGGTGCAGTCAAGCAGGGCACGCTCTCGACCACTTCACCCCACCCCCAATTTTGCCAAAAGTGCTCTGCTTTTCCTTGTTTTTGTTATTAGTGGTCCACGTAGAAGTTTATTTAGAAACACAATTTTGCTAGTAAAAGATTAAAAACCACTGCTTTAGAAGAGGGCAGCTCTGAGAGATGGCCACCAGTAGCTAAGCCCTGTGACATACAGTTCTTGTCTTCGGAGTCATTCGCTCCTTCCCTTTTCTTTCCTCATCTCTCTACCGCTTCTGTGTTTCCGTAGTTCGTTGTCCGTGATGCATGACAGTCACCACTTTCTGTGCATTGTCTACATGTTGCTTATGTCTGTCTCCCAAGCTAGACAGTGAGCTCTTCGAAAGAGCTATGTGTCATCCATCACTGTATCCCCAGTGCCTCCACACACCGCCTGCCACAGAGTCAGAACTCAAAACTGTTGGATGGATGAACGGGGTAAGCGATCTTGCTGGGCCTGGAGAAAAGCATTCCTTATTAACTGGACAATTGAGGAAATATTTGTGGTGAGAGGTCTGATCGTGGTAGGGAATGAGGGTGGTGGAAATTGGTGGCATAAGTCAGGAGCCACTATGGGAGGCCTGGGACACAGATGGGGATGACAAAGAACACTCCTCTGCTTCCAAGTCCCAAATAGGCGGTTCTGCTTTGTTGCCACAGAGCTAATCAGCTACTCGGTCCTACATGGAAGGACAGTCCTGCCATTAGGTCAAACTACCTTGAGTGGTACTGTCACCTTAAGCTAAATTAGTATCATCTCGGGAACATTTTATATCTAGCGACTGTCCCTAGATAGATTTTTAATATCTAAGAGGCCAGAAAAGCCACAGAACAGAGTCCAAGTCAATAGAAAACTACGACTAAAGGCTTGATTCTAAGGCATTCCTAAGAAGCACGTCCACTCCCTCCCACCCTCTCACAGCTGCAGCCACTGTCTCACCTGCCAAGCCAGGCCCCGGAGCAGGACAGAGCCCGGGCCAGCCCACAAGCAGTAGAGTACAACTGAGTCACTAGAACAGCCTCGAAGGCAAAAAGTCCACGCTGCTGGATGCCACTTAGCTCCAGGCATCCAGAAAATGTAACGTTTCCAAGAACTTTTTTTTTTAAGTTCTTCCTTCTCATTATCTTTTTTAATTATTTTTTAAACTTTTTTTTATTGAATTATAGTCATTTTACCATGTTGTGTCAAATTCCAGTGTAGAGCACAATTTTTCAGTTATACATGAACATATATATATTCATTGTCACCTTTTTTTTTCACTGTGAGCTACCATAAGATCTTGTATATATTTCCCTGTGCTATACAGTATAATCTTGCTTATCTATTCTACATTTTGAAATCCCAGTCTGTCCCTTCCCACCCCCTGCTCCCTTGGCAACCACAAGTTTGTATTCTATGTCTATGAGTCTCTATCTGTTTTGTATTTATGTTTTGTTTTGTTTTTTTTCCAAGTCCACATATGAGCGATCTCATATGGTATTTTTCTTTCTCTTTCTGGCTTACTTCACTTAGAATGACATTCTCCAGGAACATCCATGTTGCTGAAAATGACATTATGTTGTCAGTTTTTATGAATGAGTAGTATTCCATTGTATAAATATACCACAGCTTCTTTATCCAGTCATCTGTTAATGGACACTTAGGCTGTTTCCATGTCTTGGCTATTGTAAATAGTGCTGCTATGAACACTGGGGTGCAGGTGTCATCCTGAAGTAGGGTTCCTTCTGGATATATGCCCAGGAGCAGGATTCCTGGGTCATATGATAAGTCTATTCCTAGTCTTTTGAGGAATCTCCACACTGTTTTCCACAGTGGCTGCACCAAACTACATTCCCACCAGCAGTGTAGGAGGGTTCCCTTTTCTCCACAGCCTCTCCAGCATTTGTTATTTGTGGACTTTTGAATGACGGCCATTCTGACTGGTGTGAGGTGATACCTTATTGTAGTTCTGATTTGCATTTCTCTGGTAATTAGTGATATTGAGCATTTTTCATGTGCCTATCGATCATTTGTATTTCTTCTTTGGAGAATTGCTTGTTTAGGTCTTCTGCCCATTTTTGGATTGGGTTGTTTGTTTTTCTCTTAAGTCGTATGAGCTGCTTATATATTCTGGAGATCAAGCGTTTGTCAGTTTAAAGTAACATTTCCAAGAACTTGATGAATCCAAGCAATCTGTCAATAGCTACCACAAAGATACTACATAATCCACTAATAATTCATTCATGCAAAAGACATGTATTAAACAGCTACCCCACGTGAGGCACTCAGGTAGGGGCTGGTGGGGCAAAGAGAAGTAACACATGGTCCTGCCTTCAGGAGTTTGCTGTGATTAGCTTATCCACCAAGTAAGAGGAAACACTTCAAACCAGCAAGAGTGGATGGTCCAAACAAAACACTCTCTCCCCACAGCAGACACCATGTCACCACGGCAACCACATGGGATTATGTACTGAAGATCCACAAAGAGATGGCAGCTCTTTCAGACTTTCTAGTCCTCCGCTGAGTTCAGTGCTACTCAGACACAATGTCTCCCTGGCTAGAGCTTAAAGGTCTGTCCTAGGGGGAGAATGAAGTACAGTGGGTGATGGGAGAGGAAGAGCTGGGAGAGGCTTTCAATACCAACCTCTCTTCCGAGGGCAGCACTGAGCAGAGCAGCTCTATGTGCTCTACAGCCATATTTCCCAGATGGCCATCTACAGTACAGTCTTACCTGTCTACAGACTATGTTCCATCCATTAACTTCACCCCTTTAAAACTATGCCCTGAAACAAATGGGAGCCTTCCCATCAAGGATTTCAATGAAGCTGGCAGGAGATTTGTAGCGGAGACACAGCCTCGACAGGAATGAAGGACGGGGACTATGGCCTGCAGAGAAAACGTCCTGCAGAGTTGATGGCGCTGTCACCATCCACCTATAGCTCCAGGGCCCCAAGCCCTCAAGCTTCTTCTCCTCCCAGTTCCCACTCTGCCCCCCCATCCCACCATGCAGGTGCCCCATTCATTTTCTCCTACAGGGCTAGATATACCCCTATTCCTAGTGTCACCTGCAGCCCAGTCACAGTGAAACGCTGGTGACACCTGCCAGCTTTCCCTGGTGTCCCACCCTCTGCAGAGCAGGCTTCAGAGGAGACACTCCTGATTCAACTTCCCTATCCCCGGGCTAAAAAGGAAAGAAAGACTCAGATTGGCTAGAGAAAAAAACAAAAGAGAAACACTGGGGACTCTGTCATTAAAGAATGTGATAGGAGTGACATCACCAAGAAGGTGACATGCGTCATCCCTGACTTCACTCCCCTTTACAAGAACAGTTCACAACTATTCATGGGCAGGCCACCACTGAGAGGCTGAAGCAGCCCCCTGAGCCACAGAGATGAAGACAGACTGCATCAGAAGGGTAGGGGAATAACTCAATTAAAAATATATATATATAAAAAAGACAAAAAAAAAAAAAAAAAAGAAGAAGAACAAGGGTAGGAAGAGTGGCCACAGGCTGACCCACCACCCCTTCCCCAGACCAGCACAGCCCCACGCCCAGATGTCTCCCCTGAGCCTGTGGTTCCTCCGGTGGGAAAAGAGAGCCCAGAGCTGACATCCAGCACCCCCAGCACGTTGGGTTACTTTGTGGGAGCTCCCGACGTGTCACCCCACAGGAATCACAAGAATCTGTGAGGCTCAAGCCCTGGGAATCTGATCATGATGAAGAAATGGGGAGAGGCTTCCAACAGCCAGCCCTTGGATCCTGGGAGACCGAGTTCCTCGCTGTGGAGCCCAAGTAGGGGTCGGTGGCGCAGCATGACCAGAGCACTCTGCAAGGTGCAGTCCGCCTAAATCAGGCCCTCAAACGAGGCGTTCTGCTGACCCTGGAGCCTGGCCTGCTCAAGCCCAGGCAGAAGGGCTGAGTCAGCCCCACCTGCTACGGAGCATGGCCCCAGCCCCATACGAACACCCGGGACCTGCTGTGTGACCCAGTAATGCTCAAGCCAAGAGCCAAGAGGCAGGTGGGCAGAGCTGATGACTCCCAGAGCAAAGCCAGAGGCGCTGTTCAGCCAGGGGACCACCTGCGGCATGGGTCAGTTTGAGCCAAGACCACAAACAAGCAGCCTCAGTGACCTTGGAGCTGCTGCTCCTGCCGCACGCAGGCAGGGGAACTAACTCCCAGCCCCAGTTACTGCTGAACGTGCTCTTCAGCCTGCACGATCGGGAGTCTCACCAGAGCACACGGGGAACCGCGCAGCCCACCCGACAGCCTGCTTACAGCAGCACCTGCAGAGCAAAGCCAGCGGCCTCACCTGACCAGAATGTTCAGCGTACACTCTTGCCTGAGTCAGGTCCCCAGACTGCACAGTCGCGAGTTCATAGCCCCACCTGCTGCTGAGTGCGGCACCCAGCCCTGACCGTCTAGTAAGCAGGACCAGAGAAACCAGGCACCCACGAAGCCCATCCCCCAGCCTCACTTGGGCAGGGAGCAAGCTAGCAGTCCGAGCCAACTGTTCTCAGCAGGTGGCACCCCCCCACCCAAACCTCACAGCTCAAACAGCTGCCTCACCCAAAGTCAGACCTTACGGCAGGCCCCACCTGTCCAAGGACGTTACCAGCAGGCACGTCCAGAAACCCAACCTGAGCTGACTGGTGAAGAACTGTCTCTACCAAAGCGAACCTACAAAGTCTGGAAGAGGAGACTAGTGACTCAGATATTCAGACACCAATGCAAGGAATCGAGCATCATAAAAAATCAGGTAAATAGGACACCACTGAAAGGAATTAATAAAGCTCAAATAACTGACCCTAAAGAAATAAAGACCTGGGGACTCAAAGAATTCAGAACTATTTCTTAAAGAAATGTAGTGAAATAGAAGAAATCAAAGACAACCCCATAAGACTGTTGGCAGATTTCTCAGCAGAAACTTTTCAGGCCAGAAGAAAATGAGATGACATATTCAAAATTTTGAAAGAAAAAAGCTGCCAACCAAGAATACGGTACCCAGTGAAGCTGTCCTTGAGACATGAAGGATGGGTAAAGACTTTCCTAAACATGTAAAAGCTGAGGGAATTCATCACCACTACATCTGCCTTGCAACAAAGGCTAACGGGAGTTACTTGGGTGGAAATATTAGTTAGCATCATAAAAACATAAGGCATTGTAAAACTCACTAGTAATGATAAATATATAATTAAAGTTAGATCTTGCAATATGGTAATGGTAGCACATAATTCACTTACAACTCTATTTTAAAAGTTCAAACATTAAAAATAACCATAACCACAATGACCTGTCATTAGTTACACAATATAAAAAATATATCAGCTGTAACATCAATAACCTAAAATGTAAGAGGAAGAAATAAAAGCGTAAAGCACAAGAATTTGATTGAAGTTAAACTGTTATTAATTTAAATTATAAATTATTAGTATAACTTTAAGATACTTTATGTAAGGGTCAAGGTTACCATAACCAAAAAGCCTGTAGTAATTACACAAAAATACATGATAAAGAAGTTAAAAGCACGGTGATACCACAAGACACCAAAACACAGAAAAAGACAGCAGGAGAAGAAACAAGGAACAATGGATCTACAAAACAACCAGAAAACAAAAAACAAAGTGGTAACAGCAACTTACCAGTAACTACTTTAAATGTAAACAGATTAAATCCTCCAATCAAAAGACACAAAATGGCTGAATGGATTAAAAAAAAAAAAAAAAAAAAGTCCAACATATGCTGCCTACAAGAGACTCACTTTAGCTTAAAGACATATAAAGATCAAAGTGACTGGACAGAAGAAGGAATTTCAAACAAAGTAATAACAAAACCAAACCAAAACAAGCTATAATTATATCAGACAAAACAGAAGTTAAATTGAAATGGATTAAAGACTTAACTGTAAGACCTGAAACCATGAAACTCCTAGAAGAAAACATACAGAAAAATCTCCTTGCCATGGCTCTTGGCCATGACTTTAGATACAACACCTAAAGCATAAGGAACAAAATCAAAAATAACTAAGTAGGACTACATAGAACTAAAAAGCTTCTGTGAAGAAACCAGTGAAAGAAAACCATCAACAAAATGAAAAGACAACTTATGGAATGGGAAGAAAACATTTGCAAATCATATATCTGACAAGGGGTTAACATCCAAAATATATTAAAGAACTTATACAACTCAACAGCACAAAAATCAATAATGCAATTTTTCAAATGGGCAAAAGACCTGAATAGACATTTTTCCAAATATAATATATGAATGGCTAACAAATACATGAAAAAATGTTAAACATCATTTGTCATTAGGAAAATACAAGTCAAAATCACGAGATGTCACCTCATGCCTGTTAGAAGGGCAATTACATAAAGACAAGAAATAACAAATTCTTGATGAGGGTGTGGAGAAAAGGGAACCCCTGTGCCCTGTAAACTGGTACAGTCACTATGGAAAACGGTATGGAGGAGCCTCAAAAAGCTAAAAATAGAATTACCATATGATCCAGCAATTTTACTTCAAGGAATATATCCCAAGGAAATGAAAACACTAACTCAAAGAGATATCTGCACCCTTATGTTCACAGTAGCTTTATTTACAATAGCCAAGATATGGAAACATAGATAGCTGAATAGATAAACAAGCTGCAGTATTTATATACCGTGGAATATTATTCAGCCATAAAAAAGAAGAAATCTTGTCATCTGCCACAACATAGATGGACCTTGAGGACATTATGCTAAGTGAAATGAGTCATACAGAGAAAGACAAACACTGTATGATCTCACTTTTGGAATCCAAACACACACACACACACACACACACACACACACACACACAAAACCCCAAACCACTCATAAAGAAAGAGATCAGGTTTCTGGTTACCAGAGGTGTGTGTGGGGGTGATAGCCAAAAGGTATAAACTTTCAGTTATAAGAAAAGTAAGTACCAGGCGTGTAGTATACAACATGATGACAATAGTTAACACTTCTGTACGGAATAAATGAAAGTTGTTAAGAAAGTAAATTCTAAGAGTTTCTATCATGAGGAGAAAATGATTTTCCTTTTTTTTTTTCTTTTGCTGCTCCTTTTGAGATGCTTCCGTATGAGATGATGAATGCTAATCTTATTGCAGTAATCATGTCACAATATATGTAAGTTGAACTATTATGCTGTATATTTCAAACTTATACAGTGATTTATGTCAATTACATCTCAATAAAACTGAGGGGAAAAAGAATGTGATAAATATAAATTATTCACATATATAATTACAATGGTCCAGTTTAAAATCTGGCTAATTTATTAAGTTACGGTGTGGTATGAATTTGCAAACACTGACCTAAAGCAATCTTTTCCAAATTACATTCCACAGACATTAACCTGCGAGATAATAATCTATGGGGAAAAACACAGTTTGGTAAGGAAGGTATGAGAAAGGCTGTTAACTGTAGCCTGCTCTTGGAAATTCACAATGTACATTAACATAAGAAAAGCTCCCAGAAGTCTCTGTATCCTGCAGCAAAGATTCACCTATTAAACTATATTTAACCCAGTGTTTATTAAATCAGGCATTCATTCTTAAAATTCTGCATCATATAATATGCATTAACCTGAGAGACAATATAGTGTGAGGTCATAGGTTCAAATCAAGCCCAGAGCATGGCCTTTGGAACAATATTGCCTGCATTTGAATCCTAGCTAGCCCTGCCAGTTATTAGCTATTAGTTTCTTCATCTATAAAATGGACAGTAATAACAATAATAAAGTTATTACTGATAACACCACATAAAGTACTATATAATGTTGATTAACATCCAGCCGAACCCGTGTTCTAAGACACTCAGAGAAATCCTGGTAGAGAATCTAGCCCTTTAGAATTTCCATGAGGAGATGATCAGCTCCTTGGAAAGGGGGGTATATGACACGGTATGTTGCGTCCTGATCAAGGAGCAAGTGAGGACTTCGGAGCTCAGGTAGGGAAGGAATAATACTCCTAATGGTGACGAAGGTTTCAGGAAAGAATCCACAGCCGAAGTGACAGAAATCCTACAATGGAGGTAGGCTCTCAGGAAGCAGAGAAGTGGAGAATGATAGTCAAGACCTGGCCAGGGCGGGAACAGCGAGCAGCTCGATGTGACTAGAGCGCAGTCTGAGCTGGAAGACGGGGGGGTATGCTGGAGATGAGGTTGACACTAGACTGTTAGGAAGCAACCAGTTAACCAGGGAAGGATCAGAGTGGGAAGCGAGTTGAAGAGGAAAAGACAAAGTGCATTATGTTCAGATAAGCAGAGAAGAAAGGAGCAGTCAGAATAGAGAAGGGGAAATAGGTTTAAAGGTATTTCAAACATAGCAAAATATAGAATGTGACATTTAGAGATAGTTTAGACATGGCAAAAAAAAAAAAAAAAAAAGACAACAAATAGGTGTGGGGAATAAGAAGGCCAAAGGTGGTGGCAGATACCCTCGAGATGAATACAAGAGGATGGGAAGCATGTCCTGGGAGGCGGCTGTGGGTTTTCAAGTGAGTTCATGTCATGTTCAGATCACTCCCTGATCTCAGGAGGTGGGGCCAGAAAGATGTGGGAGACGTGAATGTGGGTGGTCATCAGAGCTACAGGGATGGTTGGCTCATCCTACAAGAGTGTCAAAAGGACGGAAGAGGGCCTGTCCTGAATAAGATGCAGGGGGCTTATTTCTCCTGTCCCCAAAAAGGAGATCAGCGTGGGTACTCCGAGAAGGCTGGGATGTAGCCTCTTGAGGTTCTATTCCATTCAAAGCCCATTTGCCCCAGCGGCTTTCCTCCTGTCCTCCCTCGACCACAGAAGCCTGGGAATTCTATCAGGAGGATGTGGTCCCAGCCCCTCGTCCCTCTTCCCCACTGGCCAGGGGACCACCAAGCTCCACACTCATCCATGAAACTCTGTGTTTATTTTTAATATTTTACTTACTTATTATCGTATTATTTATTTTATTTTGGTAGCGGGGGAGGTAATTAGGTTTATTTATTTTTAGAGGAGGTACTGGGGATTGAACCCAGGGCCTCATGCATGCTAAGCACTCACTCTACCACTGAGCTGTACCCTCCCCCTGAAACACTGAAATGGCTACTTGACACAGGAAAATACTAACATAGCTACATCTATAAGCCTAGACATTTTCAATATTTATTTTATTACCAGCTAACATGATCAAAACCTTCCCCCTTCCCCTGATACCCTTCACACCCTTATCCCATCCTTGGCCTCACTCAGGGGTAAGGAAGCAGCTCAGGATGGGTTAAGGGTCATCTGCGTCTGATCTGCGTGTTACCTGGTAATTAACACTTTCCCCTTTCTGCCATGCCTACGTCAAAGTGGCTGCCGCAAAACTGCCGCACCTGGATCAGCCGAACTCTCCAGATAGGATTAGCTATTCTGCTTAGCTGCCTTCCCTCTCTAGCAGCTGAAAACCACACCAAAGGCACATCAGTCAGGTCCCTCTTCTGCATGAAGGCCCCATTCCCTTCCTGCTGACTTTCCACGTTGAAGCCAGTCATCCCAGCTAAGGACAGACACCTGCTGCAGTGTGACCCTGAAAGGCCACGGGGGTCACGGTTTGTGGTTTTGCCCACCAGCTCCTAGCACCCAGGCATCTCCCTGCCAACTGCTGAAGACACTAGAGCATCACCCCACGCCAGAAGCAGGGCCCAGACTGTGCCGAACCCTGCGCCACCTTGCTCCCCTCAGGCCGCCCCTGCCATCTGCTCTGATACCCCCAGCAGGGAAGGACTCCCTGCCCCCAAAACTTCCTAACAAACTCCACTTAAGAGACTGAAGCCTGGCATTCTACAGTTCGATAAAAGGCGGAAAGGCAATGATCCTGGAAGAGGTTAAACAACGATGGTTCCACCTGGGAGCCTGAATGGCCCTCCTTTGGGAGGCGATGTTAATTTAATAGGCTAGATGACCCAAAGAGCCTGAAAGGAGGGGAGGGGGCTGCCCAAAGACAAACCGCTTCTGCCCTAAAATCTGACCCTGAGCACCTCTGCTCTGTGCCGGACACTGCACTGACATTTGAATTTCAGATAAATGACAAATAATGATTTAAGTATATCCCAAATATTGCATAGAACAGCCTCATACTAAAAAGTATTTGTCATGTACCTGATTCAGATTGAACTAGGCATCCTGTGTATTTATTAGCTACGTCTGCTACCCCTACTTTGGGAAAGGCTGTTTTCTGTTACCCTCAAGAGTAGTGCCATGGAGTACAAGTACGTGTTGTGTGTCTTTCTAAAGGGGAAGAAAGTGTTAATATTGCACAATACCATCTTCCTGCACAAACAGAAATGTGCATGTTTCATGAATGTTTCTAAAGGCAGCATAATACGGACACTGTATCTGCAGAATCCACGGAGTTGGAGACTGTCAAGAATTTACTTGAAACAGACAAAACTGTCACGTGCCTTGCACTTAGGAAGCACATGTTCCTGCAAGCGTGGTTACTGAAACCCGATCTGTTGTCACTGTGTTTCGGTCACTGACATTCAGACCATGTAGACACAAGGGAATTAAAAGTCAGCCAAGCTCCGACGGCCCCACATCACGTGCATACACACTGTGCTCGGTGAAGCGAACAGAATTGCAAAGTGCTCTGAAGTCGGGCATGGACTCTTTGTGTGAATCTGGACGAGCTGCTTCACAGGCCTGCATCTCAGTAAAGGGCGTGGCACAGGAATAAACACACTATCTTATTAACCCTCACGGTCAGAACTGGCGACTGAACTGAAGTCGTGGTGTGATGCTCTAAGCAACAGTTTAGCTCCACTGAGACAAAGGCATTCACTGTGCTCACTCGCCGGTCGCAGAAACCTCTGCGTGAGAGACGGTGACGAAGATGGGGTATTTCTAACAGGTTATTCATAAATGCAAAGAGCTGGTGCTTGGGGATGACTGGGCCCTGCCTCCTGTCTGTCTTCTGCCCACCACATCCCTAGTTCTAGAGGGACCTCTGCCGTGTGACTTGGGATGGGCGTCTGGGGAGAAAAGCAGGGCTCTGCAGCAAGAGACAGGAGACCTAAGAGACATGATGCACTTTTTCCAAAGATATGTCCAGAGCCAACCTTACCCAACCATCTTAGACCCTCCCGCCACTCCCATCATCTTCCCTCCATTCATATTCCTTCTATTTCTCACTTCTCCATCGGGATGGAAGTTGCCATCATCACAAGCAGCTGCCTCCCGTGTGATAACACTGTGACCGTTCACATGCTAACCTGGACTCCAAACCCATCTCCGTCCTCTTTAGCCTTTCTCAGTAAGTGTGTGTGTGTGTGTGTGTGTGTGTGTGTGTGTGTGTGTGTGTGTGTGTGTGTGTGCATACTTGTGTGCCCATGTGCAAGAATTTGAGAAAGAAAAAAATCTCTGGCCTTGAGAGAAAGGTTGCTTTCTCTGGGCACCAGTGGGCTTTCTTTAGGCCCGCATTGCTGAAATAACAAAGGACCATTCTAGGTTGGGGTCTTTTGTGCTCCAAGAGACTCTCACAAGAAAGGGCCTTCAGTCTGTCCTGGGGGATGTTAGGCCTGACTCAGGGTCCCCTGGGCAGCAAAGGACAACAACAGGACATTTTAAAAACTTGTCCTTACCTGGGGCCTCTGGCTCTGACCATTTTGCACAGAGTGTCGCTGGATGAAGGTGCCCCACGTCTCCGCTCTGCCCACGTTCTTCCCCGATGAAGAGGGAAATAGACCCAGGTCACCTGGAGGCCGCTTCTAAGAAGGGTTAGCAGAAATATCCCTTCCTATCCTATTGTCTCTTGAGCCACAGACGCTCTAAATACTCACAAACCTTTTAAAAAACATCTTCCCTCCCTACCAGGATATGCTTTAGCTATGTTACCACAATTGTTACCAAACACAAGTTCGTGTGCCCGAGGCACAATGAGGCCAAAAAATACCGAACGTTGGAGTTGGGAGCAGAGAAAGGTCTATTTATCGCTGCGCCAAGCAAGAACAGGTGGCTCATTCCCCGCAAATCCCGGAACTCCCAGAAAGTTCTCACCTGAACACTTGGCAATGCCAGCTGAGGCAGGGGCAGCCCCAGGTATGCGGTCAGCTGTGCACAATTCTCTGTTTCGTTGATGGTGATCAAGCCTTAAGTGCCAGAAGGTCTGGGGGGCTACGTGCTCCTGATCATCAAGTAGCTAATTGTTTCCTTTTGGTGGTGGGTTTTAGCATCTAAAAAACTCAGGAAATCTGCATGAGATACAATTATACGGGTGTTTCAGAGAGGAGCAGAGCAGAAGATATCAGGGAGGGGTCTGTCCCAGGAAGGCCCTGCTCGGGTACACAATGACCCAAACAATCAGTGAATGAAGGTCTCCTTGAGTTCCTCGGGTGTACCCAGCATTATTCTAGGAATTATAGGCTAATAAATAGCGCAGGAGTAGCACCTGCCTTCAAAGAGCTTCCAACACTGGTCAGCTGCGGGTAAATTTATCCACGTGGGTAAATTTATCTAGTTCGTGGGCGGAGGGGCTTCCACCACTTCAGCCACCTTGTATCCCCGCAGACTGCCACTTGCGATCGTTGGGGCAGTAAGGACATCAGCCCAAGAGGGCTCTGGGCAGTTGAGGACTTGACCTTGGGAACAGAGTGGAATGGAAGGCGACCTGAGGGGACTAGCACCCTGAGCCTCCATGTGCCAGACTGGTGTCCTCTGCACCTCTTCTGAGGCATCAGTTCCCCCAGTTCTCCCTTCTTCCGCCCCTCCGCTTCTCCTCATCTCTCCCAAAGGACGCTGAACCTCCTATCCCGGCCTAGAAGGCAGGAACGGGGCGAAGAAAGGAGGAGAACTTACTCCATGTCCTGCTTTATTTCTCATCAAGACTCTTGACTTGAAAGAACTGCAAGGATTGGGAGGGATGGGAGCGAGAGAAATACAAGGAATCGCAAGACCACGAAGCTCCTCTCCTTCTCAGAGCTATAGGAGACGCCAAGGTCAAAAGCAGAGTCAGGTTGGAAAGACGAGCAGAAAAACCACAAGGCAAAAAGCAGTAGCCGTTAGCCCTCCTTAAGCAGATGTTAAATACACTTATTATAGCAATAAATAATAATGCAGGATGGAGTATACACGGTGTAAACACCTTTAATACAATTCGGATTTTCTCTCTGCTCCAAGAGCCACAGATTGTTATGGCAACAAAACAGAAAAACAGATCACAGTATTAATTTGATATCTCGACTTCATTTGTTCCACATTTGCAAGACAACGCATGCATAATAAAGAAGCCTGGAGTGAGCCAAAGCAGAGAAAACACTAAAAACCACAGAAGGGTGCAATGGAGCACCCTCCCAGCCCAGAGTTTTGTTAAATAAAAAATAAATGATAACTTTTGACAAAGAATAGCGGTTGCCCCCACAGCTTGCTATTTGGTTGATAACACTTGAGAAGCAGATAATTCTGTCCTTGCTTGCCCCCTGATGAAAGGGAGCAGCTTTTCTGGGGAACAGACAGAAGAGCATCATGTGGAAGGTTCCCCAGTACAAGTTTGGAGCTGAGGAGCCTGGACTGGCCCGGCTCTTAGCCCCCCACGTGGCTGGACCTCTCACGCACCCACCCTAACCCCACCCAACTCACTTTTAACTTTGTGACCCGAGTGATCTTTTCGGAACAAAAATCTGATTTGTTTAGGTGGAGAACAAGGAAGTCTGAGGAATTGCTGGTGGAAGAATTAACTGGTAGAACCTTCCTTAGACAGAAATCTGGCAGTATCTAGTAAAGCTGAATCTCCTCATGACCCATGACCCTTCTTGACTGTAGAAATTTTGATATAGACATTTCACACACGTCTCCAAGGACATGTGTCCAAGACTGTTCATGCCAGTGTTGTTCACAGCAGAAAAGAATTAGGAACTACCTAAATGCCCATCAAGGAAAGAGTAGGTGAATTATGGCTACATTTCATAAAATGGATTACTCTTCAATGGTCATTTCAAATAAGTGACCTAGAGCCACATCTTCAATGTGTAGTACAAACTGCAAAAATATCGTTGAACAACTAAGTTGCAGAATGATACGTACCTAGATCATTTACATAAAGTTTTAAAACTTGTAAAAAAAAAAAAAGTAACATATGGATCCCCACACATATAGTTATGTAAAAAACCACAAAGAAAAGGAAATACGGTGACATGAGAGATCATGCTGGTTTAGACTTGACAGTTAGAAAAGGCTTTCTGAGGAATATGCTTGAGTGACAGGAAGGGACCCAGTGCTGAACTGGGGGCGGGAGCACAGGGTTCTGTGCAACCTCGGGTTGAAGAGGCTTCCTGGAATCAAATCCTGCTTTGTCCACCATTTAATTGCTGTGTGACCCTGGGCAAGTTAAGTAACCTCTCTGTGCCTTGGTTTTCTCATATATAAATCAGTAGAATAACAGTGCTTACCCCATGGGGCTGGGATGAAGATTAAACATCTTGATGTGTGTTAAGTCAGAACGCTGCTGGGCACATGGTAATGGCTGTCTGAATGTCGGCTAGTATTTATGTTCCAGGGAGGAGAAACAGTAAATTTAAGGGTAGGGTGAGGCGGCAACGGGGAGGAAGGATGGGCAGAAAAGCTTTCAGTGTTCATATACTAGCAAGAAACGCACGCGAACAGAGCAAAGTAAGCGAGGCAGGGTGGATGGTGGATGACACTGAGGCTGGAGAGTCAGGCAGGGTCAAATCCCAACAGGCTAGACGACAAAGACATGCAGTTATTAACACCAAGGAAAATAAAAGTTGAACAAGAAACGGAATATTCTCCTGGGACGTCACTTGACTCAACACCGAACAACACTCACAGGGCCACAACAGAAAACAGGGAACAGCGATAATAAAACATGTAATTTAACCACATGAGCGGAGAAGAGAGGTGTCAGTAAAAATCCCCATCTCCCACAAAGCTGACGAATCAGACACAGAATCCCTACGTCATGCAGGAAGGCAGCATTAAATGCTAGAAGGAACAGTAAGGAGAATGAAAAAGATTCAGGAGGAGGATAGGATAGAAATAGGGGCCAGAGGCTTCTGGGTTTTGTTTTTTGTTTTTTTTTTCCTGATTTAACTCTATTGCCCCATCAACTTGTTTGACTAAATGCATCAGATAAAATACAATTGTATTTTAATTTGGGGGGGGTAATTAGGTTTTTTAAAAAGTTTTTTAATGGAGGTACTGGGGATTGAACCCATGACCTTGTGCATCCTAAGCATGCACTCTACCACCAAGCTATTACATCTCTCCACCCCTCAACGTTAAAATAGAATGTCTCGCAGTCACAGGTGAAAGGGATGGGCAGCTCACGTCACATCCTCCTAGGATTCAGCTACTCAACGCACCCAGTGACGCAGGAGTCTCAGGTTAACATAATCAGAGGTGGTCGTGGTCTGGGATGCCCCTTATAGCCTAGACCGCGAGCTCCATGAAGACAAGAACCGTGTGTCCACTCAGCGTGCCCCCCGGACCGGCCACGCTCCGTAATAACAGCGAACGCCGTTGTCCTTTACCTCTTACTAGGAGCCAATCGCTCCTAGATTCCAAGCATTTTACCTGTAGGAAGCCACTTGGTCCTGCCAACATCGAACAAGAGAGATCTGACAGTTTAATAGATGAGAAAACTTAATAGATGAGAAAACCAAGGGACAGTGAGGGCAAGTCGGCCATCCAACATTGCCACCAAGTAAATGGTGAAGCCAGGATTTCATGCCAGTCTGTGACCTGCCCTCTCAATGACAGTGAGCTTAATACATACCTGTGGAAAGAAGACAGCACAGCCCAAGGCAGGAGGGAAGAAAATGATCAGGAAGAGAAATTAATAAGAAAGTTCAGCTCTCCTTAGAAATAATTCAGAATCTGATACAACACAGAAACTTTAAAATTCCACAGCAGAGAGCAGGAATACAGCTATGTCGGAACCTGGAAACATTTGTAGGCTCATCTACTCAAAAGATGCTTCCAGACCATCAAAACCAAGCACCCGCAGACTGGCTGGCTTTGGACAGTGCTGCTCTCCAAAATCACCTCGCGGCGAGATGGAGCGGCAGTCATGAGAAAGGCGGCTCGCTGCCTGAGCAGGGGACTGGTGGGGCAGAGAGAGCTGGACGTCATGGGACTTGCCACCCAGACCTGAAGACAACCTCTGCGTGTGTCACCTCAGGCTTCTCACTCACAAGAAGGCATCAGCACACTGGTTATAAACCAGGCCTGCTGAGGGGGCGGGAAGGGACAGACAGGGGTTTCAAAATTTGTAGATACTGACAGGCATATGTAGAATAGATAAACAAGATTATACTGCATAGCACAGGGAAATATATACAAGATCTTGTGGTAGCTCACAGTGAAAACAAAAAGTGACAATGAATATATGTATGTTCACGTATGACTGAAAAATTGTGCTCTACACTGGAATTTGACACAACATTGTAAAATGACTATATCTCAATAAAAAAATCTTTAAAAAAAAAAAAACAGGCCTGCTATTCTAAGGCCTTCACAACTCCAAGCCCCCACCCCTCCCCTCCCACCCCCGAGGACCCCTCATGGGTGCCATCCTCCAGCCACTGTGGACGGGCCATCTTCCATCTCCCCGACTCCAGCCCCAGTGGCCACCAGAGGTTCTGATGTTTGTGCCATGATCACTACTGCTCACAGGCTCCCATGTGTCACTCCACGGGTGCCGGGACCCCGGGCTCCACCTCGGCACCTGCAGCTCCCGGGCGCTCCAGCAGTGAGTCCACAAGGAACCCACCTCTCACCACCCCCTGCGCCCACCTTGCCCCAGCGCCCCTCGAGCCTCAGCAAAACCGCTGCCTCACTTCCCACTCGCAGGCCCCGTTCTCCAGATCTGTAGGACTTCACTGAGCATAGATCCCACCTGTCTCCACGTAGCTGGCTTTGTCTCTGAAGCTAGCCCAGAGCCATGGCCCTCTCTTCTCTGCTAATTTTTTTTTCTTCCTTAGTTATTCAGGCAAACAGACCCCTGGGAATAATTCTAGAAAATATGGGGAGGGAAGGGAACTGAGAGTAAAAGTAGACTGTCCATTTGGGTAAAAAGAAGTCTTTTGCCCAGCGGAGTTGGCCAGGGAACGCTTCAGGGAGGATGTCAAACTTAACTGAACCTCGGGGGGGTACAGGATCTGGACAAGAGCACATCGTAAGCCTTCAAGAGAGCAGGATCCAAGGTGGGAGTGTGACCCAGCACGTGCACGGTGCCCCGGTGCTCAGAAATGGGGACACTGAGCCAGAAGGAAGTGTAGGAAAGAAAGAGACAAGGCTGCAGATCTTAGGCCTTGAATGCCAAGTCAAACAGCTTCAAGTTAAACAAAACCCAGTTCCAGGAATCTCTCCTACAGCTCTGTTCGCACATGTCCTGTGGCAGAGGGACTCCGAGAGAGGCTCACACACCATTCTGAACACCTTCCCCCTTGCCTTCCTCAGAGCTGAGCCTAAAAATAAATCCAAACCAAAGCCAGCTGCTAGGAAGGCAGACAAACATCCTTGAGCATTCCTGGACCACCTACCTCCTGACTTCCTGTTACATTTAAGAAAAGGAAGGAAGGAAGAAGTAAAAAAGGAGGGAAGAATCTTGTTTAAGTCACTGTAATCAGATGCATATGTGTAGTCTATTATACAGGGAAATGCATCCCCGGACACTGGAGGATCATTTGTCATATCATAAAGTGGGAACCGTTGCTCTGGGAGTGTTGACATAAATTACGAGCCGTCCATACTGAGGAACACTACATGGTGGTTAACAAGGATGACGTGAACACACGCATACACAGGGACACGGGATGGTCTCTACAATACGCTGTCAAGTAAAACAAGCAGATCATCAGAACAAGATGTAGTATTGACCCATTTATGTGCTTTTAAAAATTACATGTGCTCATGCATTGATGTTTCTATAAACATACAGACAGAAGTCCATAGACCAGCTGTTAACCATGGTCATTCCCGGGGCTGGGGGAGAGCAGGGCTGGGCTGCGGGCGGGGATGGGAAAGGGGGTCTTTGCTCTTCAATCTATGCTTCTGGGGTGAAGTAGTTGAAAAGTACAGTGGTAGTTTGTTTTCTTTCCTTTGGGTAATTAAGTTCCAGACTCGCTAAACCTGAACAGATGAGCGAGATGCCTTGGGAGTCCGTCCTCTATGCCTCTGACTGTAGAATCCCAAATACCCCCATCAGCCTCCCATCACAGAGAGCGACAGATGGCTGCGTGGACGGGGGACCAAAGTTGATGGCATTACTGCTGGGCTTCTGTCCCCTGGAGACTGAGAAATGGAATTCTTGCATCCCAATCAAATAAGTCATTCAAAGAGTGGTTGTGTGACACTCTGAATGCAGCAGAAATGCCCTTGCCCACTTCGGGGGGGGACTCCACAGCCCGAGTGTGTCTGACCCACACAGCCTGCTGGCCATGGGGTTGGGGGGGGTGGGGGGGGAATCTCCAGGGGCCCCGCCCCTATGTTCCCTCCAGGGACCGGGGAGTCTGAATCAAGAGCACCGTCATCACTTCTCCGCGGCATCAAGGAGGGTCCTGGTGCAAGGGCATTTGCCTGTTTCCCACCTTCCGGGCTCTGCTAAGTGTGGGTCTGCCGAATGCCATTAGCGGGGTGAATGGATGTGACCTGTGAATTGCACAGCTGCTTGAAGGGATAATTGCTCTGTAATCTAAACCATAATGGGTGTGAGGGAGAGAGAGTTTTCAACAGCGGCTGCACTGCAGGTCTGAGGACCGTCACAAGAGGCAGTGCTCCGTGAACAGAGGACTGGCTGGGCACATGGGGTCCCATGTGGCCAGAACACCACAGGGTCCAGAGGAGGAGGAAGGATCCATGCACACACGTGTGCAGGGAGCTGACCAAACCCTTCCGAGATGGGATGTGGAGTGAGTGCAGATTAGTAACGGTGCACACAAGGGGATGAGAGGTGTGGGGCAGACAATGTCATTTCTAGGATGGCACGAGGGCCTGTGGAGAAGCACTGAACTCATGGGGATGGGTCCCTGCAAAGCATCTGGGAGGCACAGGCCTGCCTCCAGGTAACTGCTCAGAGCCTGGCACCCCTGGAGAATGAGGGGGGCCCCACACTCCTCTCCTACAGTTTCCTGCCACTAGAGCCAAGTCCCACTTCAGCCCAATACTCCAGCCACTCCACATTTATCAGCCACTGACTGCATGCACAGCCCCAGGCTGGGCAGATGCAGACGGCAGCTCGGGGCTGAGCCGGCAGGGGCCGCGGTGGGGCTGGCACTAGCAGGGCAGCTGTGAGGCCAGGGAGCACGGGAGGGACGACAACGCCACAAACAAGAACTGGGCACCCGTGGATGGGGGGCCTGGGTTGGGAAGGCTGCACACAGAATCACCCCTCCCCGCCTTCCAGTCCACTGGAGGGGGTGGGCAGAGCCGGGATGGCGCTTCCTCCCGTCTGGTGCTGACGCTGGGGGGCAAGACCAAGGCAAAACTTTCTGATTGTAGCCTTCCGTAGGCTTCTGCAGAGGCTGAAGGGTCCTTGAGAAGCATGCGATGGGAAGGCAGAGAGGCCGGGGGCACGTGTTGAGGACATAGCGTAGGGGACCACAGCACTGCATCTCTTGGCGGTGGTTCCAGAGTCCTCCGGGAATAACCGCCCACCCCCTTCCTCCCAGTCTCCCGCCCCATCTCCCTGACCCCTCTGCCCCCCTGGCACCACCGACCCCGCTCAGCTCCCCTCCCCTCCTTCTCCAGGAGGGTGGAGTGCCGCCTCTTGCCGAGGGACCCTTGGATGGAGCTCCCTCACTGTTCTCTCTCATCCTCTGGCCCATTTGCCACCTGCTTTCCCCGCCCACCCGCCAAGCGGGTACTTTTGAAGGAATCAGCTTAAAAAGAGTGGGGGACTCAAACCCTCCCAGTAACAAAGAATCATGTAATTACTTTGAAGCTACTTGTCCTTGGTAATTTGATGCTTGTGTTGCTACAATTACACATTACGTGGAGTTAGAGAGTCACAGTTCTGGGGTGGCCCATGGGGGTGACATCTGCAGTATTTTCAAATGCAAAAAATGTCTGAGAGGGGGCCTGGCTGATGGACCTCCAGACCCAGCATGGAGGGCGCCTCACCCCCATCTCTGCCTCTGTCTTCACACCTTCTCTGTGTCCGTGTGTCCATTTCTGTCTCTCGTACAGATGCTCTCATTGGACTCAGGACCCACCCTAACCTAGGGGGATTGCATCTCCAGCCTTATGTTAATTGTATCTGCAGACATCCTATTTCCAAATGAGGTCACATTCTGAGGTTCGATGGACATGAATTTGGGGGGCACATTACTCAGCAGACTCCACCTGCCGTGTGTGGATGTGATGCTGGATGTTTACCTCCTTATCTGGTTGACTCTATGGGCTGTGGCTCTCATCCTCCCATTCAATAACGAAAGTGAGGCTTGAAGAAATGGATTGAGTGTCCTCATTCACCCCCCTCTGCTGTCCTGTAGCTAAAATGCGGGCCTTCCCCTAGGATGGTGTCCACACCTGGGGAAATGGCCACCGCTCTTGGCCACAATCCCAGATCTGTAATTGAGGGGGACAGCTAGCTAACAGCTCAAACTCTGAATATTATATAAACCTGGACAGCTAAGAAGCAGAGACCGCAGAGAAGCCGGCTCAGAGTCAGACCTCCTCAGATAGCTAGGTAGGGCAAACTCCACGGGAAAGACTGTGGTCAAGAAGGTCTGTTTCTTTGTAGAGACCAGTGGCCAGGAGAGGGCATTTTCAAAGATTCCCCTTGGCCCCAACAGCCATTGAGCTTGAAAAACAGGGCGCTGTTTTTCAGAAAAAGCTTTAAGCAACAGCCCTTTTTAGCTTTAAATAGGGGTCAGTCACCTGGTTGCCAAGCAGAGAGCAGAGAATTACAGGGAAATAGAAGACACAGGTCCCACTCTCCAAGCACCAATGCAGAGGTACAGGGAGGAGAGACGGAGATGCTGACGAGGAAATGGCCAGAGAACAGCCCACAGTGGCCATTCTAGGGGAGCCTGCTGGCCACAGTGACCACACAGAAGGAAAATGAAATTAGGCCAAAACTCTCCCCATGACTGAGCTCGCAAGGACAAAAGGGATGGGCAGAGTTGGTGAATAAAAAACTCTGGTATCTGGTGGTAGGGGTCAGGACACCTGCTGAGCGTTTCTGGTCTTTGTCTGCATTCCCAGGGTTCACCTCAAGAACAAGTCTGGCATTCTTGGGAAGAAGAATTCAAAGTGGCTGCAAAATAAAAAGATACAAATGAACTTCTTTACAAACCAGAGTAGACTCACAAACAATGGTCACCAAAGGGGAAAGGGCAGGGAGGGATAAATGAGGAGTTTGGGATTAACACATACACACTACTATATACAAAAGAGATAAACAAGGGCCTGCTGCAGAGCATAGGGAACTATATTCAATATCTTGTAATTACCTATAATGGAAAAGACTCTGAAAAGACTGTATGTGTGTGTGTGTGTGTGTATACACACATTGAATCACTTTGCTGTACACCCGAAACTAACACAACATTGTAAACCAACTATTCTTAAAAATCAAACAAGCAAACAAACTGACCATCCTCCCATATCCCCTTGCTCAGTAAATGGCAACAGTGTTTAAAAAAAAAAAAAGTGGCTGCAGCCTGGATGCTTGAGTGAAGGGCTGAGCTCCAGGGTGGGCAATGATGGACCTGGGATGCCTGCAAGGGTGAGGGCAGCCCGAGCAGCACCAGAGAACAGCCAGCAAGAAGCCTCCCCCGGAAGCCAGGCTGGGCCACCAAGAACACCTTTCTTTGGATTCTGGTTCTCAAGTGCCAAGCAGTCTCTTGAGGGGGCCAGACATCCCTTCTAGAGGTACATAATTTTATCTTCTCTCAGTTCACCATTCCGTTTTATTCCCATTTTACAGAGCGTAGATGGAGGTTTAGAAAGTGTAAGTAACATCTTCGAAGTCACATGGTTGAAGTCAGGCGGCAAAGTCTGTTAGACCCCAAAGCCCTGTGGTCCCACTTCTCCCAGCATGTGAAATGCTCACCTTACCAGGAGGCAGATGATCCAGGCTGGAAATGAAGGGACAGGCTCAGTGACGTTCCGGGGGGACTTCAGTTTCTTTGTAGGGTGACATGAATTGCTTTTTTTAAAAAAATCTCGTGCACTATTTAAATTCATTTCAACCCGAAATAACAGTACCATGAGGTGCTAAAGAACTGAGGGCGGAGGAAGGGTGTCCCAGCTTGCTGGCAGTCCCCCTCCAGGCAGAGGGGGCAAGAGGCAGACTACGAGGCTGGAGGTCCTACCTTCACATTCGTGAGCATTTTGCTGACGTGGCGACATGCTATTTGACAGGTGAGGAAATGGAGTGAGAAAGGGAAATTGCAGCCTCTGTTTTCACAGAGAGTGACTGGCCCAGGGCCAGGATGAAAACCACGAACCCTGGTTCCAAGTCCCAGCTCTGTGGTCCATTCCTCCACGCTGTGATCCCACCTCAATGTTAGTTTTAATTCCCTTCAAGGGTAGATCATATGTCAAATTAACTTGACTCTGGAATGAGGGTAGACACTCAATAAATTACAAAAGCTAGAAATTTGGAGCTGGATGGGCCCCTGGAGTTTATGGGGCCGGAGGCTCTCGGTCATCTTGCACATCTGAATCACCCGCGGGGCCGTGTAACACGATGCAGCCACGCTGGGCTAAGTGGATTGGTCCAGGGGTGGCGCTGGGCATCTGTCTATTCTAAAGGCTCCTGATATTATAGATGAGGAATCTGACTGCCACCTGTGCCCCCTCCACCAGCCCACAAAAGGTTTGAGGACAAGAACATCCTGTCCCCTGGGGACAGTCTGTCCCTGTAGAAGCGGGGCATATTCTGTCCTGGAAGAGGAAAAAACCACCATGGAGGACTCTGGGTACCAGTGCAGGAGCACTTGGATTCTGCCCTATGGGGAACTGGGGATTCTTCAGGATTTTTAAGAGCAATGAAACCATCCAGCCTGTGTTTAAGGATGACAGTATCAGAGAGACCAGGGGACAGAGGGTCTGGGCTCAGTGCTTCCAAAGCGATAGGGGCTGGGAGCTCCCTGGAGCTCCTTTGTTCAGCCCCATGCATTTCTATCAAATTTGAAAACTAAAGCCTACCCACGGCTGCTTCTTATTCTTTTCAGTCTTTTTAAAAGACTTAAAGGCACGGAAAGCAAGGGAGCAAAGAGAACGCAAAAAAGTGCACCTGGCCAGAGGGAGCCCTACGTCGCCAACCTGAAACCTCTGTTTCTCATCAATCAGAGGAGCTGAGAAATCACCCTTCCAAAGCCGGCTTTTCAACCAGAAATGCCAACTGCTCAACCTTTTGTGGGAACCATGCTGCTGGGCCCCCAGAGCCCGTGCCCCAGATGGCCTGGTGCCCCGGCCACGCAATTGAAATGTCCCTTGTGCCACCTCCAAGTGCTAATTGCCCTGCAGAGAGGGTCCCTCACTCAACCTCTTTATCTGTCACCTCCAGGAGCCAGGCCCCGCTCGCGCAGTGCTCCTCCGGGGAGCCAGGCTGGCTCAGCTGCCGTCCCCCACTCCAAGTGCTGGCCGCAGCTTCTCTCCTTTTTCCAGCAGTGGCATCTGGAGCTCAGTCTGGCTCCCGGCTCGCTCCTTGGCTCTGCTCCTGGTCGCGCCAAGTGAAGGAACAGCTTGGGAAGCGGCGGTGGCAGCTCCCGGCCCTGGACCCACAAGCACGGTGGCCCCCTCTGCAGCTCAGCTGCGCGGGGGGGTGGTCGGACAGCACAGGGCAGCCCAGGGAGGCCACCGAGGGGCTCCTGTGGTCCTGGGTACCCCGGGCCGCCAGATAACATCTGGTCTCAGCCCCACGTGGATGGGGAAGCGGGACCCTGGGGACCAGGCTTCCCACAATGAAGGATGGTGACACTGTGATGTATAACAGAAAATACAAATTTGGTCTCCATCTCTTTTCCTGGCAAAGAGGTCCCCAAACCCTTGGACTCTCCCAGTGAGGAGAGCAATGCAAGTGTCTTTGTTATGGGAATGCGGTGACTAGAGGGCTGGAATTTCCAGCCCCTCCTCCAATCCCTGGGAGTGGGGCAGAACCAGAGAGGGATTCAATCCCAACGGCCAGGGATTTACCGATCGTACCTCTGTAAGAAAGCCCCCAGAAAACCCCAAAAGGACAAAAGGATTTGGAGACCTTCTGGGTTGGTGAAGACACGGAGATGTGGGGAGACTGGCCCTCAGAGAGAGCATGGAAGCTGTGTGCCCTGTTCCCCGTGCCTTGCTGTGCACCTGACTCCATTTATAACAAACAGGTGATCTGGTAAGTAAACTGCTTCTGCGTTCTGAGCTGCTCTAGCAAAGGACTCGAAACCAAGGAAGAGGTCGTGGGAACACCCACTCTATACTATAGCCAGTCTGTCAGAAACGTAGGTGACAACCTGGACTTGCTGTTGGCATCTGTGATGGGGGTGGGGGGCCAGTCTAGTGGGACAGAGCCTTTCATCTGTGGGATCTGATGCTATGTCCAAGTAGTGTCAGAAAAGAGTTAAATGCTTGGTGATGTAGGAAAGTTGATACCATGGGAGTTAGTGTCAACATCATAGGAAGGAAGCCAGGCTGCTTCACCTGGAGAAGAGACAACAGAAGGGACAGACCACGGGGAGCCTGAGAGACCCACCATCACTGTGGGAGGGGTCAAAGTGGCTGTACTGACCCTGAGAGGTAGAAGCAGGCACTCTGGGTGGAAGCAACAGAAAGACAAATTTCTTGGGACGAGCTCTGGAGAGGACATGTTAGCTCATGAAGGTGAGTGGGGGAGACCAGGTACCAATGATAGGCTGGACCCCACCCCATTAGGGGTCTTTGGGTGCTGCCCCAGCCCGGGAAGTGTGTCTGTCTGCAACGTGGAGGGGAGGGAAGCAGCACTGGCCGGAGGGTCAAAAGGGACAGATTCCACTCCCAATTCTGCAGCTAATTTGTGGACAGTGGGATTTGGCAAGTCACTTAACCTCTCTGAACCCCAGGCTTCGCATCTGTAAGATGACAGGGAAGACCATGTATAAGTTATTTCCCATCTTGCGTGGCAGTGCTGTCCTGCCCCGACCCTCACCCGTCTCCTATGGCCAGAGAGGGACTGGGCATGGGACCCTTCAAGCATGGCGCTTTGCAAGGTAACACAAAGCGTGTGTGGGGGCGGTGTCATGGAGAACTTTTATAGCATAACTAGGTCAATATTACGCTAGCAGAGAGGCTCTGAATCTCAAATGTGAAACTGATGAAGACTCTGGGGAGAAATCACCCTTTGCAATTTGAAATGTACTCAACTGGTTTTAGAAACTTAAAGAAAAGAACAGGAGAAGACCACGATACCTGAGAGCAGAAAGTCACACCCACCCCCTGTCATTCCACCAGGTAGCAGAATGGATGCTGTAGCTGGCTCACAACTATATCCAGAGGTGGGGGAATCTCACAAGACAGCAGAAGCAATTTCTCAAATTCTGGTGAAGGTCCAGGGGTGGAAAGTGGAAAAGAAGCGGATGGGGTCTTGGGGAAAGAAGTTAAAGGGCAAAATAATTGTGTGGGAAGGAAAGAGAGAGCTAGTAAAGCAGAGGGGGTGCCACATGCTGGCCTGGGGGACATCCGCTTGGGGCCACCTCAAAGGTCTGAGCCAAGATGGCCAACTCTTGGAGGACACAAGGATGCAGGATTGCTAGACCAGGATTGGAGGGAGCATCGAATACCTGAGCTCCCTTCTAGTCCCACCTCTGAAGTTTAGATTTTGCGCCAAACACCTTAAGATCTATCTGAACATCCTTGGTGTCTCCTGTGCTCATGTGTGTTTGCTTTAAGGAGATGGTGGCCAAGTTGGTCACAGCTAAGGCTGTTGAGTAAATCCCAACCACCAGCTCCAGTCAACCAGGCAAAGAGTCGTCTTTACTATGGGCTATGAGTCACTTTCAATGGCTGAAAACAATAAAATGAGTCCTTTGGGCTCTGTCCTACCCACTCTGCTTTTCAGCCTGGCTGAAAAGATAAGGAGCATGGCTGACAGGACAGAACTAGGAGAGGCTACCATCTTGGATCTCTAGATTTTGCTGCAAGGTCCCTCTGTGCCTGAATCACATTTAGGGTCCCACAGAGCCAGAGGTAGAACCCGCCAAGCTACAGAGCTGTTATGGTACCCGGGGTTGTGATAATGGGGTGATGGAGATCGGAACAGCCCCTCAGATTGAGAAGAACTTGGTACAGGCAGCTGGGACCTTGGTTCTGGAATCAACGTGGGAAGTGGGTGTGAACACTCTTCTCCTGGCCCCAAATTTTCCAGCAAAGATGTCTTCCAGAAAGGGGAGGCAGGACTGCTGGAGGAGAGTTTGGCTTAAGGGCAGCAAAGTGGTGGGAGGTGAGGTTTGAGACTTCAACTGATGCGTGACGGTGGGGGGCTTTGCACACCCAGTTAAGAGGTGTGGGCTTTTCCCTGTAAGCAACAGAAAGACCTAGAAGGTAGGTAGGAGGCAGGTGGAATTAGAGTCCAGCTGTGTGCTGGCAGCCATCTCTTACTCCCTCCAAAAGGCCCCTTCCATTCTTCTTTTACACACCAATTCCCCAGCCAGTGCTTGGCACAGAGAAGGTATTAAACAGAATTTCCTGAACGCATTAATGGACAAGGTGATGTTTACGAGAATCCAAAGGGAGGGAGTCTAATGAGTGCAAAATATGACATGACATTTACAACCACCAATTAAAAGCTCAATAATGAAAAATAAATATTCAATTCTTTCTCTTAGGTAGAGACATCTCTTTGAAATAAATATTTTGATTAAGTCACTTATGGTAAGAGACATGATTATCAGAAAGGAACATAAAACTGCCTTTTGAGGAAAGTGGGTCTAGTTAACCTCATAAATCTGTTTCGCTGTGGTCTGTGTGGGGTTTTCTACGGGTTTACGCTGGGCAGGGCTGCTTTGCTTTTCATAGAAGAACAGATGCCGGTCGCCATGGTCAGGCACTTCCTAGGGACAAGGAGGTAGAAAAACACTCAGAGAAAAGACTTTCAAGAAGCAAAACATTTGAAATGGACCTTTAATCATTTCGCCCTGATGCAAACCCCGCATATCTGAGCTGCCGTGAACCCTCCTTGGCCGACTTCTGCTCTGCGTGAGAGGATTCCTTCTCAGTTCTGCTCCCAAGTCGGCACAGGATAGAAAGAAGCCAGAAGCCGTTCCCACAAATGCTGGGGCCAGAGGGCCGGGGAGAGCCGACATCTGGCACCCGCAGATGGGCCGCGGAATCATCCTTGCTGGATGTGACCTGAAGACCTTCTTTGGGAGGAGACAGGGCTCAGGCGAGGGGGGCCGTGGATGTGAGGATATGACGTGCCCGTGGCGGACGGCCGACAGCGTCCAACGGCTCGTTGGCCTCTCACCTACTAACACCAGTACCTGCTTGTGGCCCCGTTTTCTCCATTTCTGGGATGATCTTTGATTTTCACGACTCAGCAAACCTGGGGAGAGCAGGAAACCAAGACGACAAAGACTCAAAGGAAGTTTTGTCAGGGGGAAGAAAATAAAACATAATAGGCTTTCACACCAAGCCCTGTTCTGGGAATCCAGCTGTTAACCCTGCATTTTAAGTGTACACTTACTGAAAAAGGAAAAATAAACCATACAAAAGTAACAGAAATCCTCCCGGAAAGAAGGCCGCCCCTGCTTGTACCCAGGCATCCTTTCGCCCTGTGACTCCCCAGAGGGTGGTGCCGCGAGCCCCAGAAATGGAAGACTAATTAAAGGGAGACTGGCTGGTGTCTATGCTCACATTAAACTCCAGCAACGTTTTCAATAAAGAGAGGCCACGCTCAGCAAGCGTTAGTCATTCGTGGCACTTTTCTTCCAGGAGGGTTAGCAAATAGGAAGCCCAGCATCTTGAAATCTTGATCGAGTGAAGTGTTTTAAAGGGTTTTATTTCTTCCCTGCTCATTAAAATCACACTCCCGTGATTCTATTCTGTGTATAATCTGGATACACACACGCGTGCTGTGTAACTTCTACCCAGAGAGGACAAGGGGACCCTCCGAAGGAGCTAGCATCTCTTTTAGGATCTGTTGGGGAAAAGCCATCCATGTGCAAATATAAATGGAAGGAGCCAAATTACTAGTTACACTTTTATTTTTAATTACCAGTTTACATCATTAATCAGAGTGCATTTTAAGTTCCAACTTTTTTTGTTTATTGTATAATGCATCATTTGAAAATTCCAAGGAAATATCCTTTTGTTTTTAATGCCGTGTAAGTGAAAATAATGCTGGTTGGCAGTATTTGATTGTAAGAAATCGATAAAGTAATTGTATTTCAAGCAAAATTTTTAAAAGTAAATAAATTAAAGTGACTCCATATGTATTCATATAAATAAATATACAGAAACAAGTGCTTATTTCCATCGCTAGGGTAGCGGTTTTGAGCTTGAGAACACAAGAAAAATACATTAGCTAGTTCAAAGAAACAGATCTAGACCTGGGAATGTGACTTAGGGGAGCCTGGAGGCCCCTCACCCAGTGCCTGAATCCAGGAGGAACCCCAGCGCTGGAGAGAGAAGGACCTTGATCGCCGCAGCCTGGAGCCTTCCATTCCCAACACTGTCGCCTGTGTGCCTTGACCACTGGGTATCTCGCAGACAGGAACCAGCCCACCAGCCCCGGGAAGGAGGCCATCAAGCTGCCCACAGGCAAGCCACATTTTTTCTCCAGAAACATTTTGAATTCACTCTAAAAGCTGGAGGAGTGTGTCTAAGCCCCAAAAGCTGCAAACCACAGAGCGTGCAAGAACCATTCTCCGGGCCCGGGTAACTTTAAGGGCCATGGTTATGAGCGAAAACAACGGGCAGACTTCCTTGGGGCTGGGTCTCTCCTCCTCCGTCCCACCTCAGGCCCTCCTCCACGCCCCTACAGGTGTGGGTCTCATGTGACAGGACATCCCACTCGGCGGGCCCTGGGGTCGGGAACAAAGCCTGCCGGAAGAACCGGGCCATTGAATTTCAGATCAAATCACCCCCACTGGCCCATCTTCTCCAGTTCCTGGGCTCATTAGAGCTCAGATAATGGAACATCTCCTCTGCTAACAGCCTGTGAGCAAGTGAAGGAGAGAAACCAGTCCAGCTACGACTTCCCTGGGGAGAAATGGGGAGGGAAAGGCCACTGACTACAGCCCCAGAGTTTTCGTGTTTTGGAAGAACTTTCTACTGTGAGCTATCTGGAGCAGGAAGAATGGATTTACTGGGATGTGCTGGTTATAAGCAGGACAGACATTCATTCATGCATCCTAGTGACTGACGTCCAGCATTCTGGAATTTAGCCTTCCAGAAGGTTCCATGGCTAATCTCACTGGTAGTCAGGAGAAGTCCCTGCAGCCAGAAGAGGTTTTCAGAAGCTGTGGGAGCTGCATGTCAGGAAAAGTCGAGTCTTCTGGGAGCTGCCCAGTTTGTGTTGACTTGTCCCGTTTGAACCTCAGGGTCTGGACAAGGACAGTGAAGAATCTGACAGCGACTAGACAACTAGAAAAAAAGGAAGCTGCCCAAGGTGCTCTCAGCACTGGGCCACATGTGCAGGGCCGGTCCCCACACGTCTGCAGCTGCTGGAAAACAGGACGCTGTGGCCACACGGGTCAGCTGCATTCCGCCTGACAGATCTGCGGGGGTGCCTGACCCTGAGACGGGAGGCATTGCCGATGGCGGTCAGAACCCCCTACACACACACACACACACACACACACACACACACACAGAGAGATGCCAGGAGTGGTCTGGCGGTGCCGAGGTGAGAACCTGGGACAGGTTGTAAGGACAGTCCACCGCGCAGCTCCACATCTCTCTCTTATGTGAGAGTTTCAGGAAGGTCTGCACGGTCACCGGGCTGGGTGGTCTCTGGGCCCCTCTGACTCGGGCGGGCTCTGCCTGCAGGAGGCGGCTTGCTCGTCCTGAGCCCTCCTGTCTGCTGTGGCACCAATGTGCCCTCGGTGGGCCGCCTCCAAATGGTTGGCCTAGAGATAGCTGACCTGATTTCACAGCACTGAAACAATCCCCAGACTCCAAAGTGCATCACGTCAAAATGAGGCGAGAGCTTAGAGATGTCCCCTCAGACCGCACACCGTGGCCCAGTGTCACCCAGGGCCGGACTGGGCTGCTGGGGTGTGGGTGCTCAGCTGTTGCCCAGAGGACCCCACACCACCTGTCTGTCACTCAGAACCTCGGCCCCTCGGCTCTGCCCCCTTCCTGAGTCCGGACTGAACAGGTCCTCAAAACTATCCACCAAGGTCTGTCCCCAAGGGTTCTGGCCCCCAGCAGTGGGGACACTGCCAGCAGCTCCCGAAGCCAGTGTCGGCGGCAAGGCCTGGGCTTCTGCTCCGCTCCTAGTGAGGCAGCTTCTTCAGAACGCTGTCTGCAGGCATCACTCTGAGACCTGATTTGAAAAAACAAATCTAATAACAACAGTATCCAATCACAGCCGCAGAGGGAGTTTAGCAGGCAGCACGTAATTAGGCTGCTTGGGATGGGTCCGAGACCTTCGCCTCCCAGGGAGGCTGTTCCAGTCTCACCCACAGTAGCACAAGGTTGGCAGCCTGGCTCCCCGCAATCTGAGCCGACAGGGAATCAGGATGTGGGACCCAGGCCTTCTCCAGGGTGCATGGGTCAGCCTGAGCTCTCTCCACCCCTAGACCTCCCCCTCGGCCTCCCAGGGCAAGGTGGCCCCAGCCAGCCGCCCATCACGGGGGTGCTCACCTTCCGAACTCCCAGAGAAGAATGTGGGGCACGTGGGTACCCAGACCCAGAGCATGAGCTGTTGGGAAGGACCTTCCAGGTCATTTTGGTCCTAGGTCCTCGATGCTCTTGAATTTGAGAAAGGGACTCAGAAGGCGGCAGCTCATGGCCGAAGGATCTGGATTCTAGCTGTGCGTGTCCCGCGCACAGAGAAGAAGGCAACGTCAGACCTCACCAAGGGTAAGGCTGCCCCTTCTCGTCCAGCCCTCAGCCCACTGCTTTCAGCTCATGGTCAATGCTGGATGGTCCTCACCTGCTAGGGAACGACGGGGCAGTCTGTTTCATATCTGAAGCACGGATTTTGCACAACTTGCCCGTGGAGGGCTCTAGGCGCCTGCCCCAGGGACACATGAGGCAGTGAGGATACAGAACACAACACGTTGAAACACAAGGCATGCCCATCAGGGATGAGGAGTCGGGGAGCCCGGAGAAGGGCTCGACTGCTTCTGTCCCCGGGGGATCTGGGAGACTTCACAGAGGAGGTGACCTCAGAGCTGGGAATATTGAGCAGCTCATCAAGAACTGGCAGACCCTCCTCCCAGCTGGGCTGGGAACGTTTCTCAGCTCCCCAAGGCAGAGGAGTTTGTCTGCAGTCAGGGCCTGGTTCCTGGGAGCCTGGGTCACGCCAGGCCATGTTCCTGGTTGCCTGCCGACAGCGGGTGTCGCGGGCTTAGGCGTCACCAAGTGCCTCCTGCTCCTTCCTATCCAGCTCCCACCCATCCATCCTTCCCTCCTAAAAATGCCTCGTTCGCGTGCTGCTTTTACACCCTCACCGCACCGACATCAGCATCCTACTTGAAGCACATTTTTGAACATAGAGAAGCTAATTGAATGCACCTCTACCACCTAAAACCAGCAATTGTCACTTCCTGGCCTGTCTTGTTTCATCCACACCCACCTCCATTTCCCCCACCCCCCTCCCCTGCCACAGACAGCATGCCATTTCATCTGCAGCCATTTCAGACAGCAGCTCAGGAAGATCAGTCGTCTTAATCCACATCCACAAGACCATTCTTGTTCCTTTAAAAAATACATCATTCTCTGGTGATCAGATATCTAATCCGTGATCTCATAGTTGGATTTTGCTGTTTGCCTCCTCAGGATAGCATTTGCTATGTTCTTCTATCCCTTGAACTTCCTGTAAATTGATTTTTAGATCCAGAGACTTAATCCAATTCAGGTTGATGACTTTTGGCAAGAAACCGCAGAAGCAGTGGTGTCTCTTCCATCAGCAAGTCCGGAGCCCGGGCAGATCTCTCTGTGGTGTGGATAGGCGCTGATACCAGCTCCATTTGCTCATTAGAGGTGGTCACCTGGGGATGTTCTAGTTCCATAACTCCGTCCTTTATTGGCTAGAGTGCTTTTGAAAAACAGAAACTTCCCAGGGGGGAGAAACAGAATGAATGCTTGATTTTCTCCTTTTTTCTAACAGTTTCCCAAAGATCAAATTGCTTCCCTAACACTCTCCAAAAGTGACCAAGGAGCATTTGATTTTTAGCATCATTATAAAGTCTTCTGCGTATTTGATGTGTTTTAATCCATTGCAGTCAATCCCTTCCAGTTGTTACCCTCAGTGATGTTTGAATTGCCTCATCTCTGGCCGTTAGGAAAGGCTTTGGCTCCTGCGTCCACGGGGATGGTTTCCTTGCTTTCTGGGGTGACAAGATGGTCCAGGCCCACCTTGCACATTCATCTCACTTAAGTGTATTGCAATAGCAGATCCCCTGGCCCCGCCTCCAATCTGTCTGTGTCTTCACGGCAGCTAGATTAATCTTTCCTCAAATTAATTTTAGTTCTGTTTCTCTTCTGGGGAGACACTGTGATACAGGAAAGAAACAGGAGCTCTGGAACTTGAGAGAACTGGGTTTGCAAGCTGGCCACGTCAGTTACAAGTTGTGCAGCCCTGGTTGGTTACATTATCTTCTGAGCCTCAGTTGCCTCGTTTGTAAAAGCAGGAATAATAATACCGAACAGGATCATGGTAAAGACTAAACTAATGTAAAGTGCCTGGTTTAGAACCTGACGAATGGTGTGTGCATGTCAATATCCATTCTGTCTTCTCCTTGTTCTTTCCAAGAAACATCAGTGGCTCCTTGTGTCTCTCCCATTGTGCAAATTCCCAAGCTCCTTTCATCTGACCCATGATGACCGGTCTCTCCATCCGCCTCCACTCTGGTCCAGCCAGCATGCTCTCACTGAGCTCCTCACTCCCTCGCTGACCTTTATTTACACCACCCACTCTCTGTCTTCAGTGCCCCACGTCCTTCTGTTTATTCAAGTCCCACCTATCTGCAAAGACACAGATCCTTCTGTTCCCCCAGCCCTTTCAGACCTCATACTCTTCCCATCCCACAAAGGCCTGGCTGGGGGGCTACACTCTTCTGCAGCCTTTCTCATCTACCACCTACAAGTTTGGACAGAATGTACTCGAAGACCTGCTCTTTCTGAAGCTGGACTGGTGTGTACTCGGATCCCTGGGCACCTGTGTGTGTGACTGTGAGGGTGCAGGACCAGCTAAGGGCGTGCTTGTAAGTGCGTACGTACATGGGTGTGCACGCATGTGTGTGCAGCTGTTTGTGTTAGTATATGCACGTGCACACACGCGAGTTGGTGTGCAAGAGTGTGTGCGTGTGTGCATGCGCGCATGTGCATGTGTGTGTATATGTGTGCACGTGAACAACGCCCTGCAGGAGGCCTGTCTCCCCGCTGTCCTCTCTGACTCAGAATCACTGAGAGTCCCTGAGGCTCTGCCCCACCCTCAGACTTCAGCTGGAACGTGGGAGGATCCTGCTTTTGACAGAGACCTAATGACGGTCTCCTGGAGGGTTCTGTTTTCCAAACCGGCTATGATCCCATCTGGAGCATGGAGAGGAGCCATCAATCACGAGAGAAAGCTTCTCTGTCTGGGTTTGGCAGCCAGATCTGAAACCAAAGATGAACTCCGCGCAGAACTTCTCCGTGGAAGAACCGCTCCCCAGGGAAGCAACAAGCGAGAACACTTAGCAGGACGGCCTCTCCTCCTCAAGACAGGGTGACCCCACCCAGCGGCTTAGCCGACAGCGCCGAAGCCTCACAAAATCCAGAGAGGCAGCTATGACACATGGTGTCCCCCTACTGGCCCTTCCCCAACCCAAGTCTGTCCCCGGACGGAGTCACTGCTGTGCAGATGGAGAGAAAGAACTGCTGTTTCAGGTGAGAGACAAGGCGGAGCTCCAGGGTAGGTGCCAAAGCCCTAGGTGGGCTTTCTTGGGTCTTTGGGGTTTAAAAGAATTACCTGCTTCTTCCCTCCAAAGGCATCACCCAGGTGGAAGGGGTTTAGCCAAAGCAGGGTTCAAAGCTTAGCATGAAAAAGCACCAGTGATTCAAGCAATAAAACTGGAATTTCCCTGGAGGATTGGAGGGGGAGGGGGAGCCCTGGGATGAAGAGAGGGGCTGGGCAGCACCCTAAGAAGATGGCCAGTGAGGAGGTTCCTGGAAGGACTGGGGGCCCCTTGGGACAGGCATGTCCGCATGTTAAGTGGTCGCCTATCAGCTCTGTAATG